>NW_005842162.1:689682-707358 GCF_000455745.1 Alligator sinensis | reverse complement strand
CAGGATGATTTCAAGTATGAGTGCGAGTGGGGCACTCCAGAGATTCTCAGCTGTGCAACCCTGCATGCAAAAGGCATAAGTCAGACTGCTTCAGCAGAGGCAGTAAGCAAAAGAATTCAGGCACATGCTAAGCAGATCCTCTTAGCACAGTTCTCTCTGATGATGCAGCTTGTCAATCAAGGTCAAGTGCTTTATTTTACAAGGAGAATCAGAGTCACATGTAGCCCAATACATCACATTCTAATGTGATTCAGGCAGGTGGTACCAGCACAACAGTTCTCTGCGCTAAGTATTTCTCTGCATACAACTATCTCTATAGAGTATAGTCATCTTGTATTGTTCTGACTTTTGGCACAGACATAGCCTGAAAGAGAGTGAACGCTGATCCTAAAATGCTAGTAACCATATCACTTGGTGAACACAAAGTACTGTGGAAATCCACTCTTACCACCCCTTTAATAGGAAGATTAATATGACTGTAACATGGCAGAGAGACAACTTACTGTAGGTCACACAGCAGATCAGGGAACAAAGCCAAGGAGCTCTGGTTGCCTAACCTAGTTCTAACCAGCAGGCATCCTGTTTAATTATATTCCTTAACAAAGGTTTTGAAATTGTGTCAAAGCCAGAGTGCTGCCAACTGACTCAGCAAACTGTATTGTCAAGGTCACTGGTTTTCTTTGCAGATCCTTCATACACACACCTAAGGGTGCTTGTATGCACAGAATAAGTGGGTTTTGGTTGCAGAATAAAACAGAATGGCCTTCAAACTGTGTAGAATCTTGTGAACATTAATTCAGATTAACAAAGTATCTAGTGGTCACACTGGCAGCAGGCTGGGTACTTAGTGCTTTTGACCTCACACAAACAGAGCCAATTGTAGCCATTGGATAGCTCATAGTTGGGGAGTAGACCTATCTGTACCTACCTGAGGCCTGCATGGGATCTGCAGCATGCTGTAGCTATGTGTCAGGCACAGAGTTGACATAGGTGGAGGCAGAGTTTCAAAATTATGACATTCATCCTGCTCCTTCCTCTAGAATTTGCCATCACTGCTGAATCCGCTTGGATACAAAACAGTCAGTGGGAACTATTTAGGACATGCTTGCACTGCAAGATAGTCTGGTAATGGAACTTCAGTCTCAGGTGCTTAGGTTGAATTATCCTGGCTGTGACAGGTCCTACTACAAGGCCCTACCCATCTAGGAGCATTTCCCATGTTTCCTTGTGCTGAGCTGCTCTGGGAATCTTTCCCGAGTCAGTTATGGGAGAACTTGTTTGCTTTGTGTGAAGGGCACTGGAGAACTATAAGCACACAAATGACCTTATTTGGAACTTCACAGCAAAGGAGACAGGTTCCTGCTTGGGTTTTAACTTGTACCGCTAGTTGTGTAAGCACATAGTGCAAGTAGGCACATGGCTGAGGAGTTTCTGTTCCAATGGGATGAAGGCTGGGGACAAACATGTGTAAGTGCATGGGCTAAAATAACAGTATCTTAGTGCCGATGGGAAAAAAAAAGCTGTACTGGCTCCCAATAGTTTGCCAGGCACAATACAAGGTACTGGCCTATAAGACCCTATGTGCCTAAGGGGCCACCTTCTCCCTTGCACCCAATCACAATCCCTCAGGTCAGCCTGCGAGTACCATCGATATGCCAAGTTGGTTTGGTGAAAGTGTGTGGAAGGCTATTCTAAGCAGTCACTCCTTAGCTTTGGAACTCCCATCTGCTTGAGACCCACCAGAGCCAAAGACTAGACATCTTTTGGGAGTGCTATAAGACCTTCCTATTTGGGCAGGCATTTAGTAAAGAAAGCTAGTTTGAGACATTTTTGGGGTGCTGAGTTTATGTTGATATTCTTGTTCTGAACAATTTGCAAGTTGTTTTGTTCTCTTTTTGTCTTCTGGCTTTATAAGTTTCATAAGATATTCTGTTCTCTTACTGTAGTGGCCCTAAGCCTTTGTTGGGAAGGGTGGCATATGCATTGCATAAATAAGTAAAAAAAAAACCTTAATTTTTGAGTGGACACTTTGGAAGGTACCTAACAGATTCAAGAGCACTACTACTAGGGATGCTCAGAGGCAGCTGTGTTTCTAAATCCTCTTGGAGCTTCTAAAATTTTCCTCCTAAAGCTTCAGTTTAGGCGCCTATAAATAGCAAACAATGGCACTAGAGCTAATATGAGGGTTGTGATGTCAGGACTCTGGACACGAGGCTGGCTTCTGCTTTTAGTGATCAGCTGCTCCCTGGTTAAGGTGTCAGATTACCTGGGCCCTGGGTTAACTACAACCTCTCACTTGCTACTGCTAAGCCATTTCTTGTCCTGGGCGTATGTGTCTAACGCAGGACATGATCATAGCAGTGGCTTGGCAGGGGAGGTTTCCTGACCAGCTAGGAAAGGATCATTGCATTGCAAGAGGAAAGAGGAAATCAAATTGTGTGTCTTAAGTGAAAGGAAGTCTCAGGAGGCATGTCAGTACTTCCTCCAGCCAGGTTAGACAGTTCTACCACGAAAACACCCATGCTCCACCCCCTGACATTTCGTTTTCTGTCTGGGCCAAATGCTGGAAAAATGTCATGTAGCTGTTGCTTGGTGTGTGCCCAGCATGGCTCTCAGGAGTGAGGGGGCAGGGCATGTATGTATGGTAGAGCTCCCTCGCACAGTTGGGGCCAGTACAGAAAAGCCACAATCAGGTGAGGTCATGCAGTCTTCAGAGGTCTGGCCACACATAACCATTAAAACAAACAGCTAAACCTCTTGAAATAAACCAGAGTTCAAGGTCAAGACTCCTTGTATCCACTTGGCTGGAAAAGTGACTCCTTGATACATATGTTGCAAATACTTTGCCAAGCATGATGCATTTCACATAATTCATGCAGACATATCAGAGAGGCAGGATATTAACCCCAGCCCCAGTTCCATGCCCGGAGTGCAATGGGAAGCTCATTATATACCAGTATGCTGACTTGCTCTGTTCCTAATGCACCCCTTATCAGTCTGAGCCAATGCATCCTGTTTATACAGAAGGCTTCCTCTGCATTGCAGGCTATTAGCAAGTAATCTCCAGGGTGGGGGGAAATACTGTAGGCAATGTCAAAAAATGTACCAATTATGGGAGGCCCCAGTTCTAACAGCCCAGAGTCTACCTCAGACCCAAGGAAGTGTGGATAAAGATGACGCAGCACACGCAAACCTTGTGACATTGCTCTGTGGGAACATTCAAGCTCTTCCTTACACAATCACCCTTTGAAGAGCCTGTGGCCATAGTGTATCCCACCAGTACATTCCTCAGTGTGCTAATTGCCAGCTATTCCTTCTAGTGCCAGCCCTGTGGAACCATTCTCTCAGAGCAATCCCCTTCTGTGATGATCTAATCCAAGAGCAATGTGGGGCTCTGGAGGTATCAGATATGTGCAGCTTTTTGTGAAAAGAGGCATAGATTTATGAAAAAATACCTTCCAGGTCAGCACTTGCCATTAGACAGTAGCAGGGTGCTTCTGCACACACTATTAATGTACCATAAACTTACTGTGCAGTAAAATACTGCACAGTAAGCTTTCCCTGGGAGTGCATTTACTTGTGTACCTTTTGGAAGCAAATTTGCTCCTGACAGGAGCAATTCAGAGCAGGGCTACTTGTACCCTGCTGTGCCCCCCTACAGTAGCCAAGAATAGCTTTAGGCTCCCATCTGGCGCACGCCCCAGGCTTGTAGGAGGTACTGTGGTCAATCCTGGGCTCTGGGGGGGTGGCAAGCTGCTGTCCTACCTCCAGAGCAGCTGTTTTAGGGCACAGGGCTAGCAAAGTGTCCCCTCCCCTGCAGCTGTTTCCCAAATTTGCTCCCAGTCAGTGTTTACACAAGCACTGCTGTGCAGTTAATCTAGTCCCTGTATTTACAGGTACTAGCTAACTGAGCAATAGACTAATGTATTGCTCAGTAGCTGCTGTGCACAGTTACATGGTGATGCCTTACTGCGTAGTAGATTAGTATACTGTGCAGTAAAGCATCTCATGTAGATACACGCACAGTGGCATGTCTCTACTCTGACTCAGACTCAGGCTCTCTCCCACAAGCTCTCCATGTTTGTATTTAGGACAGAGATCCTCTACATCCATGTGCACAGCCCCATTAACTCACTGGGCTGGATTTTTATTTGTTTTTTCAGTCCATTGAGGACTTGCTGAGCATGCTTTCTGGGCAGATTCACATCACCCAAGCCAGAACCTGTTTAGCAAGTCAAACAGCACTTTGCTTCTTGTGGGAGATAGCTGGTGGGAAAGGGAATGGCTTTGGTACAGAGGGGCAGTTAGCTGTATTAGTCTGAAGTAAGGCAGATAATGTATTATTTTGCTTTTATTCTCCAGCTTTGGCATGAGAGTAGAATGCTTCTGTCCCAGCTGTTCTTGGTGTGGTCTCAATGAGGGGCAGATGAGGTCTTTAGCTCAAGGTTAGATCAGTGCGCCAATGTGGCAGGCAGATCTGCCCAGGCTGAGGCTGTTATTACTAAGCCTATGCAGGCCAGGTGCCTGAAGCCTCCTCTGATCACAGCATTTGACAAAGTAGGCTGTTGCCTACAAAAGCTCATGTTTCTCTGAGCCCACTAGCTTCTGGTGCCACCTTGCCCTGCCTTCCACATAACATCAGACTAATATAGCTAACTATCTCTTCCTCCTCTGATCCTTAGAGATGTCACCACTCAGCGTCAGTTCTTGGACCATGCATCTGCAATGTCACCAATGGAAAAGCACATAAATGAGCTGGAACATATTACACCTGGGGCTGGTTTCTAAGCAAGGCATCTGGTGCCTGTTGAATCTCAGGGTATCTGTCCATCAGTTCACATTTCACTTCTGACAACAGTGTCTAGACTAGCAATGCCCCCCTCACTCAGCCCATAGTAGAGTGTGCAGGAAACTCTTCTGTTCCACCCTGGGACACCTGCCTTCAGTTTCCATAGGAACTTGCTGGGACTGTCTTACCTGACACCAGTAATCCCATTGATCTCCTCTCACTCCTCCCCCAAAGCAAAGCAGTCAACTGTTTTTTCACAGCAGCAAGCTGGGACAGAAGGAACATTTGTCAGGTTGTGGTACCTGTTCTCAGGTCACCAAAGGTACTTGGCTTTTGGTGTCTCACTTCACAATACAACAAGAGAGCCCCAACAGCCTGCTCAATGCTTATACTATCTGATTGTGTTGTCTGTGGCAGCTGCCAAACTGTAGCAGCATGGTGAGTGCCAGCAACAGCATAAGAACTGATTTCAAAGAGTCAGAAGTTCCTGAATCAACGGATTACCTTTACTGCCATAGCATATACAAAGGAAGCTCCATTCAAAGCACTTTGAGCATGGGAAATCAGAAGGGACTGCTCAGATGGCAGGCTTCATGCAGAAGATGATGCACATACATATTGATCTCATAACCTGAATGCCACCCAGAAAGAGAAGAAGAGGGCAATTTAGGGAACAATAAATAGAACAACGGACAAAGTAGTCCATTGCACTTGCAGGAATCCCAAAAAATAATATACAAATCAAAATCACCAATTCAACTGAAGGATAAGAAAGAGATGTGAGGAAGTAATCTCGGCTAGCTATAGGCAGGTCAGGGGCTTGAGGCCAGACCCACAGCTGCTGTAAATTAGCATAGTCCTTTAAAAGTGAATGGATTAGTGCCAGTATTATGAAGGGCGGCTCATTACAGCCTGATCTCCACAGGGTTTTTAAATCACTGTGACTATACTACTTATGGGTGTGATTTGTTTTTTAACAATATATTTTTACAGCAGTACAACTCTAGTGTGGAAAAAGTTGCACTGATACAAAGCTGTTTTACACTGGGGTACTTCAGTCACCTTCCCAGATAGGAACAAGCCTGTGGAGTTAAGCACATTTATAATGGTAGAACTGGCCGTGTTACCTGAGGCTGGATTAAGTAAAGGGGCACAGCTTGGGCTCATAGGAAAAATGTGCTTGTATGCATCACAGCATGATGACTTCATGACTACTTCAACTCCTTATACTAGAGATGATGTACAGAAGCAGCCACAGTTGAAAGTTTTGTTCCTCAAGTCTTGGCCTGCTCAGCAAGACAGGAAATAAACTTTCTCTTTGTTTCACATGTAGCAGAGGTGGCTGCTGGAGAGATCATCCAGGGTAAATCCACATCCTTCCACTTTAACTAAAACACATGATTGTTACTGATGACTTGTGATTCTCTGGACAAGAATCCATGGCCAAAGCCGCATGGAGTTGAAGCAAGGAAGAATACTTCCAAAGGTGTGGGTGTCATGGGATTACAGACTGGGCTGAAACAGAACAGTGGATCCCAACAACCTGAATTTGTAGGGATGGGGGCAAATATGTGAACCCAGGCTTGGATCTGAACTTTACATTTTCACTTCAAGTCAGGCCATGAAATCTGCAACTTGGTACATAAAGAAATGGCCTGTTTTTTTCAGAAGTGCAAAGCAACCACTGCCTTCAGTGAAGCTGATGAGAGCAAAGCGGGCTCAGTCCCCTGCAGATGAAGCTGGTTGTATTTAGGGGCATAAATACAGCTGGAGTGTGCCCCCCACCCCAGCTCCTGTGTTTGAATATGTTGACCTCTGCACCAAGCTGGACTAATGCTCCCCTGAATCCACTCTGGATCCTGGGGTCACATCTGATTCCTACAGCTTGGCTCCCTTCTGCTTTGTATTCAGGCATGCAGCTCCTCCATGACCTGTGCCCCACACTGTGGACATCCCAGCCCCCCTGGGGCCAGCATGCATGCAGCCAGCCTCCTTCAGGCACCTTTCACAGACGACTGATGTTGTGTGGTCACCTCCAATTGATTACTCCAAGAATGCAGGCTCTGCACTTCAGCTCAGGCAGTAAAGATTTATGCATTAGGTTGAGGGACCCCTGGCTCTCTCCCTGTCCAGGACATCATGCTGCAGCATGACAGCAAGTATGGATGCTGCCCCTTGGTTATATGCACGGGTAGATCTGGGTGGGGGAACATCATCATATATGACACAACACCTATTTTCCCTTGAACGGGAGGAAAGTATATGCTTTACTAATATGCCACAGGGCTAGCACTATACAAATATAACTATTGGAATGTGCACTGATTTGCTAGATTATACAAAAAGTTTAAAATACCACCATGAACTAGGCATAAAATAGTCAAAACAGTCAAAAGCTATCATTAGTCCTGTAATCATTATAGTTAAGTGTACATCTCTTATTCAGATTTATAAAACAAAATCTAGCCTTCTTAAGCATCATGACAGTCCCTGCAATACTTCATTGTCAGTCATTTCTACACCTGAATTAATATTACCACACCTGAGTTAAGGTTTTTAGCCACAGCTGAAAACAGTCTGCAGGGCTGTGAAACAAAAGAGACATTACTGGGAATGGCTAACAGATAGCAAAACTGCAAAAGAAAGGATAGTTTGAGTAGAGGAACATAAAGACCATTAAAAAGGAGAGAGGGTAATTAACCTCTGTGGACTGGAGAGAGATTAGCAGGAACCAGGGAGATGAAAATGAGCCATGAAGCCAATTGACCCTCAGCATTGCCTGAATAGAAATGTGGCTGCCTGTCACGAAGTTCTGGTTTTAAAATTTGGGTGGGGCAGGAATCAAAGGAACATTCAACTGCACCATTGCACCCCATCCCCCCCACCCCCCTCACCCCTGCCCATCTCCCACTGCTTATGTGAAATGAAGTTCTGGTGGAGAGCTGTTTGCAGCAGGTGAGTGACTGCCTGGAACAGAGCAGAAGAGCCTGGCAAAGCAGCTGGAAAGAAAAGAAGCACAGACCATCTGTAAAGTGAGCCTCCCCCAACCTCCCAGAGGTGGATATTATTATCTAATAACAGTCTATAATCATAGACGCAGAGTTCATCCACAGCTGACATGCACAACAAAAGAAATGGCAGCCAGGGTAATGGGGCTGGACTGTTTACCCCACACAGGGGCTTTCCCTCAGCAGGGTGAATTCCAGCCACTCCAGAAAAGAAGATCCCGAGGGAGGCCCAGCATGGCAGGGCTGGGCACTTGCATCCCTAGGCACTTCCTTGGGTCTTGTAGGGAGCCTATCTCAGGATCAGGTCCTCAAGCCAACACACTCAAACCCAAATGCCTAAGAGTAGATAATGTGAGAAGCAAGGGTTCTTGTAGATGATAAACTTTTATTGGACCCATATTTAAATTAGGCATCTGTGTTTGACACCATTAGCCTACATGCCAGTCTCTGCAGACTAGATCTTAGAACTGACCATGCTGAGCTCAGGGTCAGCCCTTCCATGAATAGAGCTCAAAGGAGAGGAAGCATCAACTCTCACTTTGCCTACAGGGAAATGACTTGTACATGGTCATAGTTTCAGAGTCATAAAAAGTAGGGCTGGAAGGGACCTCCAGAGGTCACCAATCCAACCTCTCATCTGAGGCAGGGTCACCCCTATCTAAACCATCCTGTACAAATACACAGTCTAAACTCTTTGTAAAACGACCATCGGCCCTGACACAACACAAAACATAACCCACTAACCTGCCACAGGTGAAGCAGGGAACCACAGCAGCCAATGTCTTGCTTCTATAAAAGGTTAGTAATACATGCTTAAAAGATCCCAGATAGAGGACCACACCTCCTGCTTCAGAGGAAAGCAACCCTTCCCTCCCACCCCCCTCTAAATCCATAGCAATCTGACCATAGAGTAAAATTCCTTCCTGACCTCAGATATGGCAATCAGTCTGACCCTGAGCAGAAAGGCAAGATCCTCTTAGCCAGGAATCTTTGACTTTGTGATGGTAGAGCCAAGAACAGAACAGCACTGTAGTGCTCAAAGCCAACACCTCAGAGGCTGGACCACACACACTGCTTCTATGGACTGCCTCCTCTTCAGTGTCCCAAAAGACCTCTGCGATGAATGACCTACCTGAAGTGGAGACCATGTCAGTGATCTGTCCTAGGTCCTATGTGAGACTCACACTAGGCCCACAGTGTGGTGTGTGCCTGTCTCTGTTCAATGATCCGTTCTCACACTGCCTTTGCATGGGCAGCTGGTCTTACGTGCCAAGGAGTCTTGTGTAAGCCCTGGAGGGTCCCTCGGTCACCTTTGGAGTGGCCCCCAAACTCTCCTGCCACGACTTTGGATGGATCTTCAGTGAAGGGGGTCTCCTTTGAGGGTGCCTCCAGAGTTGTCATGTCCCTTGGCGGATGTCCGTGGGGCTCCAACCTCCCCTACACCCCAGCTGTGCGCCACCCTTTGAGGCAGGCCTCAGGATCTCTTTGTGGCCGACCCTTGGATGATGACCTCCTCGGTATCTATGTCTCCTTCATCATGGAAGAACATCTGAGGTTCCACCTGAGTCCAGGAGATTCAAGGCGTTTCATCTTCAGGGACATTCCCCCATTGCTCCAGACGTTCCCAGGAGGATGCCACCAATCACTGCTATGCTCACAACACACCCACAATCCTCCATCAGGGCCCCTGGTCTCCCAGAACCCAGCGGATAGCATCGGGTACACCTGTGCTGGGTGGAAAAAGAAAACAGAACAAGAAAACAAAACAAAGAGACTGAACCCAGACACAAAACAAAGACTCAGACACAGACCCCTAAGCCAAGAGAAAAGAAGATCAAGAGGGGAAAAACAAGGAGAGGGAAAAAACAATAGAAGGAAGGAGGAAAGAGGAGGGGGGGAGCCCTAGAGCCGTAGGCTCGCTGACTCCACTCCCCCAGTGCCTTAGAAGGGCACATCCCCCAGGCTGGGACCTGTGCTCCCGCCCCTGTTGGGGTTTCCTTCAGCTCCTGCCAGAGCCCTCTTTAACTTGGCGTCTTGACATCATCTATCCCTGAAATGGGTTCCCTCGGTGGCTTCAGCTGCTGCCACTGCCAGTCTCTTAGCCGGTCCCTCTGGCCAGCTCCTGAACTGGTCACTCCCAGAGGCGCGTGCTGCAGCTCCCGCCACCATGGCTGCCCGCCTCCGCACCAGCTCATCTGTTCCCGGCTGGGAACAGATGAGCTGGAACCTGCTGCAGCTGTTCCTTCCCATGCTGGCTCCTTGGCTCCCTGCCAGTGCCAGGAGCCTCCACCGCAGTGGTCCCCTGCCGATCTTCCCATTCCCGGCGTGGCCATTCCCACCAGACACTACCTTTTATCTTCGCTGGGGGGAGGGGTGCTCTAGCACCCCTCCCCCCAGCTTCTAGCCTGAGCCAGTGCAGACATGTGCCTGCATTTCTTCATTCCAGAGTGGATGTCTGTGCAGTTGCAAACTGGTTCAACCAAGGCAGGTTAGACTACTCTGCAGAGATTGAATCAATTCAGGCTCAGGCTTTTTGAATGTCTGTCCCTAGCCCCTGAATTTTCAGCTTGGCTTCTGGATGATTTTCCAACCTATGTTGGAAATGCTCATGCACATACACCTTCCCTCCCTGCCTCCCCCCCCCACAACACACACATATGTCTTGGTACCTGGGTTTGTTTTCTTTATGTAGCATGCAGCTTTAGCATTTCTCTGATCCAGTGAGCAGTCATTAGCTAGTTGTTTAGAACCATGAGCTTTCAGACAGCCCTTTCCTACCATCAATCCAGTTTCTGAAAGAGGCTAGACCAATTCTCTGTAACACTGGGGATGGCCTAGATGTCGTGTGAGCAGGTGGTATTGAGTTGGGCATGACAAGTGTCTGGAAAACTTGATAAGAGCAAAGAAATCAAGTGGTTGTTAAATACTGATAGCAGCAGCAGCCAGAAGATGCTACATATGGAGATGTGTATGGGGGTGCAGCATGGCTTGGAATATAAAGGGGCTCCTGGACTCACTTCACTCTCCCAACATGCAGGAGATCACACTGTGTGTGCCTGCATTGTAGCTGCGTGCTAAATGCAATGGGCACTCTGGGGAGATCCACCCCCACCCCCATGCTGGAGGAACTTGTCATCCAATCACTCAGGGCTAGGCCCCAGTATTCAGGCTTGTGCCCATGAGGTGCTGTACCTCAGGGCACGTTTCCCTGGGGGAGAGCAACCTGCATCTGAATCTCTACCCTCCTTCTTTAGGCACTGCAGAAGGACAGCAGCTCAGCCTACCCAGGCTGCAGAGAGCTAATCTGCCCCATGCTGCCTGCATGATGCCACTCACCCTCTCTGGAGAAGGTGTCCTGTGGCTTTGGGCCCTGGGGCAAGGGAGGTCACCCAAGCATCCTGTGTGGAGGCCGCTGTCCTGTGAGTCTCTCCCCTCCAGGAGAGCTCTGCGTGTTAGGAAAGAAGATGCAGCAACACAGCACTCCTTTTCTTACCAGCCTTTGCTATAGGTGTAGTCCCACTTATTTCATTTATTTCATCAAGGAAACTGCATTGTCTCACTGGGCCAGGTCCTGAGCCTACAGCCTACTTGTGTTTCCTTTGTATCAGAGAAAAAGGAGAATTGCAGGGCAGCAGGGATCTGGGGAGGGGAGCTCCAGGACAGGTTCTGAGCCAGGGTGTACTGTCCCTGTGACCCTGACTGTGGGGAGTGGCTGGGGAATGAAGGCAAGAGCAAGGCCTGCTTTCCTTGCACAGTTTGTTCTGGTGTAACCAAGGTCATTAGGGCTGTTTTTTCTTTTTAACCACGGTTAAACGATATGGCATGCAGGTACAACTCCTGGTGGAAGCATGGTTCTGCTAGTATAAGTGTGCCTTACACAGATATAGCTCCTACCCTTGCTTGTGTGTGAGTCCTATATTGGTACAGTTCCCTTTATACCGATCTGACTGCAATCATGTTAGAGGCAGTGTACCCTTCTGATCCCCTTGGGGTAGATAAAGTGCTACAGCATATGTGTGTGGAGACAAGGCCTCTGTTTCATGCAGAGTGCTCTGCAATAATAAAGGGACTCCATTTGGACGGTGTCAGTTTGGATCTTTATTTTCAGAGCACTCTTTTGAGAGCTGCTGCTTGCAGCCATGTGGTGCAGTATGTGGTGAGAGCTATTGTGCAACTCCCCAGGCTTCCTGGAAGTTTCCTGGTGTCACCTTCCAAATTATCATTTTTGTTCCAACTGGCAGGTTGTTACAGCCTTAACTCCCTGTCTCCCTTCCCAGTGGTCCTGTACTGCACCCATATTGCAGAGACGAGGGAGTTGCCAGGTGTTTCTCTGAAAACCTTGGTGTTGTTCACAAGTGCACTTAGCCCCTGCTAGAAGCACTCTCACTCAGAAGTGAGAAGGATTGTGCCCTCCGGACAGAGGCTGCCTCAGTCTGAGCGCAGGTTCATTCTCTGCAGATTATTCAGCAGGGAGACGTAGTTAGCAAATAGCCATGTTAGTCTGAAGTCAAGTAGAAGGCAGGGTAAATATGCACCTTTTAGATTAACATCAAGGATACAACAGAGCCTTTGGTTTGCTTCACATTCAGATCTAGTAACCACAGTCAACAAATGGGACAGAGTCTGCAGTAGGGTTGCCAATTCTGAATCTATTCTGGGAGGTATCCAGAGCGCCAACGTGCCCGCAACACACAATACAAATGTGCCCGCATGCTTGCATATATCAGTTACAGATTACGGCGCATAGACTTTACGTCAGGAAGGCAAATGCACATTACTATTACATTTTAAACACCCGCTGGGCTACTGTATAAATCAGATTCAACATTTAATATTTCTTTAATGAATACCCTATCACTTTTCTCCCTGGTGACTCTCAGAAGTCTCCTGGAGATATATATCTAATTCCTGGAGACTCCTAGGCAATCCTGGAGGGTTGGCAACCCTAGACTCTGCAGGTGTGTAACACTAGACATCTATTTTATGCATGTAGCAGGCAACTGATAACTTAATGTCCATGTCCAAGACTCAGGGTTCTGCAAAAGGGAAAACTCAGACTCCACATTTGCTTTTTTCTGAATTACAGTCACACTCTGTTCAGTGCGAGAATGCAGTGGAGGTGCCCCTTCTTTATTTAGTCTGGCCTCCCAATGTTAAAGTGCCAAAGATTCCTTCCTTAAAATCCCAGTGCTCAGGTCTGGCACAAGTCCAGTACTGGAGTGAGAAAGAAAATATCCCAGTACAGTGAATTCCTGAGGAGATGTCCTTGCTTTGGTGAATGTGTGAATGAACCCTCCAGCCCCACACAGACCAGCCAGTAGTCATCTTTAACTGAGCACAATGTACAGAGAGCACAGTGGAAGAATGGCTTATTTCTTGATGATGTTTCTGGAAAGTTAAACATTTTCATTGGTGTTTAATTCCATTGTTTGCATTTAGCAGTTCAAATAACTAATAAATCTAGAGCCATTGATAGTTGGGGTCAGCGTCAAAGCATGAAGCTCTCAGAAGGTCTGCAGGATCAAGAAAAGATTAGAATATTGCTCCAGGATCTGAGCAAGATGAGAAGTAGGAAACAAAAAGCAACTAGAATGCTGGCACTTTTTGGTTTCAAATGTTGGCAGCCAAGGATTGGGTAAGGTGAATCTGAACCAGTTTTCCTGCTGTCAGACGAGAATTCTCTCTCATTAAACTGAAAAACCAAAAATATATTGGCAAAACCATAATCCTAAAACAGGAAAAGGCCTTCTTTTCTGTTTATTCTGTCTCTGTTCTGAAGCAGTATTTGTTTGGTAATATCTTTTATTGAAGCAACTAGATGATTGGGGAAGATAGTAAACAAACTTTTGGGCCCAACTGCTTACAGATATGAGCCCCCCCACAAAACCCCAAACCCAACAACCCAGCACTTTAAGCTCAGCGTGCCCCCATGCCAAGTGCAGCCTGTGCCCAGAAGAGGCATTACATTAGTTTGATCCGGCTCACCTAATGTCTGTATAAATTGTGCGCTTCAGTGAGGCTGTTTGACGGTTTTATTGAATGGCTGATTCAATCAGCTATTCGATAAAACCGTCAAACAGCCCTGCTGGCGTGCCTGATCTATACAGACACTGGGGAGCTGGGTCTAACGAATGTGTTGCCTCTTCTGGTAAAGTGCGTATTTTTTTTCATATCTGTCAGCAGCCAAAATGTCCTTCCTCAGGTCTGGGAAAGAACTGATGCCATTTAAACTAAATACCATTTTAAATTGTTTTTTAAACCAATTTTCATTATTTAAATGAAAATAATCACTTAAAGGGAAGACGGCAATAAACCTATGTAGCAAAGAGAAGTTATCAGAAGTAGCTATAGTATAAACCAAGTAAAAGATAGTAGAAATAGACAAACCATATTATGTACAGGAGTCAGACCATTTAAAAGGGAAAATTATCATTAATAGCTGTGGGGTACAAAGAAGTTAACGGAGGGAACGGGCAAATTGTAAAGAGCCATAAAATCATTGATTGAGTTTACTTCGTGGTGTTTAGGGTCCAGTAAAGTTATGGATGTTTGCCTGTCTTTCTGAAGGTGTGGTGTAGGTTTGCCTTGAGAACAAGGACTGTGAGTTAAGAGATGAAAAGCTTATTTTGCATCTGGATGTTTCTATCCTTTTCTGTAAAGCACTACACAGGAACTGCTCTGGACTCTCTTTTCCCTACGCTGGATGGTCTTGGCAATGGACTAAGTTTCAAAGGGTCTTGGCTCAGGTCTCAGCCTTGTCACAGACCCCCTGTGGGCAAGTAATATGGACTTACGTCTCCACAAAGAAAAATATGAAAACAGCTTTAATTCAAAATCTGTTTCAAAAGGAAAGATCAGAACATTTCACCTCAGCAGTGTTGTAGCAGGTGGTTTTGGCATGGTTGAAATGTTTTTAAATTTCTTTCCTACCAAGATCAAAATGCCATTGAAACCAACCCAATCTGCAGAGCATTGTTGTTCGGCAGGAACCACATATGGCAACAGGCTGGCCAAAGCATCTCCAACCTGCTCTCATAAATGCATAAAGGAAAACCAGTATGTGCAGAGAGGCATGGTGCTATTATAATCTGAGCAGTAGTGTTTTACAAGCCATTCACTTTCATGTAACCCTTCCCAAGCAGGCAAAATAAGTAAGCTCAGTATCACTTAGTGTCACTTCATAGATAGCAAAGCTATGCAGGGGGTTTCAATGATTTGCTGCGCTCTAAAGTAGACATGTCTTAAACAGACTTAGAACTCAGGAGCATTCATTGGTAGGCTGCACTTTGGCAGCCTAGCTAGGAGCTTGGATCACCTTCAAAACAGAGAATATGAAATGGGAGCTGTGGGGTTAAAACTTACAACCAAAGAAACATGGGCAGGTTCTGTGGGGTGGTCACAGAGACTCCAGCATCACACACAGGGACTGGCCAGATGCTCGTCAGCTTTATGAAGTGTTTAAACTATCCTCTGTGACTACTTTGCAATAACACAAACAACCCTTTCATCAAGAAGTTAATGTAATTCTTTGTAGCTCATGATTTGTGAGTTGGAGGGGTTTTGCTTTATATAAAATGTTAATAAATGCTATAGTTAGGTTTATATTTTAGTGCATTGCTTTCACAGGTGTCTCCTTGGAAGAAGTAACCCAAGAGAGGACCCAAACATTGCAGACAGAGCTCTCCTGAGCTCATTAGCCAGGCAGACGGAAGTCCTGACCCACAAACCCCAAAGCACAGTAAAGAGCTTGTTTCATTCCAAGATTAGCCAGGAGTCTGTAGCCCACATGTGCAAGGTGGAGTGTCCCCATGGGCTCTGAGCTGCGTCATAGGAGAGAATGAAGAATAGGCACTGCATTGAGGCGTGAAGCAGAGACACCGACAGTGGGAGTCAGCTGGTCTGATGACTTCACCTGAACATCATGAGGGCCATCATATTCCAGCTGACCTGCCCCATGATGTGGCATGCACTGAGATGAGAAAACAGCTATGGAAAATGTGCCAAGGTTGGGAGGCTGAGTGTCTATGTAGCTGGGCAACCTTTGCACCCAGAGGGCCAGTCAAGCAGACAGGCTATTCTTTGAGAATCCTCTCCTGGACTCTCTTAAGGAATGAGATAATGTCTTCAGCTCCCTCCAAAGCTTTACATTCAGCATCTATCCAAACCAGGTCCAGGGAGAATACATGCTTAATTCACAGCACAAAGTCACTGTAGTCAGCAAAGTTGCATACATATATGTTCAACGTATTTGATATACATGTGTGGTCCTAGGGTTACACATACACACACCCAATACAGTGTAGTCCACTGATCTGCATATCAGCTAAGTACAATTAGTAATAATCATGCCTCAAATCAACCCCATTGGCTAGACACTGCCCTTTGCACAACACAGTACCAGTCCCATTGGTTACCCATTGATTAATTGTAACAAACACTCTGATTTATCTGCTTATTCTTTAGGCCATAAACTGGCAAAGTGCTTAGGAGCTCCTAGCCTCACTATCTTCTGTGTAATGGAACTGCACTTAAACTCCATTTAAGCACTTAAAACTGACTAGGAGCCATCAATATTGAGGCTCCTAAAGCAATCCTGAACTGACTAGGTCCAGTCAATTTCAGGGCTGTTACTGAAGGCATAAAGAGCCCTGGAAAATGAGGTAATGAGCCTTAATGAGGTACCAAAAGCTTAGGGCAGGCTCTTCCTGCAGTTAGTGACCATTGTTTACACTGAGCTTGGGTAAGCCATGGCCTTTTTCCAGTCCTAAGGCTACTGGAACAGAGTGCCTATGTGTATATATAGGAATAGATCCTATTCCACCTATACGCCTATGCACTCTGGACAGATATAACATTTGAAGCACTTCAAAGGGTAAGTAAACCGACCAATGCATATGCCCTTTGAAGTGCCACCAAAATGGGGGAAATGCTCATAAAATAGTCCTGTAGGAAACAACTGCTATATAGAAGCACTTCAAAATGAAGTGCTTCCTGTTATGTGTACACACTCTGTGGAGCACAACAGGATGGGGCTCAGTCCTCCAGCATCCCACACTCCTCTACTCTCCCTCCCCCCTGCACACAGGGGGTGGAGAAGAGCATGGGAGACCATCAATAAGTAGTCTCCTGTGCATTCTGCCTCTGCTCTTCCAGAGTGTGTCCCCCACCCATTAGGACCGGGAGACTCCAGAACCAGGAAAATGGAGCCCCTGGGGCCCTGTGCCTCTCCTGGTTTGGGGGGGAGTTCTCTGTGACAGTGCAGATGGAGAACCCAGGAGAGTGCTTGCTGACAGTTGGCTCTGTGCTCACCCTTCTTCCTATAGGGGTGCGTGAAGGGAGTGGAGCCCCTGGGAGAACAGGAGGTATGGAGAACTGATAGATGGCTCTGCTTTTCCCCCCCTTGGGGGTCCGGGAGTGGAGCAGCAGAATGCAATAGCCCTCAGAAGACCAGGGGGTGCAAAGTGCTTGTTGACAGTGTGCACAACTGTGTCACAGAGCGCTCTCCTGTGAGCTCTGCCTTTGCTCCCCCAGAGGACACCCTCCTGCCTACCACCAGAACTTAGAGAGGTGTGAGGGGGAGGAGGCCACTCATCTCTCAGCTCCAGATGGGGTTGCTCCAGAAAAGAAGAAGCAGAGTGCACAGGAGAGCACTCACTGACAGTCAGCTGCAGACCTGGAGCTGCAGAGAGTTTACTGTCAGTCTGCTGTGAACTGAATGGTGCAGAAAATGATGTGCCCAACATGTCTGATCCCAAGCTGGCTGACATGAGTACCAGGCAAATGTGTCCATGCAAGGAGTCCATGGGCTAATCTTTGATTGCTTGGAGGGCACTCAAGAAGTTATGCTTTAGAGGCAGAAGAGTGAGTGACCAGGGAAAG
>NW_005842162.1:677615-689667 GCF_000455745.1 Alligator sinensis | reverse complement strand
AAGAGTGAGTGACCATGGAAAGAGGAATAGTAAGCTCCTTGAGAGCCTGGGGTGGGGTGGTGAGGGATGCTGACCCCTGGAGTTGGTTGGGGGTGGGGAGGATGGGTAGAGAAGTCTTACCTGCCACTGTTCTCTGTACAGCAAAGGCAGCAGCTACTGCTCCTGTAGCAGTTTCAGCTGAGGCAACAGCATCCCTGTGGTGCTGGCCCCCTGGCAGCTGCTTCTGGTGCCCTGTTAGCTCCCCCACATAAGCTATTTGGCTCAGGGCTGCATCTGCTGTGGCAGACTCATTGGGAGGGAGAGCACCATCCCATTCACCCTGCTCAGCTCCTGCCTCCAAGATACGCTGATGGGTGAGGGGCTGCATGGAGGAGCCAGACAGGGTAGGGCAGCCTGTTCTGTGGCAAAGACATCCAGAGGTACCCCCTCAATGATCAGCACCCAGAAATAGTGCCCCACTTGCTTCCCTACCTCCTGCCCCTAGTTACACTACTGACCTGGGCCTTTCCCTGGAAGATCTGCCTGGGCACCTTGGTCCAACTCAGTAGCAGACTTAGTAAACCCAGGCACTGACTTTAGCCCATGCTAGAAGCAGAGAAGTGGTCTGGATAATAAAACAATGAACAGCTCTGCAGCTTAAAGTCCTGATCTCAACCCCATTTTCCGTAACACTCCAGACACTGGCTGTGCCCCATGCATGGTCACAGACTCCAGCTGGCTCTTCCTGTATTACTACATCCTGGATTTAGTCTATAAGATGCAGATCTACCCTGCCTTCCCCTATTGTCAGCTTATATGGGTCTCTCCTCCTGTTCTGACCTTACTGAGTAATATAGGAATTACATCTGTGCAACTCGAATACAGTCTCTATGTGCATATGCATGATAAAACTGTCTGCAAGTATATCACTACAGGCTATTTTTAACACAGGACCCCTTCAAGCATTTCATAACCCATAGTCTGAGGAATCCAATACTATGGGAAGAGAGTACTGGATGTGAACCCATCCCCCAGACCCAGGAGCTAGCTGAGGAGCAGCTCCTAGGAGATTGCATGTCCTTAATGCAATCTCCATAATGCAAATGGCCATGCTTAAAAATTGTCCATTTTTATCTTAGTTTGGTGCCTCCATAAAGGGTGGTGAGAGAGAACGAGTGGAATGTACTGGTCAGACAACCAGGTTCTTTGCGGCAGAACATAAATTATAATCATTTTTGTAGTTGTTTTAGCTTCTACAATCTGTCTAGATCCTCCGACCCTCTAAACAGTAGAATCTTTTTTGTGCTGATATTGAAAAAAAAATAGCATCTAGAGGGCTAGTTGTACTGCTTTTCAGCCCAAAGCTCAAGAGATGTTTCTAAGTGCCATGTCTCTGATGCATTCCACCCTTCAGAATCTGTAGAATGGTTTTTGGCCCCTGCAGCAAATAGCTGCTACAAGCACCTGTTTGACTGGAGAACCTTGTTAAATCTATCAGGACTTCTTTAAGTTCCTTTTGCAAGGGGGAATTGCACATAGAGACATATGCATAGGAAGCCAGTATGCTACTGATGAATGGGAGATGAAAGATGCCAACATGCAGAGTGGGCAGGGTGTATTTTACATTTGGTCAACAATACAACAACTTTTAACAGAATTAGATGGATGGGGAAAGCATCATGAGGTGTTGAACAAATAAACTTAGATGGAGGGACCAAAATGTCAGCAGAGGAGTGTGGGGAAGAATGTCTCATTTAGAATCATCTCACGTCCTCTGGCTACATGAGGAATTGCATAGAAAGGCTTTGAAGAAAGGTTGTCATCAGGGATGGCGGGGAAACATGACATGCTTTCAATCTAGGGCTTATGTAAACTGCAGCAAAGGTAAGAGAGGGGATGGATTCCCACCGGCCCAGAATGACAGGGACAAGAGGTGGAGCCAGAATGAAGAAGGGTAACATTTTCCAGAAGCTCCTCAATGACCTAAGAATCTAAATCCCATTGTCAAAAGTGGCGCAGGCATTTAGAGTGGGTGTCAAGAGCTGAAATACCTTTGCCAAGGTCCCTTTGGCAATCTAGGCCTTTTCCAAAAATGCCCAAGATCCAAATTTTCAAAAATATTTAGATATCTAAAAATGCAGAAACGTGCTTCTGAAATTTCCCCTTGCTGCTCTGATAGGTAGATGCTCACCTAGTCTCCACTGATTTCACTTAGCATTGTTTCACTTGCCTCTTGAAACCAGTGTAAGCTTGGGGCTCAACCTGCTTTGGTACTTAGGAGAATTCTCTTAAGTGCCTATATGTGTTCTCAGTATCTGGTCTCTATCTTCTTGGGATTTTAGTGGGAGATAGGGGCCAGGTGCTGGGTGGGACATGGAAGAGGGCCAGTGTGCTGCCTATCTTCAAGAAAGGGAGGAAAGTAGATCCAGCAAACTACAGGCTCATCAGCCTGACCTCTATCCTGGGGAAGGTCTTAGAAATGATTATCAAAGAGGCCATCCTTAACAGACTAGCTGAAGGCAATATCCTGAGGGATACCCAGCATGGGTTTGTTGCGGGTAGGTCTTGCTTGACCAATCTCATTTCCTTTTATGACCAGGTGACTTCTCACCTGGACAAGGGGGAAGAAATCGATGTTGTATATCTTGACTTTAAAAAAGCCTTCGATCTGATATCCCATGGTCACCTCTTGGCTAAACTGGCTAACTGTGGCTTCAACCTCACCACGATCCACTGGCTGGGGAACTGGCTCTGCGGTAGGACCCCAAGGGTGGTGGTCGACAGGAGCCAATCGTCTTGGTACACTGTGACCAGTGGGGTCCCTCAAGGCTCTGTCCTAGGGCCTATACTATTTAACACCTTCATCAATGATGACATTGGTGTCAGAAGCGGACTGGCCAAGTTCGCCGATGACACCAAACTCTGGGGTAAAGCATCCGTACCTGAGGAGAGTAGGGCGATCCAGGCAGATCTTGACAGGCTCATGAAATGGGCAGACGAGAACCTGATGGTGTTCAACACTAAAAAATGCAAGGTTCTCCACCTTGGGAGGAAAAACCTGCAGCATTCTTATAGGCTCGGTAGTGCTACACTGGCTATCACTACAGATGAAAGAGACTTGGGGGTCATGATTGAGCACAAGATGAACATGAGCCTCCAGTGTGATGCTGCGGCTAATAAAGTGAGCAAAACGCTGGCTTGCATCCATAGATGCTTCTCAAGCAAATCCCTGGACGTCATTCTCCCACTGTACTCGGCCTTGGTGAGGTCGCAGCTGGAGTACTGCGTCTAGTTTTGGGCTCCATAATTCAAAAAGGATGTGGAGAAGCTTGAGAGGGTGCAGAGGAGAGCCACGTGCCTGATCAGAGGTCAGGAAAACAGGCCTTATGATGAGAGGCTGAGAGCTATGGGACTCTTCAGCCTGGAAAAGCTCAGACTCAGGTGTGATCTGGTGGCCACCTATAAGTTTATCAGGGGTGCTCATCAGGATCTGGGGGAATGTCTGTTCGCCAGAGCGCCCCAAGGGATGACAAGATCGAACAGTCACAAACTCCGCCGCAACCAATTCAGGCTGAATATAAGGAAGAACTTCTTTACTGTTTCAGCCCCCAAGGTTTGGAATAAACTGCCACCGGAGGCGGTTCAAGCACCCACTTTGAACCCCTTCAAGACACATTTGGATGCTTATCTTGCTGGGATCCTATGATTCCAGCTGACTTCCTGCCCTTTGCCCTATGATCCTTGCTGACTTCCTGCCCCGGGGCAGGGGGCTGGACTCGATGATCCTCTGGGGTCCCTTCCAGCCGAAATGTCTATGAAATCTATGAAATCAAAAGCACCAATCTGATAATCTAGGTACCTAAACACTCTTCAAATCTGGCCCTTAGGCAGTTCTGATAATGGTGTCCAAACTCACTTTGAAAAACACATCCCCAGGACAGCTTGCCAAGGGTGAAGTGAGCCCTATTACTTTCACATGGCATCCTTCATAGAACCTCAGGAATACATCATGTCCCCTGCTTATAAATGAAAGCATGTGGAAGCCATGATGCTCCATTCCCAGGCCGGCTGCATTTTCAGAGCAGGAAATCTGTGGGGCCAAAGCTCCAGTTCATTATGCAAGATGTCTGGTACCTGCAGATTTTTTCTTCCTGTAGATATTCCTTACTGTATTATTACTAAACCCTGGTTTCCTAAATCATGTTGCTGCCATGTCTACTTTGCTGCTGAATTGTATGCACTTACCCCTTCCCTTGGCTGGCACAGCTCCTAGTCCAGGGGTGGCCATTGGCCAACCCATGGCACACATGCCACAAGTGGCACAGGCAGTCTTAGTGTGTCACATGCAGCAGGTTGGGGAAGGAGCAGGGAACACAGCAGCAGGTAGGAGAGGAAGCAGAAAGCAGAGCAACATATTGGGCAGGGGAAGGGGATCAGAGTGAAGGTTGGGAAGGGTGCGAGGCCTACCTTGTGGCATGCCTGTTAAAAAAGTTGACCCCCACCCCCCTAATGATATAGGAGCACTGACTTTTTTGTCTTCTATCCTGGCTCTTGATCTTGGCACATGCAATTGGTGAGAAGCCAGGCAGCACAACAGGTCTGAGCCACTTTCATAGGAACAGTCCTGTGTAGCAAAGCAGTCCTGACAGTTGCCTTTCTGCCAAAAGGATTATGAATGAGCATAGGTGGGTCTATAATTTTGAATAGGGAAGTGCGGTTGTTGAAGTGCACCATCACATATGAAACAACACATGTTTTTCTCTAGTTAAAAATAAATGAGAAGCTTTACAGATACATGAGGGTCTGGGGGCTGTATTATTCAGTTTAAAATTGAAGGAAGAATAGATCCAACTTCATTGGAATGAGTTAAAACAAATCTGCAGGGCTGTGAAATAGGAGCCTCATTACTGGGCAAACACTTGCAGTGCTATTTTGGTAATACTTCACTGCTTGGGATATCAAAAAGGAACAGCAGAATTGCAGAACAAAGGCTAGCCTGATTGATGGAACATCAAGAGCATTATAAAGAAGAGAGGGTCATTAACACCTGTGGATTGCAGAGTTTAGAAATGATGATCAGGCAGATTATAATGAGTCATGAATCAACTGACTCCCTCAGTGCTGCCTGGCTAGAAATGCTGCTGTCATGACAGGTTTTAAACTTTGGGTGGAGCAGGAATCAAAGGAGGGTGCAAGTGCACCAGTGAATCCTCCCCTGTGAATGCACTTCATCTGCACAGTCAGGGCAGAGGGAAAGAAAATGCCATGAGTGTTCACACGGCACAGCATGAGGAGTGCCAAGACCCTACCACCAAGGTTCACATAAGCAACGCCTCTGGCCAACATTTTCAGTGAATGGTGTCTAAATTTGGGCTTCCCAACTGACAGCTTGTTTCAGAACTTGGCACTTGAATGAGTGACCTAAGCGGGTCCTTGGTAGTTCTGAACATTAGGACAGTGTCTGAGGTGTTTTAATATGGAATTAGGGGCCTAATTCCAGGCACTTATTTTTTGAAAATTGCCCTTCAGCAGAGCTTTTTCTGTGAACAGGACAAACAGGATTTGGCCCAAAGCACTTAGCTAAGCAGGGAACTTGTGACAGGCGGTAAAACAGAAAGGGAACTCCTAGGTGAGGCTGATGACTCCTTGTGACCTTGCCTGCTTGAACATGATTATTAGAGAACTTGAAACCACTCCTTGACCTGAAATCCCAGCCACTGCTTGAGCTAGTTCAGGAATGGGGACTTTATCTCTGGTGACTGTCAGTGTGGTTTGCATTGTGTTCCTCTATTCTTGTTACTTGAGCATTGCTTTCTACCAGTCTTTTTTCCTTTTTATGGTATCTTTTTAAAGGACCTGTCCCCCCTTGTAGAAGTGTTGACAGAAAAGATCAGCAGGGCCCAGTGCTAAATGATAACATGCCCTTGGGGCTTGCCTTCACTGAGAAATCATATCGTGCTTGGAGCTATAGGGTAATCAGCATTGCTGAAATCTAGGCCACATACTTAGGTGCCTAAGGGTGGACATAGGAGCCTAACATAAGAGACATATTTTACTAAATCTTGCCCCATGTTCCCAGAGCTGGCATGTTATAATCCATCCAGACATACTGCCATCCCAGTAAATGCCAACAGCTCCCCTCCTGGTAAAGTGCTATTTCAGGAGTTGCATGCAGGTCTTTAAAATGTGATTCCAGGACATGGTTGGGCAGAGACCACCTGGTCCCAAGCACAGCAAGCATACCTGCTGTGTGTGTGGATATGGGCACCTGAGGGATCACTGAGGGACTAGCAGGTCCCAAGTACCTTGAGCTAGTTAATTAACCTGTTAACCAGCAGTGAGGACTGAGACATGATAACCCAGCCATGCCAGAGAAGGGCAAGGATATGTTGGGACTCAAAGACTCTGCAGAATATATCCTTGGGGAGTCTCAAGTGTGGCCTGACTGATGCTGAGGAGCCTGATTGACCCCCTCTATGTTCCCAGGATGACAGAGATGCTCCTGTGGGCACCACCCTGAGAACTTGTCAGCCTCCCAACAGACACAAGAGATTAAAACAGCCTCAAGAGCCAAGCCACAGCTGAAGATTGCATCAGGCATGGCAGACATGCAGAACCCAGCTGCTTCTCAGATCTTGGCTTCTGTGCAGCAAAAAGGAGCTCGCTGAAGCTGGATGTCAAATTGTACCTATGGTTCTGGCAGAGAAGATGGAATGGAAGCCAGCCACCTCCGTGGCAATCCAGGCTGGGGCGCTTTTGGCATACTGTCCTGCAGACTGTCCACTGATGCCAAAGGCCCTGAGGTACAGACAACAGACTCAGACCCACTTGGAAGGGGGAAGTGTTAGTGGAAAGGGGGCACAGCATTTGTACACCTTGTCTCCATGAACATGAGATCAGACCTGCATATTGAGGAGAAGGAGTCTGCCTCACAGGGGAGATGGCAGGTCAGAAGGGCACCTTACATGGGAGCTGTAAGGCTTCCAAAAGTGCCTGAGGAGTTCATTGCTTACACATTCTTGATGCTGACAGCATCTCCCCAGCAGGATTTAAGAAGTAAAAGAGGTCCAGGCTACTCAGCTTGTAATAGGTCTCTTACCATTTTCCAGGAGAGTGGAAACAGAAGCTCCAGTGGCCCAGTCAGATTCCAACCTGTTTAGCCCAACTACACAAACAGTATTTGTATCCTTCCCCTTCAAGTTTCCACTGGCTATGTCACTCTTCACTTCCTGTCCTAAACTCTTGTGCAGCATGTCTGTGCTCAGAGGCAGCTGCTCATCCCTTCTGAAGAAGCTGCCAACCAGATGAGTTGTGGGGAGCAGCCCCTCTGCATCAGCTCCCCACCAGGTCTATTTTTGGGTCCCTGAGGGAGTGTGCATGGATTAAGGACACACAAGGTAAGTGTGACTGTGGCATTACTCATGGTAATTTTGGAACCATCACTTGGCCTGACAAATCTCTGGCTTGGCACTGCTTCTGCCCACGACTCCATGGCTTTTTTCTGCCAAGAATAAACTAGGACCAAGCTTAACTTAGGGCCAAGCCTGAGGGTTGATTGATGTGCTATCAAAAAGGAAGAAGCTATCTACTCTGTGCCAGAGACAGCCTGCCAGCTGAAGAAGAGAGTTGGGTTTCCAAAGCACAGTGTCCCCCGGCTGCCCTCAGTGGAGCAACCAAAAGCCCCTGGGCTATTCACTCCATCCAGCACAATACAGAGCACTTCAGGAAACCCATTTCATCAGCTTAGGAGAAAGAGCCAGGAGAAAAAGTATTTCCTACTCAGCCCCTCTGCACAGAACCAGGGTTCACTTGTTCTCCTACAAAGGGAAAGGGCTTTTATATCATGCAGGAGGGTGCCATGCAGAGCTGAGATATTTCACGCTTGCTAAGGAAAAGCAGAGGGCTGTTGCATTGCTGATATCACGGCAGTGCGATTAAGGAATAACTCACCTGACATCACAGGGACTTCCCCTTGAGTGGAAAATGATGGCTCAGAGCAGGAGCTCAGCCCACTACAGGATTGAATCCTTAATGGAGACACTGCGAGGGATTCTGTAAGGCTCAAGTGAGGACCTACAGAGTTAAATCCTTGGCTGAACAGAGTCCATGAGCGGGGGAGCCTGCACTTCACACTTGCTTCTTAAAGCTCTGGCTGGGCTGCTACTGGGGTGGGGAGGGAGGAACACTCTGAGCTTTATAAGAAACCATATTTCTGAGTCTGCTGCCCAAGCCTTTAGTGGAACTGCTCTAAAACTGATGGCCGCAGTGTCAAAGGGCACCCAAAACTGGGCCATGAGACACCTGCTCTAAGCAGTCTGGGCCCTGAATACCTTACAGAGGACCTCTCTGATCCTGTGGGTGACCTGGGGAAGACTAGTCATCAGCCCCTGTGCCCACATTGGTGGGAAAACCATTCTCCCTCCAGGTTCTTTGCCTCTGTAATTTTCTGAATCTGGGTCAAAGCAACCATAAATCCATTGGCCTTCAGTCATATTGCAAAGCCTGCTGTCTACAGGTTCAATGGGTTGGGAGGGTTTTACTGTTGGGCAAGCTTGTTTTCATTAAGATCAGTTCTAATTCAAGGTATTGTAATAAGACAAATATACAGTCATGAAGGATAAAGCAAAGGCCACCATTAAAAAAACTTGCAAACAGGTAACAAAACAGATGCCTCTTGCTAATGTCCATATCAGCAGGCACCATCCTGTTCCTCATTCCTTTGCAGCTGAATGATAGTTGTGGTTGCTGAGAACCCGGCTTTGTACTGATTCAGGCCAGTTTCATGCAAATATCTCTACTCAGCCATGCTTGTTTTCCCCCCAGGTTTCAGTCACAGTAAAATTTAGGTTAAGCCAAACTTTATATTGCTGGGCAGCTCCTGGGGCATAAAAGAGGACCCTGCCGCTTTTCTGCTTACAACCAAAAGAAGGGCATATAACCTACCAAGTCCCAAATTGCCACGTATGCATGATCCATGCTAGAAACTTGCTGGTCACAGTCAGCATAATCCAATGGTTGCCTCTGCCAATGTAAATCTGCTTAAGAGTTTATGTGAACAGTGTATTAAAATATTGGAACAAAAGGCTAAAAATAGGGGGCCTTAGCTAAGTGCCTGCTCCATATTCTGTGTAACTGCAATGTAAACAGTGAAAATAATCTGCCAGCAAAAGACTGTTCCATGACCCCAGGCAAATGTAACAGGAAACTGTTTGTGGACAACTTTCCTGCCTATTACACTTCTCCATTTCAACCTCTCCCTCCTCTTCTCTCTTTGAACCTCCAACCTCTTCCAATGGCCTCTCTTTTACTCCATCAGTCCCTTCAACTTCTTCACTTTCACCCCACACAACCCCCAAGCACCCTTTAAAACTAAACATTGAGGTATAAGGAAAGCAAAAACATAAACTGAGAAACAAAAACCTTTGTTACATTAGGGTTAAGGTTGTCGACTGGAATCTTGAGCCTCTTAAGAAAGCATTGTTCAGCAAGGCAAGCTTCTGAAAACTGGGAAATGATGGGACTGTGGCCAGCAGATGAGTGGAGACTTCAGTTCCCAACTTCTTGGAGAGAAGAGTTTGCACGATTCTCCAGGCATATGGAAGGCGTTTACTGGGGACCAAGTTTATTTTTGACACCTACAAGATGTCAGCATCAACACCACTGATGGACTGGTCCACAGGGAAAAGGATCTGGAGAGGCACAGCCAGCTGGAAGCACAGAGGACTTGGATTTCAGGGGCTGAGGCATTTCATCTGTGTGTACATGGAAGGCAAACAACAGCTTATCAGCCTCCATTGAAGCAGGATAAAAAAGGCAACTGAACAAATAATACCTGCTCTGCAGTAGATTGGGAAATTCCTTATCTCTTATGGAATGAATAATATAACACTAGGAGAAAGGCCACTGATCACTGGAAATTTCAATGAACTTTTGCACTACACAGCTAGTCTTCAAAGAAGCTCTGGATTTGGGATCACAGAACACACAGTACATTTCATCAAACATTCAGAAAAAGACAACCCACCTGATAGGTCTACAGATGCAAAGTAAAATTCTAGCCTAGGTCAAAGCAGGAAAATTCTTCAGTTTGATTGAAGACAAGACCACTGACACTTCCACAAAAACCACAGAGCATTAGTGGTGTTGTAGGTGCATTAGAAGAGAACAGTACAGCTTCAGAAAAACTTTATCAAGTTTGTGGAAGCCTCCGAGACAAGCAGGCAAATGCTTGCAGTGCTATTTTGGTAATACCTCACTGCTAGGGATGTCAAAAAGGATCACAAAGCAAACAACAGAGGCAACAATATAACCAAGCAATTCAAAGGAGTGCCAGACAGGATCTGTGCCTTCCTTCCTGAAAGCAACTTGCACTGCCTGAACAACCCCTGGTCTGAATATAACAGCAATTCCTTCCAGTTCAGTGCAACAGATTGCAAATACATTAGATACTCACAGGAAGGTCACAGCATCACTGAGATCTGCTGTAAAGCATAAAACTGCATTGGACAGAAGTGAAGGGATTCATGAACTTGCTGTGTGACTGGGAAGATGAGAAGATGATTTAAATTACCCAGACATCTGCTGGGAGGAGCAGTCAGCCAGGTTTGATTGCTCACGAAGGTTCCTTGCTGAGATACAGGACCTCCATTTAACCCAGGAGATGCACAGTCCCACCAGGGGGAATGCCCTGCTGGACCTGGACCTGGCCACAGGCGATGATCTGGTGAGGGGACTCCAGGTTCTTCACCACCTGGGCGACAGTGATCATTGCCTGCTGGAATTCACCATCCAGTACAGGGTGTCAAGGGCCTGCAGCAAGGCAGTAGCCCTTGACTTCAAGAGGGCCAACTTCAATGAGTTGAGGAGATTGGTAGGAGAGGCACTGGGGTCCTGGAGAGTAGGGGAACTGGGTGCCCAAGATAAGTGGTCGTTCCTTAAGGAGATGATCCTCCGAACCCAAGGGGTGACAGTCCCAATGAGAATCAAAGGGGGCAAGAGTGCTCAAAAGCCCCCCGGCTCACCAAAGTCATTCAGGAACACCTAAAAGCCAAAAA
The DNA here is from genome assembly GCF_000455745.1 of Alligator sinensis. Taxonomy (NCBI): domain Eukaryota; kingdom Metazoa; phylum Chordata; order Crocodylia; family Alligatoridae; genus Alligator; species Alligator sinensis. The sequence continues at coordinate 678,634 of NW_005842162.1, read as the reverse complement.
GAAGGCGTGCACCCAGTGGAAGGGAGGGGCATCACCAAAGAGGAGTATACCTCCATCACTCAGGTCTGTAGGGGGGCTGTTAGGAAAGCTAAGGCAGATATGGAACTAGGGCTAGCATCAAGGATCAAGGACAACAAAAAGTCCTTTTTTAGACACATAGGGAGTATGAAGAAGGCACCGGGTAATGTGGGGACCGTGCAGGATACACTTGGCAATCTGGTGGTTGCACCAGAGGAAAAGGCAGACCTTTTTAACAATTTCTTTGCCTCCATTTTTTGGTGCAGGGACCGGGACTCCCCGACCAAGATTCAGGATGGACTCAGGAGAGACTCTGCCAGGCCTAGGGTCAGGGAGGACTGAGTTAGAGAACTTCTGGTGGGGCTGGATGTGTTCAAATCAGCAGGTCCAGATGCTCTCCACCCCAGGGTGCTGAGGGACTTGGCAGGGGTTATCATGGGGCCCCTGGCACGGCTTTATGAGCACTCGTTGTGTGCTGGTCAGATGCCAGAAGACTGGAAGAAGGCCAGTGTGGTCCCCATTTTCAAAAAAGGGAGGAGGGAGGACCCAGGCAACAACAGGCCTGTTAGTCTTACTTTGATCCTGGGGAAGCTCTTTGAGAAAATTATCCAGGAGCACATCTGTGAAGGACCAGCAAGGGGCGGGGGATGATGTTCAGGGGCAACCAGCATGGTTTCATTAGGGGCAGGTCCTATCAGACCAACCTGATTGCTTTCTATTATCAGGTCACAAAATCATTGGATGCAGGTGTTGCAGGGATGTAGTCTTTCTGGACTTCAGGAAGGCTTTTGACACTGTCTCCCACCCCACTCATTAAAAAGCTAGGCGACTGTGGCATTGATGCCTACACAGTCAGATGGATTGCAAATTGGCTGAGGGGCCGCACTCAGAGAGTGGTGGTGGATGGGTCATATTCGACCTGGAGGGATGTGGGCAGTGGAGTCCCCCAGGGCTCGGTCCTTGGGCCCGCACTGTTCAATTTCTTTATTAGTGACTTGGAC
>NW_005842162.1:657017-677557 GCF_000455745.1 Alligator sinensis | reverse complement strand
CTGCACTTGGGCAGTAAGAACCAGCAGCATACCTATAGGCTGGGGAACTTCCTTCTCGAAAGCATGGTGGCAAAAAGAGATCTTGGAGTCATTATCAATTCCAAAATGAACATGGGCTGCCAACGTGAGGACGCGGTCAGGAAGGCTAACCGCACCTTGTCATGCATCCACAGATGCATCTCAAGCAGGACCAAGGAGTTGATCCTCCCCCTCTATGCAACACTGGTCAGGCCACAGTTGGAGTACTGCGTCCAGTTCTGGGTGCCGCACTTTAGGAAGGATGTGGCCAGCATGGAGAGGGTCCAGAGGAGGGCCACTCACATGATCCAGGGACAGCAGGGCAGACCCTACAAGGAGAGGCTACGGGACCTGAACCTGTTCAGCCTTCACAAGAGAAGGCTGAGAGGGGACCCAGTGGCCATCTATAAACTTACCAGGGGGAACCAGTGGGGAATGGGAGAGACCCTGTTCCCTTGAGCACCTCCCAGAGTAACAAGGAATAACGGCCATAAGTTGTTTGAGAGCAGGTTCAGGCTGGACATTAGAAGGCACTACTTCACAGTCAGGGCGGCTAGGATCTGGAACCAACTTCCAGGGGAAGTGGTGCTGGCTCCTACCTTGGGGGTCTTTAAGAGGAGGCTTGATAATTACCTGGCTGGGGTCATATGAGCCCAGTATTCTCTCCTGCCCAGGGCAGGGGGTCGGACTTGATGATCTGCTTAGATCCCTTCCAACCCTACATCTATGAATCTAAGATGGAAGTACAGTCTTACCTACACCAGGAAAAGCACAGTAGATGAGCTCAGTAGATTCACATTGATGCTTCAAAGTAAAATCTGCTGCAACAATCGGAAGCTTGGAGAAAGCAGCAGAGTTCAACAAAGATGCCAAGAGGTTTCTGTTTTCTATTATTATGTTTGATTTCCCCATCAGTCTGGTATTTGTGGAGTCCATTCTGGGGCTCACAACGCCTCCACACTGGACCTGCAAAGGGGCAGTATTTCAACCTGACTTGAACATGTGAAGAAGTAAGTGATGTGGCTGCGGCAGTGAAAAGCACAAGAAAGGATCACAGTCAGACCTTGCCTGTCCTGTGTGATGAAGTGTGTAGTAAACTGTGCATCCATTGGAAAATCAGTACCACAGCTACATGGAAAACAAACCCAAAGGAAGTATGTTAGTGCATCCATTCAACAGGATTGCTACAGAAAAAATATCTTTATGCTTTCATTCCTCCTCCACTAAGGCAGGGGATGGCATCAGCGGCACATGCAATGGAGATAAAGACTGTAGGGGGTTAGATGGGGCTGGGAAGAGGGCAATGGGAAAAGGAAAGCCAGTAGAACGGGTGGGTCCCATGGAAGCAATAACGCCTTATACAGGTGCGTACACTGTCTACTCCACTGGTGCTCTGCTGGGTTCCCCATTGACAGCACTTCTCTCTGAAGCACTGAGAATGCCAGTGCTGCTTGGGCACCTAAGGCTGCAGGCAGAGCACAGAGCTGCTGTGCATGCAGGGAGAATGGGGAGCTGGGTCCTCTGAGCATCTCGGCTGCTGTGTTCCAGCCCCACCATGGAAGGTGCCTGCTCTCAGCCAGAAGGAGCAGCCAGCAACCTCGGGCCTTCCCTAGGCCATGTTTGCCAGCCACCAAAGGAGTGATAGCAGCACCTGCAGACATAGGGACCTGGCTTTAGCCCAGATAGCCCACAAACCAGTAGCAGTGCTTCAACATTCACAAATGACACTAAGATGTGGGGAGAAGTGGGCATGCTAGAAGGGAGGAATAGGCTGGAATTGGACCTGGACAAGTTACAGGGGTGGCGGATGAGAACAGGATGGATTTCAACAGACAAGTGCAGGGTACTACACCTGGTTAGGAAGAACCAGCAGCATACCTACAGGCTGGGGAACTCCCTTCTCATCAGTGCAGAGGCAGAAAAGGATCTTGAAGTCATTATTGATGCCAAAATGAACATGGACCGACAGTGTGGGGACGCAGGCAGGAAGGCCAACCACACCTTGTCATGCATCCACAGATGCATCACGAGCAGGTCCAAGGAGGTTATCCTCCCCCTCTATGCACCTGGTCAGACTGCAGTTGAAGTACTGTGTCCAGTTCTGGGTGCCGCACTTCAGGAGGGATGTGGACAACATGGAGAGGGTCCAGAGGAGGGCCACTTGCATGATCAGGGGGCACCAGGGCAGGCCCTACGAGGAGAGGCTAAGGGACCTGAACCTGTTCAACCTCCACAAGAAAAGGCTGAGAGGGGATCTAGTGGCCATTTACAAACTAGTCAGAGAGGACCAGCAGGCATTGGGGGAGTCCCTGTTCCTCCAAGCACTACCAGGATTGACAAGAAATAACGGTCACAAGCTGGCAGAGGGTAGATTTAGGCTAGATATCAGGAGGCGCTACTTCACTGTCAGGGCGGCCAGGATCTGGAACCAACTTCCAAGAGAAGTGGTGCTGGCTCCTACCCTGGAGGTCTTTAAAAGGAGGCTGGATGAACACCTTGCCAGTGTCATTTGACCCCAGTACTCTTTCCTGCCCATGGCAGGGGGTTGGACTTGATGATCTGCTCAGGTCCCTTCTGACCCTACCAACTATGAAACTATGAAACATATGCTGTACAAGTCTACTGGAGCTCAGATAGCTCATACAGCTAGCCCATGCTGAAGGCTGTGCTACTGCATCTTCTCTCCTGTTACCCCACCTGATTACATCAAATAAAGCCTTGTGTGCTAGGTCAGATCTCCAAATGAAGAGAAGGTACCTTCCCAGCCTTCCCTGTGCTTAGCAACAGCAGGAAACACCCCTCATCACAACTGACACCAGGCAGAGGGTTACCCCTGATCCATGGCTCACTGCTCTGGCCATGGTGACCCATATGTCTAGCTGGAGCACTCCAGTCCTCTGGAGCTATAAAGCCTTGCACTACTCAGAAACATCAGCTAGGCCAGAGCACAGGAGCCCGGATTCTCACTAGGTCCCTGGGAAGACTTTGGCCTGAGTGCATTTTCCCCTGGCAGAGTTGGGGTCATCACCCTGACTCCCACAAGCTGAAGTTAGTCTGGTCACAGCTGCTTATGAAAGCTCCCCCCACCCCCAAACCCTGCAACACTGGGCCCCTATGGCAGAACCCACCCACTGCAGGATGCAACCTGCTTACACCCAGGGCAAATTTGTATCTGAAAGAGATGGCACCTCCCTAGGCAATGACTGAGTCTATGATGCCTGTGCCAGAAGAAATAGCAAAAGCTCCATAGTTTCCTCACCCCAAGACCTTTTTCAGGGCTCAGCAGTCCCTCTGGAGCCGCTTGGCAACAGTGCCTCTCAGCAGGGCCAGGCAGGGAGAGAGAGTTCTTGGTCACTTCACATAGGAGGTAGCTACACCCCCTAGTGAGTCTACCAGACACCTAGACAGACAGGTGGACAGCAGCGGCCACCTGACGGTGCTCTGCTTTCTTGTGAGGCCCTGCAGACTGGCAGAGCTGACACAGCAAGTGCCAGGAAAGGGCTTATGGTATGGAGTTGGCTGAGGCTGGGGGTACCTTGCAGAGCACAGGAAGCTGGGGAGAGGCACAGGTGATCAGCCTTGGCTCTGCACATGGAAGAGAGCAGAGGGAGAAAGGAGGTAGGACACGCACCTGGCCGGGTCTTGTTCACAAGGCAGTGAGAACCCCCTTGCACAACAAATGGGGCTTGTTCTGCAGACCCTTCCTCACTGCTAGATCTCTCCCTCTGATTGAGGTGGGGGAGGCCATCTCCAAGGGCATTTCCCTCTCTTCTACAGGAGCTGGCACTAGCTCCTCATGTTGCCACTGCATTCCCCAACATATGGCTGAGAATAGCAGTCCCATGTGCCGTGAGTGACAGGGAAGCCCACGGTCTGCACAGTACAGCGATCACATGAACACAGAGTACTGTGACAGCTGCCAGCCTGTCAGCTCAGAGATTGAAGTCCAGGAACTATTCATAGAACAAATACTCTCTGGTCCAAGGAACACCGTATTCCTCTCCATGTAGCTCTGCCAGCGTGCCACACATGTGACCCATGCTGGCCTCGGCTGACTGATGGAGGCGAGCTTGCCCTCCACCACCAAACAGATGGCTCCTTCCTGCCACAACAGCCCAATGCAACCACAGTCTATGAGACATTCCCTCCCACCCCATACACAAGGGACTGGGATGACTCCCAGCACCAGGGCCTTGGAAGCAGTAGCTGATTATGTGTCAAAGCTCCCAGTCACCTGCCCCTTGAGGTACAGCCACAAGGCTGAAGGAACTTCTGCACCTCTAGCAACACCCCACCTCTGGGACTGAGGAGCTGGAGGACAGTGGCAGATCACTGAGGGCACCTCACTCCTTTCCTGTCCCCCTCACCCCATCACAGCCTTCCTAAACCCCACCCAAATCTGCACAGTAGAACTGCATCTCTTCCACAAGGAAAGAGCCCTCACACCTGAACAGAGGCTGTCCCTGGGGCAGAGAAGAATTTATTATGACTGCTGCCAATCCCTGCAGGCTACCCCACTGTACAGATACTTGAGCTGTGGGGCCCCTGGCCCATGAGATACACATTGCCAGGCAGGGGGTAGAATAGGCCATGTTCCATAGCTCTCTGCCTTCCTCTAGTGGCAAGAGCGCATGCAGAGACTGGTACCACACTCGCCCCTTTGCCAGGTTTAATTTCCAGGCTTAACTCCCTGGCTATCTGCACCATCTGTAGCTCTGCCAGCCAGGGAGAATAAAGGAAGTCTTTTCTTCTGAGCTCCTGTGCTGGGCAACACTGGAACTACTGAAATGAATAGGGGCAACCTGGACATTTTTTTCCAGTCCCTCTCTCAGGGAAGCAAATATAGGGATAAAAAAGTCCTTGGTCAACCTTGGTCCATCAGAGGAGAGGGCTGTTATAACAGCTCCACCTGTCTCATCTCCCCTGTGGGAGAACTGGCAGGGAGCATGGAGATGGTGTATTTCTGCAGGGCGGGATTACCAGAAGCACAGCACCATTGCTTAGCACTTGTGGAGGTACTGCACAGCACAGAATGGCATAGGCTGGCACTGGAAGACAACAAAATGAGAGAAAACATCTGAGATGGATTACTGAGAGCATTGGCTAGTAAACAGAGTCTGCAGATAGGTGCCATGATGCAGCCTTTGATGATTTCCGGTTTATTCCGGTCTCCCCAGGGCTGGGAGTAGCCTGAGGAGAGTTGCTCCTGCTGCTCCCTATTCCCTGGCTACACCCTGCTGTGAGATGAGGTGGCACAGAGACATAATGCTTGCTGCATACCAGTGGAGGGTTCCCTCATAGGGTTGTCTTAGCCTAACCTGGGAGCTGAACTAGACCTAAATACCTCTGTAAATCTGGTCTTTGTTCTCTCTGGCCTTTGCCGTCAACGATATTTAGGTGCACCTCCATCCCTGCAGTATGTTAGGTGCCTAAAACCCCTCAAGAATCTAGGGGTGCACCCCTTCCCTGCTGCCTGGCCCTCAAGCAACCATGGCAGCACTGGGGGCTGTGGAGGCAAAGGCATGCTTGGTCAAGTGATGCTCAGGGACTGTGGAAAGTGGGGAGCAGTTGAAGGAAGGGCTTCCCCTCCACCCTTTAGAGGGGCTGAGCAGGGAGCTGCCCTGAGAGCATCAACATGAGAGAAAATCTGAAACTGTGGACATGTCCCATAGGACCTGCTGGACCTCCACAGCCATCAACCTGGGAAGTTTAGTAAAGCAAGAGCATTACTTTGCCTGGGTGTGCCGAGGCCTTCGGCTGCTTAGCCTTGCCATTTTCATAGGTCCCATGGTGCTCTCAGGTTTCTTTGGGACACATGATATTATCCTGCCAGCCAGGCAGAGCCCTCCCTGGCATCACATCCCTAGGAATCTCTCTGCTTCACTCAGGATTCAAGGCCATTGCTAAACAACGACAGTTTCTCTGACACTTTTGCATCATCCATCCCACATGAATGCCAAGATCATGAGTTGGCCTGGTCAGCATTTATCACCTTTCAGCCAATGCCATCTATTCTAAATGTCAGGGGCTTAAGGGAGAGCCAAAGATCTGCTGCACTAAGTCTGGTCTTGGAAGGGAAATGCAAGTGCTAGTAGAGAAAGCCAGAGCATAGGTAAGAAAGCAGAGGGTGTTATTTTTTTGCTGCTATTTCCAGGCTCTGTTTTAAGCACAGCGTTCTGTTTGAAGCTTTTTCCTGTCTCAATAAATATATCTCCAGCATAACAAAGACTCTTCTGTATCCTAAAACTCCCACCACCTCCTCCCTCCAGGGCAAACTCATGCCCAGCATCAAGTGGCTAGCACAGCCTTGCTTGTAAATAGCAGCGCGGGTGTTTGTAAAGGTTAAGCCTTGAGAGGCATGTTGCAATCTGGACCTCGGGCTGTCTGGATTGCAGTATTTCGAACATCCCTTTAACTGCTCTGAACCATTATCGCTTCTTAAATGAGAGAGTTCAGGTCGCTGCACCGTGCTCTGTAGCTAAAGATAAACTGACCTCAGTAGCTTCAGTGCTCTGGGTAAACATGTTTGATCAGAATTAGCAGTACATGGCCCCTGGAACCGTCCATCAACTCTAGGCCAATGGCCTGGAGTCAGTGGTTTCAGGCTTCGTGCATCTGCTAGCCACAGTACTCAGCAGGGTGATTTTGCTGTCTTTTCTTTCACGGTTCTTGACCTTTTTAGTCTTGAAGCACCCCTTCATAATTTTTTTAAGTTTAGGGGCACCCTAGCTGAGAACCACTGAACTAGAATCTAGCTCATGCCCAGCGAAGGGGACAGGCCTTCACCCCACTGTGCCCTACTTTTTCCACCATCTGCCTCCTCCCAGCTCCTAGTCTGTACCTCAGGGGGCAAGTGCTTCTCCTCCAGGGGCTTTAACACAAGTGACTAGAACCACTTCCCCTGGCCCTGGGAGCATGGGAGGAAGTGAGAAGGGATAGGGAATGAGCTGGGATGAAAAGTGGAGCCCCAAGACTACGTGGGGGGCACACAGAGCACAGTACATTGCAGGGAGCACAGGACCTGGCACAGGAACTGCTGGGGGGAGGGAGGGAGAGGCGTTGAGAGCAGCCACAGGTGCTGCTTGCTTGTGGGATGCTGGTATCCTTGGCGCCAGGAGACAGAAGGAGCAATTGCTTACCTCCTGGAACAGGGGCGAGGCATTACAGCACCTTGGAAAGATCTCACAGCAGCCTGCCATGGCACCCTTGTCCAGAATCACTGTTTTACACCTCTGCCTTGTGGGGAGCTGAAGGGTCACCCTCATCTACCCCAAGCCATGGGCCATCCCTCCCCACTTACGTTACATTTCTGCAGCAGCATGTAAGAAAAACAAATATAGATAAGCAGTGGATTATTTATTCTGTCCTGGAGGCATATCCTAGCTCTAGAAGCCCTGGGTTTCCCATTTACTTTCTATTGCCTGTAGCTGTCCTTTCAGGGCTAAAACCTCTGCTACAGCACCATAATGGCCTATGCACCTTTTTTCAACCTAAAATAAAGAAACAGTGACACATGGAAAAGCAGGGCTGGCAAAGACCTTAGGAGGTCATCTGGTCAAACTATCCACTCAAGGCAGGCTCCTCCCTGTAAAACCATCTCAGACAAGTGCTTATTTAACCTGATGTCCTTCTCTCAGTTAACTGAGGCTCCAGTGAGTTCACAACCAACTACTGGCAGAAACCCTGGTGCTTTCTGACTGACTTCCTCTTTGCTAGTGCCCATTGCTTGCAGTTACAGAATGAAGTGCTAGTAGAATCATAGGAAAACAAGGCTTGAAAACAAGGCAGAAGTTCATTTAGTCAAACCCCCTGCTCTCTCTTCCTAGGCTTGGTATGGCAGGACCAATCAGAGCTATTGGCCAGGGCTGAAAGGGCTGGCTTCATGGCGAGAAGGGCATTCGAGGTGAGAGATGGTCAGGGGATGACTAGAGACATGCTCCATTCTGCAGGGCAGAAGCCATGGAGGATGTCCACGTCACCTGGTCACCTATATCACTGCCACCAGGGGGAGAAAGGCTGGTCTAGTGGTTTTATTATGGGCCATGTGAGACCCAAGTTCAACTTCCCTGCTCTGCTGTAGTCATCATGGGTGACCACGAGCAAATCACTTAGATCTCTAATTAACAATGAACTCCTGTTTAGGAACTAGACACCCAGATAGGTGCTATGGGTGTCTAGTTCCTACACAACTCTTTCACCCAAAAGACATCCCTTCAAAATTGCAGGGCGGGGGCATGTAGTAAGCAGGGAAGCTATTTTCTTCAATGGAAAAAAGTACATTTGGAGACACTGGATGTGTCTACATGAGACCCTTTACTAAGCATTTTACTAATTGAATACACAGTAAAGCATCAGCATCTACACATGCACAGCAATTACTGCACAGTACAGCAGTCTAATGCGATGTTTTCTAGTACCTGTAGACACAGGCACTAGAAATCTGCACATTAAACTAATGCATCAAAGTGCACGTACAGACACTGACTGGGAACAAATTGTACCTAGTCAGCCTAGGCAGCAGGGGGCCACAGGAGACAAGGGAGAACTGTTCCAGTGTGGTGGGACATTACCTCCCAGCCATGTGGAGACTGGGACCTGTCCTAATCTCTACACATGGCTGGGAGGCAGCTGCCCAGCCTCTGGGACAGCTCTTCCAGCCATGTGGAGATCGGGACAGGTCCTGATCTCCACATGATTGGGAGGCAGCTTCTTGGCAACTAAGACTGCCCTCCCCTGCCCTGCAGAGATCGGGACCAGACCTTGTGCCACCTGCCAGCCCAGGGCTGGCACCTGGGGGAGCCTGGAGCTCCATCTGAGTACTGCAGGGGGGCAGAGTAGGGCAGGAGCAGCCCTAGACTGAACTGCTCCCATTGGGAGCAAATTTGCTCCTGACAGGCGCGTGTTCAGATGTGTGTGGGGACCCAGTTTAATAAGTTTAAATTTCCTGCACAGAAAATTCAAGTGCATTAATTGCACATGTAGATGCACCCACTGTGTGTGCCATGATGTGTCCACTGCGCATGCCAAGATGGCTGCTGCTGGTGTCTGGCGCAGAAAGCTGAAGGAGTGGAGACCTGTGTTAACTCTCTGACAGCTGCAGCTGTTTGCTGAGCACTGTAGCTTGTGCCTGAAGCAGCAAGTGAGCTACTGGTAGTATCTTGATGAGACTTATGATTTAGAAACCACACTTTATTTGCAGGAACTTCTATAAAGAACAGTAAGGAACCTGAAACCTTACTGCCCTTGTAAGGGTTTGGGGCATAAATGATTGTGACATAGAGTAAGTCCTCTTGGGAACATAGAGCATCCAGGAAGTGTTGCATTGCAAGAGACAGTCTGGGTAAGGCAACAGGAACTTCCTCTCTGGGATGTTCATGTTACCTGCTGTCTCACTCAGACTTTCTCCTGGGACGTCACATTTCCTGGACACACTGTGCTCCCAGGAGGACTTACTCTACATCATACTGTTTGCCATGACTCTGGAGAAAATCTTTTTTTCCCCACATTCTGCCTTCCAAAAATGAGGTGTGTGTTTTACTTGGAGGTGTGTTGTCACTGAGAAAATGTAATATCTTTGTGGACTTAGGTCCTTATCTGTGTCTCCCAGAGCCTCTCCTATACCATGGGGATAATACTCCACACAAGGCAGTTGCAAGGATCTGTACATTCCAATGTACAAGTTCAGATGCTATGGAGATGGGGGCCATATCAGTGTCCTACATACATCCTCAGCTTCCCCCCTTTGCAGAGAACGATGGTGTCTTAGAAAACATCCTTTTGGACTCCTACTGCAGCTGTTCAAAAGAGAATCACTCTCTCTAGAGCAGCCCCCCTGTATTAGTGTTTTCCATGTGTCCATGTGTCACTGAAGAGATTATCCTTGATGGTAATTCTTACTGCAACTCATGCAAGACAAATGTAAGATTGCAACATCTTAGACAGACCCAGGTTCTTCTGTTGTGCACTTATCTGAGATGTATCCTTCTGTGAGATCCAGAATGGAATAACTTTAGCCAGTATATTCCCTGAGATGCTATGGATCCATTTGCTCTATGCCAGGCTGCCTGCTGAAGAAACTCCTAATGTGACTCTCTGAAAGTCTAGCACCAAACAGGAGCTCTTAGAGCAGGGGCAGGCAATTATTTCAGGTGGAGGGCCACTTACTGAGTTTTGGCAAGCCATCGAGGGCTGCATGACAGGCAGCCAGGGGCAGATAAATACTAATTTTCTAAATTTTGTAGGGGTCCTGTGGGCCAGATAGAATGGCCTGGCATTTTGCCCACCCCTGTCTTAGAGGCATCACTACAGTCACTCATTCACTTCTCAATCCACTCCCCCTTCTTCCCCACCCCCTCCCCCATTGGTTTCATGTTTGTCTGGAGTCTTGTGCAGGTTGAGGGGGTGCTGAGACCTCCTACACAGTTTAGTCTGCCATTTGTTTCACCCTGCATTTTAGAGCCACATGCCTCTGGCTGCATGTACACATTTGCTCTCTCTGAACTTCTGACTATCATGCCCATTTGATTTTGAGTGGTACACTGGTGCACAAGCTCCCTCTTGTGTTAACTCCAGCAAGAGGCAGGATTTGACCGTCTGAAGAGGTCATTTCGAAGAGAGAAAGGAAAGCTGGCCAAGGATTTGCTGTGAAAGGTGCTGGACTTTGGAATCTGGTCCCATCCATGCGTTGCTGGTTTGTTCACCTTCTGGTCATGCTGTATGGCCTGTATTCTCTCCAGAGCCTTTCTGGGTGGTCAGACAGGAGAGCAGTATAGGGATCTTTGGTCTGGTTACCCAAGTGGCTGAGAGGCATAAACACGGTAGAGATGCTGTTTCCTGTCTAGATATCCCATTAGAGCAGTGGCAGTCAAGCTCCTTCAGTACAAGGACACGGCTAAGCCTGGGAAGAGTGGAGGGGAGGGAGAGCTGGGTCAGAATGCTTCTTCAGGTTTAGCTCAGTATATTTTTAGGATTATCGCTATCTTGTGTAAACATGTAACCAGAAGGGACCCGGTCCTTAGAGAAGGGTAGCTCAGACTGCAGCTCCCTTGAGGTGCTGTACCAGCATTTCTAAATCAAGATTTGAGACATTCAGTTTTGACCAACAAGCACAACTGAACCATTCCAAAATGTCCTGGATCGGGACCCAGTTCACAACTGTTGTGGGTCAGAGGCATCCACATGGGTGGTGCCCTCACGTTCCAGGTAGAGCAGTATCTTTTAGGCACTGAAGTGTGTGGCTCTGACACCAGGGTGTGGGAGTGAGCAGCGGGCGAGTGGGGGGTAGCACTTGCATCCATGCTTTGGGGATTCCTTGGAGTTGGTGACCTGCGGCTGGGAGTGTTTTCACTGTTCTGCTTTCCCTTCTCTCCTAAACAGGAGTTCTGTAAAGTTCAGGTGAAAGGGGACGTACTGGAGGACTGGAAGAGAGCTAACATAGGGTAACTATACAGATGCCAGACAGATACTAATTAGCATGCTCCAGCAGCCTTTGCTTTAGTTAAAACACCCCCACTGCCATTTTGAAATGCGAGATGCTGAAAACATGTGACACTGTGGGTACTTTAATTAGAGCAGCTTTCAGAGCCCTTTAATTAAAACATCCCCCCTCCCCAGCTCTGCCCCAGAGCATGTATAAAGAGGCCCATAGTGCCCAACTTAAAAAAAAAAAAAGATCAAAAGGAAGACCTGCAATAATCAGAGGCATGGAGCAACTTACATACAAGAGACGAGACTAAACAGGTTGGAGTTTCTCAGCTGAGAGGGAAAATGATACAGCTCTACAAAATAATGAATGGCACAGAGAAAGTAAATAGGGATTCACTATTTACTGTCTCCCACAATACCAGAATTAAGAGACACTTAAGTAAATTATTAAGAAGCAGGTTTAAAACAAACTAAAAGAAGTTCTTTTCCACCCAGCCTGTCATTAGCTTGTGGAGTGGAGCTCATTTCTACAAGATGTTGTAGAGGCTGACAGTTTAACCAGGTGCAAAAAAGGACTAGACAAATAAATATATGCAATATAGGTCTATTAAGGATATGTATACATGGTAGTTACAGATGCAACCTCCCCTGCCTACCTGTCTCACACCCACTAACTCCTATCCCTTTTTATCTTCCCTGCCATGCATTTGCATTTTCACAAACCTGCATATCGGCGTAAGCTTCTATTCCACCCTAGAGAGTAGATAAACACCAGCAGACTCTCCCTATGCCTGAAGAAGGGTGCTTGTGCCAAAAATCTTGTAAAGAATAATTTTTCCAACTATTCAGCTAGTCTAATAAAAGATATCACATTTACCAAAATAATCTTGTCTACCTCCACACTAGGACTGCACAGGCCTCTGAATGCTGGAAGCTGTAAAGGAAGAGGGGTCAGGAACAGATTAGTCTGGATAGACCATGCAGAAATATTTTTCCCCTTAGCATCTGCTCTGTGTCACTGTGAGATACAGGATACTGGGCTAGATGGATCTGTGGTCTGACCCAGCATGGCACTTCTTACATCTTACGTTCTAGAAGAAGGCCAGCTCAAACCTGATAAAAGAATGCCATCCTCTTCCTCACTGGTGCATAATTAACCGACAGAAGTCATTTCCACAAGTTATCCTTGGGACCAAATGCTGAGCAGGGTTTTAAAAGATTTGGAAACATGCAGGGGGGGGAAAAAAAAAAATGGAAATCTAGATTTATAGCAGTAAGGACCATATGTTGGAGATCTTGGAAAGGTATAGGGACCGTCCTGCTTTAGGGCAGTAGCCAGTCACTAATTAACAGAAGCTACTAGAGACCTGCTGTAGGGCACATTATTCTTTAACTGTGGGGTTATTGCCCTTTCCTTGATGGTGCTGACACTGGCCATGGTCAGAAGCAGTGCTCTGCTCTGAGCCAATCTGGCAGTTTTACGTCTTGGGCATGATATCTGAAGAAAAAGAAAAGAATAAATTCAGGTAGAGGCCAGAGATCCTGTGGAGTGATTACTAAACACAACGCTGCTTTTCTGTGCCCAGAACCAGTGTTTGCTAGCATTCTCTTGGCAGTCAGCGGGGCTGGAACGGGATCCAGAAGAGCTGGCTTTTGGGAAAGGGGAAATGTTTGTGTTCAATTCGATGCAAAGGTTTTAGGTACGCTTGCATTGAAAGCTCAGAGGATTTTTTTCCCCTCCATCTGAAGACAGTTTCTGGCAGCATTGGATACAAAACAGCCAATTCAAGCACACACAGAAAGGTGGCTCTATACCAGATGTGGGGTTCATAATCTGAACAGTGTAGCTGTGGCCCTGAGCAGAGGGGCAAGATCCTCTAGCCAGGAACCTCCAGCTTTGGTCCCAGCAGGAACATTGACACAACACAATCAAAGTCCTCAACTTTGGCTTGAGCCAACACCCATTATCTCTGGGAAGGCTTTAAAACAGCTTCATACTTATAGCAGAAAAGAGGGGTGGGTGGGAACCAGCAAAGTCCAGAAGCCTGGGAAACACCCATGGTAGAACATAGTAGAGGTGTGTGAAACAGGCTCTATTCCATTTGGATTTAGATTCAGCCCAAATCAGGAACAGTGATTCAATCAGTTGATTTGGTTCACTTTCCCGGTTTGATTCCAAATCTGAAGATTTGATGCTGACTGGGAAAAAAAAAAACAAAACACACACACAAACAAACAGTGATTTGGCCATAGACACAGCTTTAAATGTTTTTTCTACTTACCTCAAAGTACCAGGCTCAGCTTGTAAATGCTGTGATGGTTGGGTGGATGGAGTGTCCCACAGAGGTGCGGGGGATGCCCTGCAATTGACTGTGGGGGGGTCCCAGGTACCCCCCCCCCAGACCCAGGAGGCACCAGTCGCTGAGCCGGGGAGGTGCCGGGGAGGGGGGGGAAAAAGGAGAGGGGCTGAGCGCTCCCCAGCAGACCCAGAAGTGCTTCTGGTTCATTTCTGGGTCTACTGCCAAGTGCACTGGGGAGCCCCCCATGCTTCTGTGGGATGCTCCATCCACCCCACCATCGCAGCAATCATAAGCCACCTGGCACCTTGAGGTATATAGAAAAAACATTTAAAGTTGTGTCTATGTCTGAACCATCAAATCTTTCCAAATCAATTCAGAGGTTCCGATTCGATTCGAAGAGATTAAAAGGTTTCCTGATTCAATTCGGATTCAGCCACCAAATCAAGCCAAATCTCCACTGAATCGAATCAGCGACTGAAGCTTCACACAGCCCTAGAACACAGGCATAGCTGTGCCTAGATCATCCCTGACCAGCAGGTGTCCAACCTCTTCTTGAACACCTCCAGTGATGGCAAGCCCACAACATCCCTAGACAGTCTGCTCCACTGCCTCACTATTCTCACAGTCAAGAAGTTTTCCAGATTATGCAATCTAAACTTAGTTTGTTGCAACTTTAAGCCATTGTTCCATGTCCTCCTCTCTGCAGCAAGAGAAAAGGTGCTTTTCCGCTTCCTTATGACACTCTTTCAAATATTTGAAGACTGCTATCAGTCCCCGCTTAAGTGCCTTTTCCACAAGCTGAACATGCCTAGCTCCTTCAACCTCTCCTCTTATGAGCTGCTTTCCAAGCCTTTTATCATCTTTCTTGCCCACCTCTGGACACTATCTAACTACTCCACATCCTTCTTAAAAACTGGAGCCCAGAACTGCACATACTACTCCCAATAAGGCCTAACCAGTGCTGAGTAGAGAAACACTATCACCTCCCATGCCTTGCACCTAATGCTTCTATTGATGCATTCCAAAACCACATCCGCCTTGTGTGGCTGCATTGCACTGCAGAATGTAGAATAACATCTTGCCCATTATCCATAAGCAGTATGTTTCCTCCAGGCATCTTCAAATGCTTAGCAAACAGTGCTCCTGTGTGGTCCTGTGGTCTTATGCAGTTCTCACTATTTTTTAAAGAGACAAACAGCACTTTAAGAGATGGGGCCAATCTCTGCAGAAGTGTTCAGTAAATTTGGGTGCCCAACCTGTGGCATGTAGGGTTTGATTATGAGATGTGCTACCACATCTACCAAGTACTACCACACCCCAAATTAGTGGACACTGAAACTGTCCCAAGTCAGTGGCAGAGACACTTACCAGCACCTATTCAGGAGTAAGTAAAATTACCACTGACAAACAGCAAAAAGGTAGGTAAATTTGTGTCTTTCTTTGTTTTATTTGATTAATTGTTCTGTTGCTGAAATGACTGCATGTCAGAGAGAGACAGATGACATCTCCCCTGCCTATAGTACACATACACCTGTTGGGCTGTTTGGATAACTATTCTATTGAAAGAACTAGTGTTCCACTGCTAAAGGTTTCCTTCTTTGTCTGTTTTCCATACCCATATTAGCTAGCTACGGCATCGTCACTGTGGGTGCTTAGGCCTGGAGGACAGCTTCTAACTGCAGGGCCTGCTGGGGTTTTAAGAACTGTTTTAAATAATTAATGCTGCCTGATTAGATGCACAAATTCCCTCTGCCAGTTTACAATGTACAACCCATTTGTACTACAGACATATTTGCTTCAAGCTTCAGGCACTATTGCCCTTTAATCATAGCAAAAGTTAAGCAACACATGGTACACAGTAATGATAAGGGATGCACAAAAATCTCTACCTGTCTTATGTTACAGGAAAAGAGACATGTAATCCACAAGTAATAGAGATAATAGGTGCTGAACTTGGCTGTGCTGGGTACTTGTAACTCAATATAATAAGCAACTTCATGAAAAGGTTGCCATTCTTATCTTTGTGGAATTTGGTGCTCACAGAATTATCACTCTCATGTACAATAAATACCTTCTCCCCAAAATCAGGCCCCCAAGATTGGGGTGTGTGTATTTAGGGGAAGCTGATTTTTCTGCCCAGGATAAAAGCATTCTGATTTGATCCTGCTCCACACTGCAGCAATTGCTACGTTACTACAGGAAACTGAGGGAGTCAAGTGACTCATTGATCTTCACTCCAGAGGTGCTAACGATCACCACTGCTTTTAATGGTTTTGATGTTCCATTATTCAAGCTAAGTTTTCTTAGGGCAATTTGGCTGTCTGCTAGCTGTTCCTAGTCTCTCCCCTCCTATTTCACAGCCCTGGAAACTCTTTAACTCTCTTCAAAAGCATGGATCCACCCATGGAGACTAGTCTTCAACAGTAGCTAAGGTTTCAGCTTTAGCTTTGGAGGAAAGGGAGGCTGAGTCAGTTGAAGATTAGGCTCTGTCCCTGCTCTGTGCAACCTTAACTCTGGAAAATATCTTCTTCTTTTTCGTCATTCTGCCTTTCAAAAACAAGGTGTATATTCTATTTGGGGCATGACGGAGCCTGGCTATGGACTTTGTGTGCTACAGCAACACAAAGAACAACAGTAATCAGAAGTGCAGCTCACAAGTTTTATGCCCCACTATGCTCAGGGGGAATGGGTGCTAAGTGCCAGAAGAGGGGAGGAGCAGGGTGGTATTCTTACCTGTCCTGTGGACCCACAGATTTTGACTGCTGTTTCCACATTGCTGTCTGTCCACCCCTGATTGTTGCTGTGGTATCCTGAATCCAGCTGCTGCTGTGTAGTATGGGCCAGCTGCTGCCATGGCACAGACTCCCTGGGGGAAGCACCATTTCAGAGCCCCTTTTAAGTCAGTGCCTGGGACTGGTGGCCCATTCACCCACCCCAAATTACACCCCTGACAATAATTACCTGAATCATACAGTTATGAAAGCATAGTTCATGGGCACTCTGAATAAAACCGTGCCCGTGAGGACTGAACCTGGCAGCCAAGTAGGCTGCTTTCAACTGCTAAATAAAACAGCAGTGTTTGTTTTAGAAGCTGGTCATTTCATAGGGATAATTATTCCTGGACTGGTGCATTTGCCTCTCTCAGCTGTGAATGCCTGAGAGTCTGAGACTCCCAGGAGTCCCTCAGCTGTGTGGATGTGGGAGTAGCTACGCACACCCAGTTTCATAGTGGTGCTGGTGTTTCAACTGGGAGGACAAAACCATGAGGCTTGACCACTGCAGTGAGTTTAGGCCCAGCTGGGACAGATCCAGCTCCAGGTCTCAGCTGGATGGTGTCAGGGAATCAGACTGAGTAATTCCCAGGAAGAGGCTATACCCACACTGGCCAGTATAAGCTCTGGCCAGACAGCAGGGAGCTGTCTGGGCAACAAACTGCCTTGCTGTGCCTCTGGCCTGCTAGGAACTCCTAAAGCTGATGCCATGTTCTGGACCTCTGGCTTAGGCCCACCTCCCTGTTACTGCTCTCCTGGTCCTATCTTGGATGCCCCAGCTTGGATCAACTATTTGTCCTGACCAGAGTCTTGTCTTGACCCTCAGTTTGTTATTCCAGACCAGGAGTAATACCTAGCTTTGGACTTGGCTTTTCCTCTGGTGAACCTCTGATTTAGCATGATCCATTTGGACTAATCACTTACACCCTGGTCAACCCTAGCAGCCTCACCCATGCATTGCACAGTATGTGCAAAACAAACTGTGTCCGGCTGCATTCAGCTCTTAACTGTGTGGGAGCAGGGGGAGTGACCATGCCAGGTATCCAGGACCAGGGGAAGGGCTGAACTTTGCTCAAAAGCTGAGGTGTAGCATAATCACATAGCTACGAATTATCTTGTGCTGGGCTAGACCCTTGTAGGTTGCCAAAGAGCACCCGTTCGCGGGAGAGTTAAAAGCTTATTGCTACACTCCCTAGAACTAGAGGCTGCTGTGTTGGGTCAGTCTCCAAGCTACAATTAGTTCAACTCATGGGGGCCACACCTACAGTAGGGGAAGTCATGCAGAGATGGCTGTGCAGGTTCTGCCTTGTCAAGTAACATCTCTTGCACAGAGGTCATCATCTCAGGGCTGAATGTTTGGATCGCATGAAGGGCAGCAGAAACCTGGGCATCTGGCTGACTCTACTTGTTGTCATAAGCACCATCTAAAGGCCATCTAATCCAACCCCCTATTCTGAGGCAGGACCCAAATATACCTAGATTATCCCTGGAAGAAGCTTGTCCAGCCAGTTCTTAAAAACCTCCAATGAGAGATTCTACCACACCCCTAGGCAGTTTGCTCTAGTGTTTCTCATCTTCAAGAGCAGGGAAGTTTTTCCTAATATCCAGCCTAAACTTCTTTGTGGCAGATTTGCCACAATGGGCAAGAAGAACAACTGAAACTCTTTCCTTTTTAACAACCTTTTACATACTAGCAGACTTACCAGTACCGTATCTTCTCTTACTCTTCTATTTTCCAGAACAGCCCAACTAGGTTCTTCCAACCCTTCCCCAGAAACCATATTTCCCAACCAGCTGCCCATTCCTATTGCTGCCCTCTGGATTCTCTCCATTTTACACCCTATAGCTGCATGCTGCACCAAGTCATTCACCACATGATCCATAACTCTTGTCAGATCATGAGCTATTTTTTGTGCTGTGGGTCTCACCTCCTTCACTCTGGCAGCAGGCACAGACAGTAACAATGAATCTCTACAAATCTTTGGACATGTCTACATGTACTGCATGTAGACACGCCCAAACTGTACCCAAGTGATAGCAAAATAAGCTGTGGTGCAAATTTAAAGCAAAGCTGCTGTGGACATTGTTTGTGCGTGCTGAAAGTGCCTTATGGTAACCGACCTTATTCCATTTCCAAAATGAGGCAAGAGGAAACTCCTTCGGGCATTTTGTAATGAAAAAGCACCCCACCCACTCACTGCTGAACAAATGTAATGTAGTGGTTATTGGGCACACAAGTGGCAGGCAGACTTATTGGCATGCACACAGCACCATTCGAATGGCAGCCACCTGCCATATTTCCGGCATTTGGCATATTTGCAGTAGGAGAGAACAGCTAGAGCATGCTTCACAGAGGTAGTACCTAGCTTGGACAGAGACAGTAGAGACATTAACTAAGTGTGAGAGGCCACATGCAGAGCAAAGGGAGAAAAGCTACCCTCTGCCATTTGCCACTGTGCCCAAAGGGCAGCACACAAAACAGTGAATTTAAACTGCAGCAAAGCAGTTGTAGCGGAAATCTCAGGAAAAACCTCCTTGCAGTCAGAAGAGCAGGACAATGGAACAAGCATCCTAGGGAAGCTGTGGAATTTCTTTCACTGGAGGATTTTTCAAGAACAAGCTGGGTCAGCAGCTTTCTGAGGTGGTTTAGGAACAAAGGATCCTTGCAGCTGTGAAGCAGGAGCAGTGGGGGCCAATTTTTTTTGGCAGGCATGCCACAAATTAAGCCCTGCATCCACCCCAAAGGCCACCGCAATTCCCTTCCCCTGGCTGATCTGCTGCTCTGCTTCCTGCCCTGTGCTCTCTGCCTAATCTGATGCTCTGTTTTCTGCTCCCTGCCCTGTCTGTTACTGTGCTGTCCGTCTCCTCCCTAATCTCTTGCGTGCCACACACAGAGGCTGCCCATGCCACTTGTGACACCTGTGCTGCAGGTTGACCACCTCTGGAATAGATGACTCTGGAGTTCCCTCCCAACCCAATGATCCTGACTTCACAGCTGCAGCCTCAGTTTATTCTGCTTCTTAGTGCTGGTAACAGTGACTGGAGCACTTAAATTGCTTGCTGGTGTTTCAAGCAGGATTGTTACTGCCCTGCTGTTCCCCTCTCATGTGAGCAGTTTTCCCTGTATCTGCCCCTAACCCCTGTCATTTGATTTCTCTGAAGAAATGCAAAAGCGGTATTTTTTCTTTTAGAGCTGAATGACTAATAAGACGCACTTCCCACTCTGCTTGAGGCCCTCAGACCTTGGGGGGGAAATAAAAATTCTTGCAGGGATTATAGTGGTAAATCCAGAACCATGACAATACAGACCTTCCTCTGTGGATCCCGTGAGATTAAATAAAAGGTCCCACATAGATTCATAGATTGTAAGGCTGGAAGGGACTTCAGACGATTGGGTCCAGCCCCCTGCACCAGGCAGGAAAGACAACTGCAGGTGACCCCAGCAAGGTGACTGTCCAGTCTCCTCTTGAAGATTTCCAGGGTAGGTGATTGCACCACTTCTGAAGGGAGCTTATTCCACAGTCTGGACACCCTAACTGTGAAGAAGTTTTTCCTAATGTTGAGCCATGGTTAAAGCAGTTGGCTTTTATGATTAGACTCAATCTCCCCTCCCTCATCTCCGGGCCAGCCTGGGCTGTCTGCCTTTCAGTGTGTGCCAGCCAGTCTGTATGTTCCAAGGGAATGCTAGTTTGGGCAAGATGTCTGTGCCTTCTTGTATTGTGCCAAATGTTTCATAAGATTATGACCGCAGGTGCATTCAAGTCAGCTCTGCTCAATCATGGGCAGATCCCACGCACCGTACAGTACCTACATTTAATTTATTATCATACAACTTGAAGGATGAACTGACTTCATTAAAGAATTGCCTTAAGCATGAAACACGGAGAATGGGAGCATGGCCAGGTGGGAGGGATGGGGAGTGTTCCTGGCTTTTCAACTACAAACTAACTACCTGGAACAAATCCCACTGAATCACAGAACTTGAAAGACTTTCACTGACTTTAACTTGCTTTGGAGCAGCTTCTCC
>NW_005842162.1:654993-657007 GCF_000455745.1 Alligator sinensis | reverse complement strand
CTTTCCCTCCCCCAGTCCAGCCCTACAGTTCACTAAGTAACAGATTAGCCAACTTCCACTTAGAGAAAAGCACTAACTGGCAGTTGTGTTGGTGGCTGAGACTGTGCAGTGAGGACAGCAGTGCAATTAGCATGCAGCAAACATTTCACTTCTCTCAGGTGAA
Organism: Alligator sinensis; assembly: GCF_000455745.1. Classification (NCBI taxonomy): domain Eukaryota; kingdom Metazoa; phylum Chordata; order Crocodylia; family Alligatoridae; genus Alligator; species Alligator sinensis. Next base: position 656,844 of record NW_005842162.1, on the reverse strand, counting down.
TGGCTTTTCCACCTGTAACCAGGGACCTACTTAAATCATGGTTTTGCCAGCATAAATCGCAATTGTTGTGAAAAATGGCATTGGCTGTGATTTCCCAGGAAATCCAAAAAAAAAATTAATAAAAGTAAAACGCTGCCTCCACGGTGGGAACTAGCAGTTCTTGCTGCCACTGTGGCCCAGCCTCGCAGCCCCCGCAAGAGGGGAAGGTGCCAGCTAGCAGGGCAGCACAAAGGGCAGCCGCCAAGATGGTGGCTGCCCTTTTCATAGATTCATAGATGTTAGGGTCGGAAGGGACCTCAATAGATCATCGAGTCCGACCCCCTGCCTCTGGCAGGAAAGAGGGCTGGGTCTAGATGACCCCAGCTAGATACTCATCTAACCTCCTCTTGAAGACCCCCAGGGTAGGGGAGAGCACCACCTCCCTTGGGAGCCCGTTCCAGACCCTGGCCACTCTAACTGTGAAGAAGTTCTTCCTAATGTCCAATCTAAATCTGCTCTCGGCTAGCTTGTGGCCATTATTTCTTGTAACCCCTGGGGGCGCCTTGGTGAATAAAACCTCCCCAATTCCCTTCTGTGCCCCCGTGATGAACTTATAGGCAGCCACAAGCTCGCCTCTCATCCTTCTCTTGCGGAGGCTGAAAAGGTCCCGTTTCTCTAGTCTCTCCTCGTAGGGCTTGGCCTGCAAGCCCTTAACCATACGAGTGGCCCTTCTCTGAACCCTCTCCAGGTTATCTGCATCCCTCTTGAAGTGCGGCGCCCAGAATTGCACGCAGTACTCCAACTGCGGTCTGACCAGCGCCCGATAGAGGGGAAGTATCGCCTCCTTGGATCTATTCGTCATGCATCTGCTGATGCACGATAAAGTCCCATTGGCTTTTCTGATGGCTTCGTCACACTGCCGACTCATGTTCATCTTGGAGTCCACTAGGACTCCAAGATCCCTTTCCACTTCCGTGCCACCCAGCAGGTCATTCCCTAGGCTGTAGGTGTGCTAGACATTTTTCCTCCTTAGGTGAAGCATTTTGCATTTCTCCTTGTTGAACTGCATTCTGTTGTTTTCTGCCCACTTGTCCAACCTGTCCAGGTCTGCTTGCAGCTGTTCCCTGCCCTCCGGTGTGTCCACTTCTCCCCACAGTTTTGTGTCATCCGCAAACTTGGACAGAGTACATTTCCCTCCCTCGTCCAAGTCGCTGATGAAGACATTAAAGAGTATCGGTCCAAGGCCCGAGCCCTGCGGGACCCCCCTGCCCACACCCTTCCAGGTCGAAACCAACCCATCCACCACGACTCTCTGGGTGCAACCCTCCAGCCAATTCGCCACCCACCGGACTGTGTAGTCATCCAAGTCACAGCCTCTTAACTTGTTTACCAGTATGGGGTGGGATACTGTATCGAAGGCCTTCCTGAAGTCTAAGTATACGACATCCACCCCTCCTCCTGCGTCCAGGCGTTTCGTAACCTGGTCATAAAAAGAGACTAGATTAGTCAGGCACGATCTGCCTGCTACGAACCCGTGCTGGTTTCCCCTCAGCATAATTTGTCCTGCCGGGCTCTCGCAAATGTGAGCCTTGATGATTTTTTCAAAGATTTTGCCAAGGATGGAGGGGAGACTGACTGGCCTATAGTTGCCCGGGTCCTCCTTCCTCCCCTTCTTGAAGATGGGGACCACATTGGCCCTTTTCCAGTCCTCCGGGACTTGGCCCGTGCGCCACGAGCATTCAAATATTCCCATCAGTGGCTCTGCAATGATGTCGGCCAGTTCTTCCAAGAGACTCTGCACCATCTCAGGGTCTACGCATGGAAGTCTGGCGCCTTGCTGCTGCCTCTCTACAACCCCAGTGAGAGACTTGT
>NW_005842162.1:639652-653691 GCF_000455745.1 Alligator sinensis | reverse complement strand
CTTGCAGGTTCCCAATGTTCTCCTTCTTCAGGCTGGGCTGTCCTTGTGGGTGCCACATGGTTTGGTGGTCCACAGCTTCCCCCGCCCTCATCTTCCCCTCCCCCCGACGAGCCTAGTTTAAAGCCCGTTTTGTGCCTCTCCACCAATCAACATCAGGGGTGGGACTGCACAAAGGGCAGCCAGCAATCAGGATGGTGGCTGCCCCCTGGTTCCTCCTCCCCCTGAAGCCTCCCTGCCAATCAGTGCCAAGGGGCAGGTTCACCATGAAATGACGGCAAAATTGGCTCTTTGGGTCATAACCAAGCCACAAAAATTACTTTCTCTTGCCACAAGTTAGGTAGGCCCCTACCCATAACACTAAAGTTTGCACTAGAGCAAATGAGGCCTTTTGCAATAGCAGCATATCTCAAGAAAGGCTACAGCAGCCTGAACCAGTCTTATTGCACCTCATATCCCCAAATGTTAGACATTTCATTGCTTAATTGTGTCAGTGTCAGAGGGGTTTTCTAGGAGAAGGGAAAGATTACTTGATCAAACTCTCCAAATATCAAGAGTGCAAGCATGAGCCTAGGAAACAGTGGGACCATCAGATCTATTCCATGTTAAACTTTTAATGGCTGATCATTCTGTCTGCAAGGAGCAGTGTTGAATAGACAGGAGCAAAAGTGTAATTGTCAGAGAAAGATTAGAAGCAAGAGAAAAATTGTAAAATACCACAGACCCCTAACAAATCTAACTCCATTGTAACCAGACTCAGGGGGTTCTATAGCTTAACCTCAGTGACTGGGTAACAAAGCAAATTCCATTCTAGCTTCATATGTACCTGCAAATATTTTATTTAAATGCTTGCTGTAGTGGCAAAAGTATGCTAGATCCTTGCCTGGCTAAGGCAGCAAGTCAGATTGACTTTTATTAGTAAACGTTTAGGATTGTGAATCCAAAAGAAAGCTGACAAAGCCGGTAGGGAAATACATAACGCCCGAGCTGGGGACTAACAATAGAAGGATGGGGGGTGAGGAGGGGAACGCAACTAGGTTACAGCAGATACAATGTTAGCCAACTAACCCCTGGAATAGCAGGGAAGGGGGAAGGGGAGGGAGAGGGTTCCCAACCCTGAGAGAAAAAGAAGATGGATACATATAAACCTGTTACAATGGTCCACAATGGTGGAAGAAGTGGTTCGAAGAAAAAGTGTGGAGACTCCATATGGAGTCTCATCGCGGGGGTCCTCTTTGGGTGGAGCAGAGTCATCCATTGGTGAAGAATCCTCTCGAAGTGAAGGTCCATCTGGTGCAGAGGGGGGGCTCAGGCGGTCCCCTCTGGGTCCGGTCAGGCGGTGGTTCGTCTGGTGGGGTCGGTGTACTGGCGGTGGCCCGTGATGTTTTCCACACATCACAGCAAGCCAGTTATGCAGCCTGCAGTTACAATTGTTTCCCCTGCTGGCAGTGGAGACAGCAAATGATAATGGCGTGATGGATGGGAATGGGTGCTACTGTGTTACAGTTCCCTGATTTCTAAACTTGTGGTGATTGTTTTCTTGTGGCTTGGAGCACTGTATTTTTTGCTCCAGTAAGTACAAAGAAGAACACACTGGGTGCATCTACATGTGGTATTAATGCAATGCAATGAACTCCAATGCAGTTCATGCTGGAGTTTATTGCTCCCAGTCTTGGATTTACACATGCACCTGGGTCCGCAGCATGCTGAGACAGGACAGTGCAGCCCTGACTGGCAAAGGGCCTAGGGGTTAGCCTGGAAGTCCAGAGTTGCTCCCCTCGCCTGGCCAAATGTGCTGCAGAGGGGCTGGCTACAGCCCCTGCACTTCAGTACCCTCGTGCCCCAGCCAGCCTCAATCACTGTCTACACGTGTGTTGTGGCAGACTAAATAAATCTGCCATAGGATAGTGCTTGTGTCAGGAAGTACTAACCTACAGTGGAGTTAATTCGTTTACTCTGGCCTAATAGGGGTGCATATGTAGATGGTGACACTACTGTGGAGCTAATTAGTTAAGTCCACAGTAAAACTTCTCATGTAGATGCATCCTCTGAGAAGGCACTACTAATACATAGGTGCAACTGACTCAAGGGTTCACTGTTTGCTCTCTCCCAATACAGTTTTCTCTTTCACTGGATATGATGGGCTGCATTACTTTTGCTCTGCTGCCACTAAAGAAGTCACATTAGTAGCTTTGGGAGCAGTGACAGACCAACAGCATATGCTGGTGAAAATCCCACTTTCCACTTACTGCATGGAAATGGGTGCAGAACGCTGCTCACAACTTCTCTTGCAGTGAGTGGGAGAGATGCAGCACCAAAGAGTTTACCCTTCTAAATCCCACAGCACAAAGAATGCCATCTCCTAGTCCAGGCCATAAAAAATCGGAGCTATGTTTCATTCATATGCAAACCCAAATGTCTAAAGGTGTTTCAATTCAGTGAGTCCTGCAGAATAAGGCTGTGCTGAACAGAGCATCCCCACACAGCACAGCATTAGGATGTATTGCGGCACTGCAGCATTAACAGTCTGGTATGTGGCGAGCTTCCAAATATCATAAGGGGAGAGACAGGGCCAAATTCTGTTTCACTTTACATGCCCAAATGGCACTTCTCCCGCTGCATCCAAGTCATTGTTGGCACTTACCTGGTAGAATTTTGTTGTGACTTGTGGGTGCCCAGCGTATGCATGTACATAACAGCTGCATCAAAGTCACTGTTGGTACTTACACACAATTTGTGAGTCTATTACTGATGCAGTAGGACTGCATATGCATCCACATGGCTACTGAGTATGCACAGTAGGCTATACACATTGGCCAGGCAGGCAGGAAACTATGTATATGCATATGCTGGGCACCCACAAGTCACAAAAAAATTCTATCAGATTGTAACAGGACTGAGTCCCAAGGGTGGCTATGAAGCCCCCTGGTAGACTTGTGACTTCTGCACTCCTCCAACTCTAGGATACTCTCCCCTTAATCCTACCTGCCACACCTTGATGTACTCGGTTAAGTTTGGAAAGGGAAGCTGCTCAAAGATCCTAGAGTGAGCCTTGGTCTGTCTTTCTGCCAGTGGGTCCTTCTTAGACCCCACTGATCCCTCTCTAACCTTCACATTAGGTGGGTCCATCTGACCTGTCCATGCCCCCAGATCACCCATTGCCTTATGGGCTATTCATAGTCTCTGTCCTTCCCTACAGGCATGCTCATGCCTTGCAGATGTTTTCAATCAATCAATCAGTCAGTGAGCTGTCAGCCCGAGTCCAGTGTCATGCCTCTTCAGGTCTCTGTCTTTTTGTCCTGCCCCACTAGTGGTCTGGGTCCCTGACCCTATTTCTGCTTCTCTCAAGCACTGGGCCTTTGACCCTGATTCCACACCCCTAGGATGCTGGGTCTTTGACCCTGTCTCTGTCTCTCTTCCTCTGTCTCTGGGCACCCAGCCCTGATTCTCACCCCCTTGGGCTACACTGCAGCTTGTGCCCTCCCCCCTGACAGACTCAAGCCTCACTGTGCCTCTCTGGCACTATTGGGATCTCCTTTCCTCCCTGACAGTCCCAAACCAAACTGGCAGTTAAAACTTAACATGGAAGACATAAGCGCTATGGATATAACTAAACTCTTAGCCTACTGGTTGTATACCAAACTCCCCTACTTATCCTGGGTCCCAGTCCCCTGCCAGCCCCCAGCTCCTTGCTCCCTGTTCTCAAGCATAGCCAGATCTCAGTTTATCACTCAGCCTCAGCCATCTCTCTGTAGGGCTCTTCCCCCTTTGGCCCTCAGGGCTACGCTGACCTACCTGAATCAGGCCCTGAGCCTCATGTGCCCTGCCCCTTCCTGGTCATGTGGCTTCCCCAGCTACACACAAGTGTTTTCTACTTAGGCTTGCTGGCTTAAGTCCAGGGCAGCTTACTGGTGCTTCCTAGCTGTTGTAGCAGTGTCTTGTCGCCTATGCAGGGCTCTAATCTGTTATACTATTGCAGAGCTATAGTTCCCTGGGGAGCTGCTCTTCTGTAGCTCATAAGGAGCAGTCTTCCCCACCTAAGGCTCTCTCTGCTGCTGTTTCTCCCTTAAAGTAACAGAAGCCCTAGGCTCCATATTACACAGGCAGAAACCCATGATTACTGGGTGAAAGATGGCAGAGAAAAAGGAGAATTTTCCTATAGCTAGGTAGTAAGACATTTGTTTGGGAAGCAGGAGACCCAGTCTTCAGCTAGGTTCTAGCCTCTTGCTTGCCCAGAGGGGACTTGAACCTGTATTGCCTTGCTTTCCCAATACAATGTTCTGAAATCCAGACATCAGGTTTGGTATTACCTAGTCCTTTCTCCAGCTGGCTTATGAGATCAAGGGTCTGCAAGCTTTTCAGGTTGTAGTCTAGAATGACCCAGCTTGGGTCACAGATGGGCAATGGCATGCAGAGGCATGTGGAGAGCTCCTGCAGCCACTGCTTCTCCTGTGGTGGCATGGGAACAGCAGCTGCCACCAAACCCCATGTCTAGAGGCTGGATCAAATGGCTCTGCAGGCTGAATCTGGCCTGTGGACTATAGGTTACTGATGTCTGCACTAGATAGCCAAGAGGGGGAGATATGTGGGGCCAAGAAGAAGGCAGTATTCTTATCAATTAATGGAGACTGCCCGGGAAGGGAGGGGACCCTGGGTTCTAGCTTGGATCAGATGCTTCCCCACTGTTCTTCATACATTTTACCCATTGGAAATTTAATACAGAATTCAGCTTCAAATGAGCACTGGAAATGGGGCTGAGTAATGCCTAACCATGTCCTGGTAGCCATGTGGATGCTTATGTATCCACCCTGCATGGTTAATACAATTGTAAAGTGGGTGTAAGTGCCAAAAATGACAGTTAGACAGCTGGAAAAGTACCATTTGGGCATGTAATATGAAAAAGAATTTGGCTGGCTGTTCACATAAGCTATTGGGCTCAGTATGGGAATAACTGAAAGGAATTATTTGGCCTGTGTTATACAGCAGATCAGACAATCTGAGAGTCTATAATTGGTATTTGTGAAACATTTGGTAGGAACTTGGAACCTGTGGAAGTAGCTTTTAGGAAAAAAACTAGTTTAGCATGGAAAAACTTACAATCTTAGTCTTAAGGATGGAAACCGAAACCATACCATATTCCATGCTTTTCTGAGCAGGTGCCAACATCATTTCACATCTAAGTATAGAAAGAACTTTTTTTTTCCATGTGAGATAAATCCAGCTCAAGATGAGGGCTAAATGTACAGGGCCTAATGTCTCAAGAAAAGTTAGCTTCTGACAAGACTGGGGGCAACTTTATGGGAAAATGTACAAAACAAATTAGAGAAAACATTTTAAAAATAGAAAATAAATTTTACAACAATGCAACATCCATTTGACTGTCATTTTCCTCCTTATTTTCTTATTAGCTATGTATCCAGATACCAGGCAGTACCAGGTAAAACATAAACAAGTAGATTTCCACATGCCTATGCAAAAGGTTTCCCATCTAGTTGCATTTCTATGTCTATTCTATTCATTACAGAACTGCTGCCCCCCAAACTGTCAGCAGTATAAGCTTATGATTTCCATCTCTAGCCCAGTGGAATGGAGGAAGACAACACAGGGCAAACATCATAAATGCAAGTCTTAGACACACTGCTGCACCTGTTCTCAGCAGCTAGTGCTATTTGTCATAGTACTCTGACGTGTTGGGCTTAGACTGACATTTCAGTGGGTGAGCAAGCTGCACTCTGATTAGCTGTGCTGCAATGTATTGCAATCCAGAATTTCCAATGCCATGCCGATAGTTCTGGGCCCCACTGTAATTGTAAACTCCCAGCACCCAAGAAAAACAGCCCTCAAGAAGAAAATAGTGCACTGGGGTCAGCTGAGAGAAGAGAACAATGAGGAAAGCTGATTCCAAACATACCAAAATTAGCAAGGCCCTCCATAGCAACTGTCATGTGGCTTCGCCATGTCCATGGCAAAGAGCAAGCTAGCACGCTCCTCACTGGCCCAACCAGAGCCTGAAGAGCTGAGCACCAGGGTTAGAGACAGACATTACACATACATCAGTTTAAGTGACCAGAAACTGGTTTAAACCTGTAACAGAACAGATGTTCGATGCACATAAATCAGTATGAAAATGCCCAAAACTGATTTGAGATAAACCTGGTTGAATGTAGTATCAGACTTAACTGATTTGGGTCAAACTGGTTTATGCAATGTCTGTCCCAGACCCCTTCCTTTACCTGACTCCCTCAGCATCCCAGCATGCTCTCTGGGCTGGGTGGGACCCTCTGCACCACAGCAGGGCTGGGCCCACCCCTCTGCTCCTTGGCTGGAGCTCCAGCAAAGACTGCAGGCCTTTGCGTGGCTTCCCCCTGCTCCCCACCTCCACTCCCTACTCCCTGCTAAGCAGGAATTTCCCCATCCCCTCTGCCTTACACAGACACCTCCCAGCATTAGCTAGCAGATCACATGCTGGCTAATGCCCATGCTGTTGCAGACAGGACAAAGGCAGAATCAACAGGTAGCTGGTAATGTCCCTGTGTTGTTTTCTTAATAGGGCGATAAACACTGAGATAGGGGTGATAAACACTGTTATGAATTCTCTGCTGGGCTGATCGGCAGGGGAGTAAACCCCTCCCTAATCAGAGGTCCTGCCTGGGCCAAGCCACCCCCACTCGCCCCCTCAACAGCACTGTTTAAGGGAAGGGAGGGCTGCTCTAGCACCCCCTGGCGCCTAGCCTGTGTCACTGCAGGCATGTGCCTGCATTTTTTTCAGCCCAGAGGGGACGTCTGTGCAGTTACAAACTGATTCAGCCTAGGCAGGTTAGACCACCTGGAAACATTGAATCAATTCAGACTCAGGCTTTTTGAATGTCTGTCCTTAGCCCATGAGATAGTGTTTAGAGCAGGGCCTGAAGTCAGGATTTACCCACTCTATTCCTGGCTTCTGACATAAGCCTGACAAATCTGGTCTTTCACTGACTGGGATCTTCAAGTGAAAGGTGTTATGTTAGAGCAAAGCTACTGGACTCTGTTGTATAAGATCCTTTAGTCTTTCCCAAGGCAAAACTTCCTTCCCTTCCTCTGTTGCCCACTTCCATAAGAATTGTGCCTACTTCTGAATCTGAGGGCGAAATGCTGTATAATAACTTTTCCCTTTCTTCCCCTCTTCCCACTTCACACTAGCTGTGCTCTTTTGTTCTTCCCTCAAATTTTCACTTTCTTTTCCTCCTCTAGTACCTTCTGTCTTGCAATCCCCTTTCCAAATCTCTTTGTATTGTCCCCTTCCCATCATTTCTCCTGACTGTTCTACTGAGGCTTTATGCTATCTCCAGCCTCTCCCAGTATAACTCAGGCTTTCCCATGTCTTTCCCAATACACAGCCCCACATGTGCCTCTGCCTTCCCTCCAAAATCCAAGCAGCACAAACATGGAAAGCCTCTTCCTTCACTCAGAACATATCCAGACTGTCACCAGGAAGGGGCTCACTGTCTACCAGTACATGTACATGTCATTCCAGTACCCAATATCACCCCAAGAGCACATTTTCCTTTTACTCCATCTTTCTGGCAGAGTTCTGGCTGCTCAAATTTACAGTCTGGTTGGGCTGTTATTTTTCTTTATTGAGCTTTTTTTTTTTTTTTCCTTGGGGAAAAAGGATGGAGATGATGTGTGCAGCACAGCCTGTCCAAGGGTATAATGTTTTATTGCTTCCTGTCGAGATTGAAATGATAAATAAAAACTGCTGTGTTGTTCAGCTGAAAGGAAAGCAGATCTACTTGTTTATAGCTTCTTCTTTTTGCTTCCTACAGTACTGTGCGCTGTCTGGGTCACTTAAAAATATTATGGGAACTTTGGGAAAAGCTACGTCTCCACATTGAGCTTTTCCCGAAATTACCCTTGCAATGCTCTTCAGAGCTCTCCATGGCATAGATATTTTTAGATCCCTTGAAGTGAAAAAAATGCCATTTTAGGGGGAAAAGAGAGAACATTGATAACTGTGTGAACTAAACTGTAGACTTGGGAGAATTTGACCTAAGGAGAGTGGATTGGACACTGCCCGGCTCTGTCTTCAATGCTACACTAGGTGAACCTGAGAATGGGCAACTGTTCAGAACATGCACCTGCATGTGAAAATGTGGGTTCAAGTCCCTGTTCTGCCTTATTGGGGTCAGAGGCTTGGATCCGGGTTTCTTTCCTCCCAGGTGGAAGTCCACATCAATAGGTTATTAGCTGCAATGATGTGTGTCTTGCTCTCCCTTTTCCACACCCCACTTTCATCCTGGATTTGAGAAAGTTGAATAACCCAAGATTTGTGGCAACCAGGAAATTACTACAAAAAGTTTCCTTAAAGAATCAGCATGCCATGTTAAGCAAGTTTCAGCAAAAAATGAGTAGCTCCAGTGAACGGCAGAACTCGAGTGCTTAGTAACAAGGTTAATTGTTACTCTCATGAGTAGTCTTGATGAGGCCAATGAAATGCCTGATGGGAGGAAACTGTTTGCGCAATATTAAGTGTTCTCATCTTTGGGCTTAAAATTTGTAACATGTTTATTAGATGCATGGGAACATTTGAGCTGGAAAACCAGCTCAAAAGATAAATTATCTGTGGTTTTTAGAACAGAGAGCAAAATACATATTTAAACCCTCACCTCCTACTTTAGAATGCTTCTTTGTACTTTGCTTAAAGTATTGCAGAGAACAGAAAGTAAAAAAAAATCTGCAAGGAGTTTGGAATCAGAAAGACAAATTGGTACAGTAAGAAGGAGATTTGCATATTTTCCAGAACTGACCAATGCAACATAAATAAGCCATAAAAGTGCTTTTGTTTAAAGTCCAAATGCATTTTTTCTGGGTAATACATAGACATTTTTAAATTTAACTGTAAATTCTAAATCAATGCATGTAATTTAAAATTTAACCTACATGCCACTTGAGTAAATGTAAATTATTATAGGTAAATTAACTGTAACCATATAAAAAAGACACTTTTGGTGTATCTTTATTAAGCAGTTAAAGAAAGTGACAAAACTGATAATGTAACTATTTGTGATGATGAAGCAGTACTAAACTCATTGTTTCCTGAGTAGGCAGAACTTTTTCTTACTATCTTCATTTGTATTTCATCAGATAATTGTATTTCATCAGATATTATAAAACAGCAAGATGTGAATTGTTATTCATTGGTCTGTCAATCCAACCATTTGGTTTTGCTTTTTTACCATTGTAACCCATATCTGGCATGTTTTATGATTTGTATGCAAAATATGTTCTACAAGAATTAATCAATATTTATGATTCAATGCATTAGTTATAAAAATATAAATGAGATAGCCAAATGCTAGCAGATACATGTATGTGATGTGATACACTGCAGGCAATGCCTGGTCACATGTTTTGGATATGCCCTATTATCAATTCTTTTAGAAAAAAATTATAAGAGTTCACATGTTTTTGAACACAGCACTGATGCCTTTGTGTGTTCTTAGGAGTATCCCAAGGGAATTCAAATTAAATCCTTCCCAAATTACACCCTTATAGTGGGCCTTATTAATAACACACAGGATTATATTGCTACATTGGAAAAGTAGGACATCTCTAAAGGTCAACATCTAATACAGTTAGATGCTGCAGCTGGCATATATAGAAAGAATCATGTTTAACAGACTTCATGCTTCAAAATGTTTGGTGCAATTTGAAAGGAATTCTTGGAATATGTTGGTAACTAGATTGTTTCTCATTGTATGCATCTCTTCTTCTACCCCTCCTTATTCCCTCTTCTTTTTTTTTTCTTTTTCCTTTTATTGCTTATTGACTGTGATATAGCTCAGTTTTACATGTACAGATGATATATCTGTTTTTCTTATTTTTGTACTGTATTTAAAAAATACATTAAAAATTAAAAAATGAGATGAACAGAAAGAAAGGGCCTTCATGTAGTGCCAGACAGGGATGTAAAAAACTATGATATCCATCACTAAAGGTACTGTACAAATGTCTACAAGTCTAAAACAACTACTGAAATGGAGTTGCTGATATGCACAAAATCCAGGATATTCTGCTGATTCTGCTAAGGATTCAGTGCATTGGGTATCAATCAGTCCCTCAAATGTCTGCAAATACCCCACAAGGTTCATACAATAGTGCAGGTTTTGCTTTGGTACAGAATATACTGTTATTAATAGCCTAAAGGTGTGGTGCCTTTCATTTGTGCCCATTCACTGCAGGGAAACTACCCTTATCTTGTTTGACCAGTGAGTTGTCCCTGGCAGTGTTTTCAGAGACTTGTTGAAAACAGAGATCTGCAGATCTGATGTGCAGGCAGGTAGCCAACAGTCCGTCACTTTGCTGGAGTGAAGGCAGGACAGAGCCAACACCACTATCCTTGTCTGGAAGTATCAGTGTTTTGTACACAAATGTCCTCCATTTATCCAAAGAAATTATAGCTGAGAAGCTACTTGCTTTTCCCAAAACTGAACTTGCAAGGCCCTCTGCTGTTCAAAAAACGTTTGTGCATTTGAAAGGGAATGAGACAATTACAACATCGCTAGAGAGGACACATGGTAGCACTGTAATCATTGTAATTACAGAAAAGCTGTGGTGACTATGCAAATACTAATGCACAACTTGGATTTAACTAATGCCATAGAAAGCTCTTCCCACTGTGCAGTCCAAGTTACTGTCAAAAATGTTGAGCCAGAATTGTCTTTGAAGAGTGCTGCACTTTGGCACTAATTCTATATGAAATTGGGCTGTCATAATAAGGTGGTGCTTGATTGATATAAAATACTGCACAGTAAAAACTTGGATTTGAGCAATAAAATAGAGGTTATAAAAAGGCTATAAAGGAAGATTTGTGGAAATGGTTACAAGGACCCTTATTCCATCTCAAAGAACATAGTGGCAAATACAGATAGGATATTCTGGAATAAGGAGGCATATAACAAAAGTCTGTTCCATGGAGTTGCAGATGGGTCCTCAGCCACTGGGTAAAGTGAGGCAAAAACTAATTTCCCAAAGTGCAGGAGGTGGGGAGAAGGGGGAGGAGAGGAGAGGAGAGGGGCATGAATGGGGTTCTGAAAATGCAGCACAGGTGCACATCATGTCCAAAAGCAAAATCCCTCCCTCCCCACCTCACACACACATATTCACAGCAGGCTGGGTATGAACGCATACATTAGATACTATGTTCAGCAATTTCCAAGAATAAGGTTAAGGTTAAGGGAAAATACTTGGTCCTGTTCTGTTGAAATAAGTCCCACTGTTGTTTTGTTAAGAAATTCTAGTATCCACATACTGGAGAGCATGAGCTTGAGTTTAATCAGTGGTTGGCCTGTTACATTTCCAGTGAAAAAGCATCGAGTTTGGCAAAATTATAAGCCTTTTCCCTATGCGCAGAACTTGAGAAAAGTTAAACAGAAACCTTCGCCCATGAGTTTGTCTGTTCTGGACATGCCTTATTGGCTGCAGAAGCTGGATGGTACATACTAGTGAATGAGGCAGAGGGTGGTCTCTTGCTTAATGCTGCCACGTGCTGCCTAGGAAAGCTGGATTCTATCCTTCTCACTGCCAGAGCTGGGCAAACCACATTTTGTACAGATGGTCATTCATTGCTTCTTGTTCCTTCTCCAAACTCCATACTTAGCATCTGATCTTCAGAAATGTTGAGCCCTCACTGAAACACATCCTAGAGATCTTTGATTGGGTGCCCAAAATGAATGGGAACTTATGGAGTCACCTAAACTGGCTTAACTTCTCTGTGCCTCAGCTTCCCAGCTGTAAAATGAAGGTACAATCCCTGCACTTCCTGGCAGGGCTTTGAATACATACTCACTAATGTTTGTGAAGTACACAGATGCCATAGAAAATGGGGATAGAGTAATGAATGACCCCACTCATTGAACAAGGAGATAAAGCCAGAATATTGAATACAGATGCCTTAAATGAGTACCAATGTATGTGCTCTAAATGAAACAGGGTGCTGCTTAGCCCCTTCCTGATCTGAAATGGAGCCACCTAATCCACATAGGGAAGTCCATACTCTCCAGCACTGAATGAGTTGGAGCTGTACAAAGTCAGCTCAGCCATGCTCACCTTTACCACTTTTTCCTAGAGTCTGTTCCACTCAGCCTGCTTAGTTTTAGTATCACTACTTCTGAGTACCTGTCGGGCTTCCACCAATGGGAGGGATTCCTCAGTAGAGAACTCAAAGACATTAAATCCTGAGGGCTCGATGCTGTCTCATCAGCCCTTCCAGCAATGGGGCTTCGTGTTTGCCTTCATCCCACTGGATCTCTATCTTGTACAGTACATCAGGGCAAGATGATAAGTATGGCAAAGAGCACAGAGAAATAACATCTCTACAAGCTGAATCCTCCAAAAATGGCATCTTCCTTGGAACAGAAACCATGTTATTCATGCTTTTAAAATGCTCAGTGCTGAAAATGACTAGAAGAATTAATAGTCATCTCTGGAATAGTTGATCACAGCCATGAGCTGTGCAAAAGGTGGCTGTATGGCTAATGTTAATGGCAGAGTTTGTAGGCTTGGTGATTCTCTCTGCAAAGGCATTATCGGCCTGTAGCTCAGCTCTAAAGTAACAGGTAATCCTGAGTCGGCTGAGAGGGACCCCAGAGAGTCTACCTCAAGTCTTTCCTAGCTAGCAAATGCATGACACAGCCAAGGAGACTGCATTAGCGTCTAGAAGAGGGAAACACAGTGGCATTACAGCAGGTATTTGACTTGCTGCTAAGTCAATAGGCCTGCAGGAAAGAAGCAACAAACTGTCATATGATGGAGAACTAGTGACACTGATAATCAACAGTTGATGGCCTGTTCTTTCCAAAATAGGAATCATACGGCTGCCATGTACAGCACTAAGAGAAGCCAGCATGCAGCAGTAGTGAATGTTGATGCGAGGGGCTATTGTCAGACAGGCTCTTTTTAAGCAGGGTGGCTGAGATAAGGATTTGTTGTCCTGGGGTAACACATCTGCTCACAGCACTGCAATACTGGGGTATCTAAAACAGACTCAGGCAAACTGGATCCTAACACTTGCAAAAAGAACAAGATTGGAGTTCGTTTCTGCTTTGCCTTCTGACTTACCTATATTGAAAGCTCCATGAAAGAGGGAGCAAGGGTCTCTCAATGACCCCACCACAGTGGGTCTCTGACATCAACTGAGGTGTTTAGGTATTATTGTAAAAAAACCTAATGCCTGCATGCAGGCATGACTCCTAGTGGTTTGGAGATTAGCACCTCCAAGTGGCTAAGTTTTGCAGGCCTGGGAAGCCTAAGGAAGGCTGCAGAAGGCCACTTACTGTTGAGCGGAAGCAGATGGGAATGTGTGATAGATTCAAGAGGGTCCTTTTCAAACTTTGAGAGCTCCTATGGTTCCTGAACATTACAGATGAAGGATGTAATATGGCAGAAAATATGGCAATACTTTCCCCTGACTGCAGCTGAGTTCCTGAATGGAAAGGATGAAGGCACAGGCAGCAGTTCCCTCAGTGCAGGGAGCCACCCCTCTACCAACCTCAGACTTAATGATCTGTTGAGGTGACTTCTGACCCTAGCATCTATGAAACCCTAGAGCTTCTTGCTCCCTTTGGCTTCTCTTACACAGCCTTCAGGTGACCCAGACCTATGCATGAAACGTCACTGCCGGGGTGGCCATCACTGGGTGTCAGCTCCCTCCAGAGCATGCCCATTTCACTCTTTGTCCTTCCTCTTTGTGCAGTCCAGTAGCACATTTATTTCCCTGCCCCCAGCAGAAATGACTGCTCCCTCATTCACTCATTTCCTAAATACATGGAAATAATGTCAAGAAGGGTTGAGAAATGGAAGAGCTAAGTTTCACTTCAGAACCCAGTTATTTTTGTCCTTCGGGACCATTAATCTGATAGGGACAAGGTCAGTTTGGTTGAGATGAAGATGAGTGAAGGAAGAGAAGGAGATCTTTGTCTGAGGAATAGCACCTGGCTTGCTCACAAACCTCGAGAGCTTAACTTTTACTTTTACCCATGAGGGACTTGGATTGCTGAGTTCCA
>NW_005842162.1:623706-639621 GCF_000455745.1 Alligator sinensis | reverse complement strand
TGCCATAATCCCAGCATCTTCACTAGGGAGAAAATACAAAGCAGCATCTGATTTCAATGCAGAAGATGCCACCTTAGAGCATGAAGGCTGTCAAAAAAGGGCAGGAGGCACTGAGCAATGAGGAGCCTTATTGCATTCCTGTGTGAAGCCCCACTGGAATGAAAAGGAAATCCATCCTGAGATGATAGCTCTACCAGGTAGCTATAAAACAAGGTGAGATTTTTAGATGAAAGGCAATTCTGTTGTGGAAGAGAAAAAAGATTATGATTTGTTCTTTTGGCCTTGGACAGCTAGTAAGGCAAAGAACCAGCCACTGCTCATGACTGTTGACAAGGCATCCATAATGATGAATTAAATCTGCACTCATTATAAATCTCCGCAGACACTGTCTCTCATTCAGCTGCTGCATTGCCTAATCTTTTCAGACAAACTTGCCATTCTCACAAAGTCTCAACAACTGCTTAGCATTACACCCAGCTGGAGGATCAATCACCTTTGGAAATCTCATACAATGGGATGTGAGGACTAGAGCTACTTGGATTAATGTCAGCATGATCAAAACTCCTTGAGAAGGGAAGAGAAACAAGAAAATAAACACACTGGGCATACACTAAATGGCAGCAAATAAGGGAAAGGGGGAATGCTTCACAACAGCCATCCCAGGCTTGGCACACAGGCAGGTTAAATGAAACCACAGCAGGTGCATCTAGACATGCGCTTTACTGCAGAACAGATTAATTAACTCCACTGTAAAGCATCACAGTCTACATGTGCACCAGTTCAGTAAACTAATTAACTCCACCAAAAAAAAATACTGTCGGGACCAGCCTCTCCACCACCTTCCACCACAACCTGAAGCCCAGGGCTGATTCCCCATGCTCTCTGCCAACCTGGGGCTGCTCTGCCCCAGATCAAACTGCTGCTGTCCTGGGCACATGTATAGACACTGCACCCAGGCATTGGCTCTGGATTTAGGACCCAGAGGCTTTGTTGGGGGGGGTAGGGTACCCACCCTACCCACCCTCAGCCTAACCACAACCTTTCCATTCGATAATAGAGAAATGTATTGATACACAGTGGTAACAGAAGAGAAGCAATACAAACAATCAAGCAATCCTATATATCTACCAAATCCTAGGGCTGTCATCAGAGTCAAAGTACATCTGGCCAGGACTCAGTCTTCACTCAGAGACTCTCTCTTAGGTGTCAGATGTCAGCAGTCTGGAGGTGGGATGTTGAGATCCACACCCCACCTCCAATGGGGTGGATGAGATGGACTGGTCGTGTGCCCTCTGTGGTGGCCTTGGGGACCCCTCTCGGGTAGAAGGAGGAGATATGGGGAGGACCAACAAGGAGGGACAGGGAAGGACAGGACAAAGGGTGGGACCCTTTGTTACTCTCAAGTCTCTGCTTTTGTATTCTCCTTCCTTCCTGATGACTCTTGATCTGTAGCTATCTCTGGTTGGTTGTCTGTCTGTGGTCACATGTCCACGTAGCCTTCTGGGCCTTCTCCTAATTCAGTCTGTTCCCCCAAAACTGGGACTCAGCTCCAACAGCTCTGTGGCCTCATTAGCTGGTGCCACTTAACTTGTGTTATGGGCAGTATGGTACATACTTCCTCAGTTCTCAGGCTGTGTTCATCCGTTGGCTTTGTTGTGTTAGACAGCCTGTCTGCTTTCAGGGCTGTGAGAAACTCTGTGTGAGATCCAAGCTTCTTCGAAATCAGTTAACCCCTGCTGCCCATCTTAAACTGTTCTAATACATATATCTATATCTATTACCAACTCCCAAAAATCAAACCTTTAAACACTATTTTAAGCCAGCACTGGGAACAGCTGGCTCCAGCTTCAACTGCTCCGAGTTTATTGTGTCACATTAATAGCACATTTAGATACACCCTGTGTCTACTAAATTAAAAAAGCTGCTTGCCTTGGATGTGGCTACCCCCAGTGTAGCCACACCCCCAACACTAATGTGCTCTGGCATACTTTAACTCCATTCAACAGCTGCTTTGGTGTAGGGTATAAGGATCTTGCAATGATTTGCCTGTGTGAGGCATCAGTGGCAAAACCCCAGTGCAGATGATGTGTTTGTTCTGTGTCTGGAGGATACATGGCATAGCAGGTTGCTGGCCCCAGCCTGGGATTCTAGGCACTGCTGAAATACAAATAATCATGGTAGCAATATATTTGCTCGTGGCAGCTATATGCTTAAACGAGGCTTAAGTTTGTTGAAATACCTAAATGGTGCTGCTTCTGCAGAGACGAAGAGGAGGGAAATGAGGTACCCTCAGGTCATATAGGGAGCTCCCCCTCCCACATCCTCAGCTTGGAAAGGGCATGATCAATAGGAAGATGACTGCTTTCCTGCATCGTTTTCTCACACTGCAACCTGGAATAAACCTTTGTTCTTTCTTGTGCTAAGAAAACTGAAGTTCAACTGGGTTTGAATATCAAGTCACTCCAAGCTGGCAGCCCCTGCAGATAGATATAAATGAGGCCAGCCTTTGGGCTGAATGGGGATGGTAACAGAAAAAGGATATTCTTTGCTCTTTTAGCTGATAATAGCTAATAAAGCAAAGAGCTGGCTGTTGCTTGTGAGAGCTGTTGACAAAGCACTCAGTAAGATGAATTAGATCTGAAATTGTTGTCTATGCTGTTTCTCACCCTCTTGCTTGCAATATCCACATGTACATTTTCAACCAACCCTAGAACAGGCACCATGAAGAGTTCATAAATGTGTTTTGTAGGTTATCAGAATGTATAAGGTGAATATTGATGTTCACCACATGTATGAACTATAGGTACAATGGTATATTGATTGAATAAATTAGTGGAATTGATTAATGGAATTTTGAGCCTTTCTTTGTTTTCAGTTATGTGTTAATTTGTGTTTTATATAAGGATCATGCTATTCATAGTAGCAATCTTAAATCAAAATCAGAAAAAAATGTGTAGGAATTTCTGTTTCAAGATAGGATAGCTGCCTTTTTAGCTGTCTATGAAATGTAGCTGTCCAACAGCATCAGTGAAAGGACTGATGACATGTTTTAAATCTATTTTCTTCCACCTCATAATGAAACGTGACTTCCGCTGTCATTTCATTCCTGTCTTCCTTTCAAGCTAAGCAGTACTGCTACTATGAGTAATTCCATATCCTTCTCTAGGTTCCTACTCATAGCAAAAAATACCTTTTACATTTGGATTATCTAAAAAAAAATCTTGTCTACAATTTGAAGGGGAAGAGCATGAGAAGGAAAGGAAACAAATGTCTTAGCCTAGCTCTTTTTCTTAGAATTATGGAATCACAGTAGGGAAGTAGGGCTGGAAGGGACAGCAGGTGGTCATCCAGTCCAATCCCCTGCCCAAGGCTTGATCATTCCTGGCTAAACCATCCCAGATAAGTGTTGTGTCTAACCTGCTCTTGAAAACTTCTAAGGATGGAGGTTCCACAATTTCTCTAGTTGGCCTGTTCCAGTGCTTAAGCACTCCATGGCCAGAAAGTTCCTCCTAATCTCCAGCCTAAATGACCCCTGTGGCATCTTGAGGCCATTGCTCCTAGTCCTGTTCCCTACAGTCACAGAAAAAAGCCCACTTCCATCCTTTTATGCAATTACCCTTCACATATTTGAAGACTGTTATCAAATCTCTCCTCAGTTTTCTCTTCTCCAAACTAAATAACCCTAGCTCTTTCAGCCTTTCCTCATGCCTCCCAAGGCCCTAACCATTTTTGTTGTTCTTAATCTATTTGGGTATTTTAATTTTTTGCAATAAAAACTGCTTAACAGACAATAAATTATATTAAAAATATTTGGTAGGTTACACCATAAACTCCCTTCTCCTCCCAACCAGACTGCATTTCATTTTTTTTTAATGGAATATGAGTGCATTTGATATTGTTGCTCTCCAAGCTCAATGTTAATTTTAAGAGACAGAAAATGCAGTTCATATCGCACTGTTCTTTTCCATCCCCTTGTGTGCATTTGTCACAATTTGCCAGTAAAGAAACTGGATCAGACTTTAACAACAATACCTCTTAACCACCTCAATCCACTTCTCCTCTGTTCCACACCAAAATAATAGTTATTTTGATTTTAGCACCATCTAAAAGGTATTCAGACAGAATGTGGGCATAGTTCTTATAACAATTTGCCACAGCTAAAGGAAAAATGACTAAGGGGTTTTGTTAAAAATGAAAACCTTGCTTAGTATTTTATACTTCAAATGCTTTAACTGTGTTTCCTTCATTTTTGGTAGCTTTAATAAAAAGTTTATGAAGATGTTAAATGGCAGTTATTGCCCTGGAGCCAAACATGCTGAGGTCTCTGTACTCAAAGCCCCAAACCACATTTAATTCTTCATTTTTGTGCAGTGACAGGATCATGTTAACCCCTTGGATTCTCTGGGCCAATTTATTCCACAGACATTAACACAAGAGGCCTCAAGGGGACTACTATAACACAAGCAACTAACAACATCCTGATGCTGCTCATGACAGCCATACCCTTTGAGGCTCCACCAGCACTTCTGTATTATGATCTTTTATGTCAACTGCTCTGCTCTGGAGCTCTGAAATTGAATCTAATTTTCAATATTGGTAGAACTAATGCAAAAGAGGAGGAAGGACTACAACTGGACAGGAAAACCCCAAGGTCACACATATACCAGGAGATGCAGGGGCTTTGACCAGATGAATAGAACAGTGCTGATGTCAAGGAAGTGTCTGTGCAGGAAGTGCTTACACAGAAATCTGCTGGAGTAGGGAAGGTTGAGTGGCCATCTTTTTGCCCCACACCATTACCAAATGCTAGAACCCTGCTTGGAGATGCAGGTTACTCATTGCTCGCTCATTGGAGCAAGTATGGCTCATAAACAGGGTCCTGTACATAAAGGAAATGTAGGATCTGGAGCAGACAGGTTATGGGGAATTTTGGGGAGTAGACAGGCCTTTTTAGTAGTCAAAGATGTGCCACTTAAACTAAATGCCTGATTTAAACGGATTTAGTTAACCTTGGGCAAATCCCAATGAGGACACTCTTGCCTGAATTTAAACCAGATATATACAGTTAGTTCAACTTAATTCCTTACTGAATTGAATGAAACCAATAAAACTGGGTTTAAAACAGATGAACAAGGCCAGCAGTCTGTTTGAATCAGTTTAACTGGATCAATTAAAAATCACACCCTTGGTTAAAAATCTTTAAATATAGGCAAGGGTATAGGATGGCACATATCCATTCAGTTATTTTGGTAATAAAATTGGGGTAATTTTGACTATACAGACTGTGTATGAAGACTACAGGCTGTTCCCACTTACAGACAGAATCCAGCAAGAGCAACTGTTTGTCCCAGCTCTGATATTGTAACAGCTCTTCTTTGCCTTTCTGATTAGTCATGTCCTGCTGTGTCACTCATGCAACTCATTGGGCTACAGCATGCCATGCCTCATCAGCAGCACACAGTGTGATATGATATAGGTAGCATGACAGGCAGTGACAGCTGAGTGTCAAAGGAAAAGGGATTCATTTTTAATCACTTATTTATTGTCAGAGAGCATTTCAATCTGAATGAAGCCAATGAGCAGAATCCGAATAAACAGATAGATGCTTGTGATGTCCATAAGTCATTAAGCACCAGGTTTAAAGGGAGACCTTAAAGGAACCCAGAGCTTTTAATTTTGTTTCTCATTTTTAAGATTATGTTGTTTCTAGTGCTATTTTATGCATCTTAAAACAAACCAATTTGCATATAATTTAAGGCCAGAAAGAAGCAATACAGTCATCCCAGGTTGCAAGTTTTCAGAACCAGGAATAGCTGGTTAATAAATATGGAACATATCTTTACAAAAGACATCCATTCCTGATTTAGAGATTTCCAGTGGCGAAGAATGCACCAGCACACCTCCAGCAGTCTGTTCCAGTGACCATCCGATTACCACCCTTATAAAAATGCAGCCCTGTTTATGTCTGAATTTGAGTACCTTCAGCTTCAACTTCCAGCCACTGGAATCTGATTATGGCTCTTTGTCTGTTACATCAAAGAGTCCTCTAGCTTTAGAAATCTCTTCTTTCTGCTGTGATCAAGTCATGTTTTAAAACTTGACTTGAATAAACCAAATAGGCTCAGTTTCTAAAATTTATCACTGTAAGGTGGGTTTTCTAGACTTTGGGTAATTCTTGTAGCAATTTTCTCAACTTGTGTTCTTTCTATTTTAAAGCATCAATTTCAGAATAGAATGTGTTATCCAAGAATAGTCTCACTAGCAGTGTAGATGGAGGTAATCTGAAAAAAAATGCTGCTGATTTTCCCATTCAGTTAAATCAGAATGTACGGCCTGTATGATATGCACCTTTCTGATAAGTAGTTATTTTCTTCTGTTAAAGCGAATAACAAGAGTATCAGCAGGTAATTTTGCCAATGTCCATATTTTTCCCAAGTAGCAATAAATCTTGTTTGTCACCATCGAGAACAAGTATACAGTATCAGCCTTGTTACATATATTCCAAATAGATCTGGAGATCGCTCTATTTAGGACACAAATTTCAAAAGCATAATGATTTTTTTTTAAATTAACTTGCTAAAGAGGGAGAAAGGCAGATGAAACCAGAATTCTAGGGGAAAAAACTGTTATTCACCACTTGAGAGTTAAACAATCATTTTCATTGTACCCATTGCAGGTAATTAGGATGTGCACATACAATTTAAAGACCTAATCCTCTATGATGCCAGCACTCTCTATTTATATATGAAGCTGATCATCCTAAGTATATATTGGGAAAAACTTAATTGTCTAGAGAATTTCCAGGCATATCTAAATAAAGAAAATAACACAGAAAGCAGGGTTTATGGGGGTGTGTGTGTGGGTGTATATATATACACCCACACACACACTTACCGTATGACTGTCATACAACACAAGCCACTTTTATGTCACCTATCCCAAATTTATTTGCTATGACTGGGAAATGATATCATCTGGGTGCAATTAAATATTGCATTTGAACAAGCTGATTACAAATTAAGATCAGTCCTGACCAGTAATTTATCACCTTACATGATTTCAACTCCCAAGTCTTTATTCCATGCTGCTTGGCTGAGATGACATTTTCTTCCATCTAACACTATATAAAGTAGAGAATAAAGTCAGGTTAAGAGTTGCCTGAGGTTATTTCTAAGTGCTAGTTGTTGTTTTTATGTCTGTTGGTTGAAGAGATGAAAGAGAATGAACAGTGCCTTACAAGTGGAATCACAAAGTTTAAAGAAGCATAAAAAAAGACTTCTTTTCAACCTGGAGTTTGAGTTAGAATTGTTCAGAGAACATGAATGAGTTGACCTAAAAGGTCAACTTTGACCCCAGAAGTTCTCCAAGGTCAGGAAAAATAGGGCCAGATTTTGATCTCATTCACACTAGAATAAATTCAGAATAGCTCCATTGGTACCTGTGGAGTTAGCCTGGATTTCAATGGGGATAAATGAACCCAGAATCTAACCTTGACTATCTAGTGTAAGTTTTAAATGTTTTTATCCCAAGGATTAGAGCAGAAGGAAAATGTAATGATTCAACTTCCTCAATTCTATGCCAGATCTTAAGTGAGAGGTAGGTTAGCTCTAGCTGTGGGTTGATAATGCAAATACATGTGATAGCAATGTATGGACACCAAAAATGGGTATCTAATGGTAGAGTGGCATTATGTTAAACTAACCACTACTTAAAGAGTTTAAAACAGCAAAGAATTATGTAAGCATTTCATTCAAAGCACATAAAGAGTTGCTTTTTTGCATTTGAAACTCCTTGGACTTTTAATAAATGTTGCTGTCAAAGGTATTGCCTTTACAGTTACTAGTAAATGTTAAAAAATCAGTTATTATTCATAGTTTCATAGTTGTTAGGGTTAGAAGGGACCTCAATAGATCATCAGCTCTGACCTCCTGCCCTGGGCAGGAAAGAGCACTGGGGTCATATGACCCCAGTCAGGTGCTTGTCCAGCCTCCAAATTGCTTTATTTGTTATTAACTTGACTTTGTACAATGGGAAGGGAATATAGGAATAGGAACAAGGGATATAGGAACAGGAATATGGGTTTGTACAGTGGGAAGGGAATATAGGTTACCCCATACATGGTAACCATGTGGACACATAGTTGGAAGATGTGAATGCAACCTAGAACATGCAGTTAGCCATACAACCTAAGTTAGCTCAGGATATAGGGGGTTAAGAAGTCCCAATGCCATGTTATGATAGGAAGAGAGATAAGACCTGTGCATGGTAACTACATTGGTCCAGAGCCATAAACTGTCAAGAGATTTTGAGACAACAGTTTTAGAATGCAGTGTACAATTGCTGGAGTAGGGAAAAATCAAAGGCATTAGCAGTTGTCAGTTAGTGATATGTAAGGTGGGTGTAAACTACCATGCTTCGTCAAAACCAGCCACTTATATTTCAAGGACCAATCTTTTGCTTGCCAGTTCTTAGGGCCTGACAGTTTGACCTGGTAGATAGTTGCTAATGGAGTGCATCCTTCATCTCACCATGCCACATCTTGATGTACATGTGTAAAAAGGGAGGATCCTTGATCTGATTCACTGGCAACTCTTGGCTCTGCATTGTTCCTCGGGGCTCCACCTCCCCTTTCACCCTGTCCTTGTGACAACTCAATCTTACAGATCTTGCTGAGGTCATCTGTTGTTGGAATACAGAGTATTCCTGTCCTCACAATTGGTTCATACTATAACACAGTCAATAGCCTGCTTTTAACTCAGTCCTTGGGGCTTAAGTGCATTATACCCAACTGGGCTAAACCCTATAGTTCCTTTTTTTATCAGTTCTCTTAAGAACAGTCCAAAGGGGCACCTTTATCTAAGGTTCTCTGGGGATTTACCCCCTCTCAGCACAATCAACTCACAGTTTGTTGTTTTTCCCTTCCAGCAAAGCATCAGGGACCTTTTGGTTCTCTTGTTGCTGGCCATTGGACCGCCGTTACCAACTTGCTGGATGCAGGTAGGTGCTGAGACTCCTTTGAGTCTCTGGTTAGAAGAGCAGTTATCACTCTTCTCACTTCGCCCCTGTTGGGGCATAGTCAGGTCAGAGCTGGCTCTTTGGCAGCCACACTCCCTCTGGCTCCCTGTCCCCAGCTGTAATGGGGCACGTCTTTATGATGTGATCAGCTGTGCGCCAGCCATCCCAGAACTGGCATGAGCTGATAAAGCATGGTGGCTGCGACACCAGGGATTCCCCAGACCATGCTGCCTGCACTTCCTCCAGTGAGTTGTTGATTCTGGGGAAAGCTTGTTCCTCCTTCCTCCACACCTCAGGAGAGGTGAGGACACCCTTGGGGTTTCGGGGCTGCATAAGGGTCAGCGGGAAGTATCCCACTATGACAGGGAGGTTTAGTCTGTCCCCTGCATGTTGCTTCTGGCCAGTGGTCTCAGGAGGATATCCTTGTATGGGTCATGGCCCATGATGTATTAGACGTAGCCGTCTCGTGACCATCAGATGATTTTGGATACCATGAGGTGCCTCCTTGGTTTCCAGTAGCAGTGAGGTACTCTGCAGGCTCATAGGACACTCACATTGCTCAGGTCCCATGCTCCAAGTGTTCCCAACAATTGGCACCTACATAGTCACATCATATCCCTTCTCTTTCACGGTTTTGGCCAATGGCCTGTATTTGGTCAGCTTTCACTCCTTGGCTACAGCAAAAGCTTGCCACCAGTTCTCAAATGGGATGGTCATGTTGATCATCAGGACCTTTTTGTTGTCCTTATCCATTATCACAATGTCTGGACAGCTGGCTGTCAAAGACATGAGGCATCTCTTCTAAACCAAGTGAAGATAAACAAGGTACATGCATGAAACAATGAATGTTCCCTACAGTAGACAAGACACCAAACAAATTCTGTAAGTGACACATTTTGCAGTGTTGTGGTGTTAGGCATCCTTCCACTAACATCTGGAAGAATTTTTCAGCTAGACAGCCATTAGGCATTCATGGGAATGAACATCAGTTAGGATGGAAAGAGGCAGCATATTAATGTAAACGCCTGGCTGTTCCAAGGAGTAATGTGGTTAGTATTATATCTGGATAATAAAGCCAGATTCTGAAGTTTTACTCCAGTGGATTAGAAAATGACTGAGACTTCAACACAGTGATACTTTTACCCTAACATTATTCTCAGCTGAAAACCAAAAATGTAACCCTAAATATACAGGGAGGAGGTTTTTTCCACAAATAAGATGTCTTTTCCAAAGAACGTTGGGGGTAAGAAGGCAAATAACATGGTACAATGTGCCAGGCCTTGAGCCTTCAATATCTAGTTTCATTGGTGCACCATAACTTGGGGTTGAAAAATACTGCAGCTGTTTTCTAGTAGTGCTTCACTTCTATTTCCACAGCTGTAAGTGAGGAATGTAATTAATTAATTACATCATCAAGTGACCATAACCATTGTAATTAAAAGTCTGTCTTTCCCACCCTTTACCTATGGTTGATATAATCCTTTTTTGTTTGGTGCAGGGAAGTTATCTCTGATATGAAAAAATTATGAGAAGGTGTGGGGTGTGGGGGGAACTTTCACTATTTCTTTGCCTTTTTTCCATTCTTCAGCTAGATCTTAGGAAAATACATTTTACTTTGATTTCTTTTACTATAAAAAGAAACAATGTATCTTACACAAAATGGATTTCTCTCACAGCTCCCAGTCAGCTTCCACTCAACTTTCACAGTGAACTGACAGCTAGGAGGGTGTTACTATTTGAACAAGAAAGGCTGTCATTTGATCGTTGCCCTGCAGGGAGTTTGACTTTCCCTATGCCTGAAGAAGAGTGTTTGTGCCCAAAAGCTTGCAAAGAACAATTTTTCCAACTATTTAGTTGGTCCAATAAAAGATATCACATCTACCCAAAGAACCTTGTCAGAATTCTCTTAGTGGCATTATTTTATAAAACTAAGCATTTGCAGCTTTTCAGTAAAGGTTTAAATGCTCCAAAGAACCATGGTTCTCAACCTTTTTTGTACCAGGAGCTATTCGTAAACATTGATGGCCAGACCCAGGCTCCAGTCCCCCAGTATGGGGGGCAGGAGTAAGTGGAACTCTGCCAGCCTGCAGAGGAAGAGCCACTGTTTCCCACATTTTTCTCCTTTAAAGGAGAATCCATTTTTAAAGTTTGCTTGCAACCCTTTCATATATTCTTGAGACCCATTTTTGAGTCATGACCCACTGCTTGAGAAACACTGCCATATAAGGTACCTAAAGAAAAATAGCAATTGCAAAATGATCACAAATGTCTAGTGAATGGAGGGTCGTATTTCCCTTATAGGCCTCTTGCAGAGGAATAGTTGGGAAAAACAGGTGGTAGCTTCATTGACCATTCCAGTGTCTAATACTCTTAGCCTTAGTCAGCCAGAAGAAAGTGATAACTAACAATCGTCAAACATGGACTCCTATGTAAAGTCAGGCCTGTGCATAAATACTAGCCCAGAGGGTACCTGCCATAGGAGGCTCAGCAGTTTGCTCTGGCTGTTCCTGTACTATCCAGGTGGGTGGAGAACTCACATCACATGAAGATCCATGTAGTACTTCTGTCATGTCTGTAATATGCATCAGTTCTATGTAGGTGGGCCCGTTTCCCACACCCCTGAGATCAGATCTGGGGGGTGCAGCAGTGCAGATGCACTCTCTTCCCTCCCCCCCACCTTCCACTGCAGTCCCTGGCTGATCCAGGTGCTTTGATTTCCCCATGTAGAAGAGGAATTTGAATAGAAGACCTGGTTTGGAACTTAAAAGAAATTGGTTGTGAGTCCAGCAAGATAAGCTAGTAGATGCTCCTACCAGCTCACAGGTCCCAGGTGTGTAGAATATTCACTATGGTACTAGGACTGACCTATGAAACCAGGGTCAATGACTAAAATAAAGAAAACTTCTCTTCCTGCTGTATTCTAGGAAAAACAGCCCTAATATCTACTCTAGGGACCTGTAGGCACAACGACCTATAACATTTTGATCCACTCTGTTGTTTTAGCGTTTGTTTATATATATAAAAAAAAATATCATTGTTTGAAATCTCCACAGCTATAAGCAGCAAACCACTGGTAGTATCTTTTTTTCCCTCCCTTATCTTCAGAAATGCTAAAGACTATCTTAGCCTTTTTCTGCTTGCATGACTTTCTGTTCTAATAATTTAGGATGTCCATATATAATAAATGCTTTGTCTATTCATTATGAGAGGTCATTATAAAATTACATGCAGAAATATGTGTGATCATCTTCTTTCTGGCTTAAAGCTGATGACTGAACTGTTAGTTTTATTTTTGTTTGTTTTAAACCAATAGAATAGTTCACAACGCTTGGAACACATCTAAGTTAAATGAAGAGAGATCTGTTTAAAATTATCTGCAGTTGTACCCAGTAAGTGTATTTTTATCACTCTGCAAAAAATAAAACTTCAACAGTCATAATGAAATCATTTAAGGAACAGAGTGACTTTCTCCTGATTATTACATTAGCAATTTGAGTTATTTGTGGAAAGATAGGTCAAATGGAACGAACTGACTTTTAAAAATTAATTGATGTAACTTTTATAAAATCAATATAACTGCCTTTTGGAATACATAATGTATAATGTATTATGCCTTGGGTCTGCTGCATTCCCTTAGCTTTTTTTTATTTCATTCCTCTCTCCCAATACTTACAGGAGGATATTGACAATTTTGTTTATCTTGCAATAAAAAACCTAATATTTGCTTTCTAAAAACAAATGTGTAATAAAATACACATAGGTAATTCTTTAAATAAATAGGTCTTTACAACTGATGTGGGAAAACATTAGGTGGGTCTTTTGATTTTATAACCATCCATACTTCTTTAATAATTCTCTTTGCATGTATTAAAAGACCTCTTTTCTTTCTCTCTGCTTGCTTTTTTATCTATATCTTTTTACTTTTTCTTTTCTTTCATTACTCTTTCTGTGTTTCTTTATCATGTCTTGGGGTAGTGCTCCTTACCAGTCGTTGGTCTGGGCTAGGGGTTAAATACTAATAGTTTCCCTCCCCAGGGAGTGTGGGCTCCCTGGTGGGCCCTAAAAGGCATAAGGAATTGTTCAGTCCTTGGAAGAAGGAGGGTTGAACAGATAACATCACAGCTGGAGGCCATAATTTCCTGAGACAGTTCCATCCTTATCTTCTCTCCAGATCAATCTCTGATCTCATCCATCAGTCTCTCCTGACAAAAGCTAGGGGCGGTCTGCTATTGCAAGGCCTTCTGCATTTTAATTGCTATTGTAGGATGCTATCCCAGAGCGGGTTAACTCCAAAATTGGCTACCCAAGGATAGCGGATATCTATGGGATATGGTGCTAGCAAAGCCAGAATCTTGAGAGAGGCTGCTTAATATCCAGAGCCTTCCTTGTGCTTGTGTGCTCACACTAACCCTCAACCAAGCTTCATAGCCACAGGGCTCTAATAAAGCATCAAAGCATGACAGAACTACCCCTCCAGTCTGACATTTGCTGCTCAGCAGTCATTTGGACAGAATTCTAGTGAGGAGGCACAAACTGCTCGCGTGGAGGGGTATCGGTGCACAGATCAGGAGAGAAAGTAAGCCAGGCAGGCAGAGAAAGACCAGCTTCAGGTGGGTATGGTGCATGTTCAAAGGGAAGCACAGTGATGACCCTCATGCTCTAAACTCTCCAGCTGCAGTTGTTCACAGCAGAGGAGTGTGGGAAGGGAGAGGATGCTGACTCTTCCTCCTTTTCCCCCCAGCCCCAACCTCTCCTCCTTCTTCCAGGATGGCTAGAGTGGAGGAAGAAACCCACTGGAGCCCCAAGCCATCAGTAAGAGCTGCAGAAGGAGCTTGTGTGCTCTGGTTGAGAAGAGTGAGGATGGGTAGGGTGAAACTGCAAAGGGTGAAGGAGAGAAAATGTTAGACAGCAAGGGAAGGAACATGAGAGAGTAAGACTTCTAAGGCCAAAAGGAACAATATGATCTCATCTGACCTCTTGCATAGCACAGGCCACGGTATCAGAGACATTGCAGTATTATAGAAGCTTTCTTTATATGGCAACCCCCCATGGATTAGTGCTGATTGCTCTCTCTAACAAGAAGAAGCTGCAGCAGAGAAAATGAAAAAAAGAAAGACATGGGTATTTTAAGTGCAGCATCTCCCTAGATGTGACTGATGATGCTATTTCCAATCAGTTACAGCAGCACTGTGCATGTGTAAGGGGAGGATACAGGCAGAGCTTGGTGAATAGGTCACCATGAATCACTTACTTGACAAAGGCAAACAAGGTTCTTTGGGTAAATCCAATATCTTTTATTAGACCATCTTAAATAGTTTGAAAAATTCTTCTTTGCAAGCTTTCCAGTACAAATACCCTTTGTCAGGCTGAGGAGGTATCTGCAGATGGTCTGTGCTCTTCCTGGATGGAGTAGAAAAGTAACCAGAAGCTAATAAAAGACAGGTGGTGAGGCAGGGAAGGGGAATGAATGTAGCTGTAGTCAATGGAGGGGAGGGAGGAATGAGAATACCTGACAAAGTGAGTCTCAGTGTCTGCTTCTGGAGAACTTTCTTGGGCTGCATTTTCCTCAGCAGCACTCATGAACTGTACCTAATTGAATGTTTTGCTTTATGGACAGATTGTGACTATTTGCAATCCATACTGCACGGCTTAAGGTATGGACACACACAATACTTAGACCGGTTTATGTGCCACTTTAATCTGAAGCAGAAAAATGTACACACCTGTTAAACTGGCTTAAAGCTGCATGGAACAGTTCAAAAGTGCACCTAGAAACACTGAACCAGATCAGAGGAGTCCTTGATTTATGTTGTGTGTGGACACCAAGCCATGACATTGGTCTGGTTGGCCTCAAGTATCCTACCCTGCATTGCTTCTCATCCCTAATGCTGTAACTGGCTGCTCTGTTATGCAGCCAGAACTCTACTGCTGCCTCCCTCTTCTTCCTTTCTTCCCCCATTCCCCAGCCATTTTTTTTTCTTTCTCTTTTTTTGGCACTCTTATCAGTAAGTTCCCTTGTAATGCTTGTTCAGCAAAAGCAATCTTTTTGATGATCAGATGTATCCTCATTCCATACTCAACTGTAGCCCCTCATCATGACCCTTCCCAGGCTCTGAGAACCCAAAAACAGGTCCAAATGTAGCAAAACCCCCAGGGTTTTTTTATTTATTTATTTTAAAATGCATTCCCTCCCCTTCCCCAACCATTTCTGACTTTTTCTCTCCCTCTCTATTCCCTATAGATAAGTATAAGTGAGCTCAGACTTAAGATAAGCTTTAAACATTTTTATTTTGGCAGCAAGTTTTTGGTTTTGGATATCCACTGTTTTATGTTGTATTATTATTAGGTTTGTGTTGATTCTTACTGTTGTATATTGTATTATTATCATTTTCACATTGATTTTTATTGTTTCATATGGATATTGTATGGTTTAGGCCTGTGTTTATAAGTGAACCAAAGTCATGTCAAGTTTCCATTTTATATGTCAAGCTTCCATTTTCTGTCCTCTGCCTGGGCAATCCCCTGTGTCGCAACTGTATGAGTCACGTATCCCTCCCATGTAAATTGGCTCCCGGATGAATGAGTTTGATTGGGAATGATTGAAATACAATGGTAGCAGGCCTCTACTGAATGGCCTGTAATGACTGGGCCATCACCTCGCATTGATTCACCCAAGAACCACGGACCTCACCCAGGAACAGAGACAAGACCAGCATTTGAAAGACAGAAGACCCTGCAGAACCAGCAACTCAACCATTGTACCCCACCATTACAGACACCCAAAACTGCACATCTCTGCGTGAAGCACACATGCTCAGTATGCCAGGGGCTGACCCTTTGACCCTTTCCTGGGCATGCCTCCTGTCACTAGGGTCACACAAGGTCTGCCCCTATAAAAAG
>NW_005842162.1:598414-623052 GCF_000455745.1 Alligator sinensis | reverse complement strand
TCCCCACACCCAGAGCCCCTCTTTAACACCCACACTTTCCCTTAGTCCCACTTTCCCTCTCCAGCACCTACATTTTCAGCTCCCCCGTAGCTCTGGCTCCAGTCCCGGCATGGCTTTCCTGCTCTGCAGACTTTGGGCATTGTCTTTTAATCAATTAAGATCAATTAACCTAAAGTTACCCCTGAGCCTCAGTTCTTCAGCCCAGGCTCCTGTAGTCTACCAATTCTAATCCTGGTCCTGTTAACTTTAACTCCCTACACTTCTAATCTCTTACCTTAACCTTTCCCCAGGTATCCCAAGTATACCAAGCACATACATACATACACATCACAACACCCAACTTAGGAACTCACTTGTATGTATGCGTAGGTGGGTGGTATGTGTGTGAATTAGTGAATACACATATATAGATATCATTGTGTGTGTGGTATATGAATTAGTAATCCATGTATGTGTATTGGATGTGCAGGTGTTGTGCGTATCTGAGTTGCTAGTGTGAGCGCGTGTGTGTATATATATATGGCATTGCATGCATTATATATGAATTAGTGATCTGTGTCTAACTTTTGGGGTATATAGTGTATGTGCTTGAACTGGTAATAGGTATGCGTGTACCTACGCTGGTTTGGATGTGTGTGTGTCTGAGCTTGTAGTGTGTGTATGTATGCACTTAATTGATTTGTGTGTTTGTATATGTGCAATTGTGTCACACCCTTCTGTCTAACAGCGCAATATTGAGATCCTGAGAGTTGGCCTGGCCCCACAGGGCAACACAAACCTTTTTCCCCACCTCCTCCTCCTCTGCCTTCCTTTCTCCCCTGGCACTCCAAGTAAGGTGGGCTACTGAAATACACTGAATTTATCTTTAAGAGAGAAGGAAAGCAGAAAAGTGAAAATGCCCCTAGCCATAGGTTGTCCTCCTCCTCTTCCTCCCCCACCCATTGCAAAGCTTGCTGGGTTGTGTGCTTGATCCCATCTCCTGATGTTAGAGTCAGCATACTTCAATGTCTAAAACACTCTGCCTGGGATCCTAGGGCACCGTACATGTGGTCATGCCTGACCCATGACAACTGGAAATGTTTCCAAATTGGTGGCTTTTTGCAATAGTTTATGTGTTAGGGGTGTCCACATCCTTAGATGTGGTGGGCCTGATGAGTCCATCTTAGTACCATCAGGCCAAGATTTTCCAGAATAGAAATTGGGACTAGTTTAGTCATGTTGGGTCAAACATGGTTCTATGTTGCTGCTGGCTGCAGAGCTCAGGAAGTGTGTGCAGCTTGGAGGGGAGTGAGATAGTCAGATGTAAGTAGACAATGGGTAGGGCAGAAAGAAACTGCTGGGATTGGCACCAAGCTGAATCCAAGTATACCGTCTTTCATTTGGTTCTGATGAATGTAAATACCGGAGGTACAGCTGTCACTACTGACAGGTACAAGTTCCTTTGGGTTGAAATCCACCCCGCCTCCCCCAAACACATTCTCTCAAAGAGCTTCAAATGTCCCAGTGTTAACAACTTGGCAAAGAATTGCTTCAGGCACTTTGTTCAGAGATCTTATGATGATTTAGCAAGGCATCTTAAATACATGCTTGAACTTGATTTGCAGTTTGGGGTGCCTGCATTACATGTTAATCACATCCATTTGTGCACAGTCAGGCTAGTCCATTGGGAATACAATTGCACACTATTTAATGAAACTCCTCCATGAATATCCAGGATCAGTGCTCTTGTAATGTGTTCACAAAATGGAATTTATTATCAGCTTCAACTCACATTAATCATTCATATGCTGAAGAGAGATAGCAGCCAATGTGAAATATGGACTCATGCAATAAACAATATCTTTGAAAACAGAGCTTCTTCAGGTGTTTTTCACATAAAAATGGAGTTAAGGTGAAATGGATTAAAATAAGTTTACTTAATCTTTACCTACAAATGCTACATTTCATTTCAAAGACAGGCATGTAATTCTGTAATAATTCCTTTTGGGTGCTGCATCTTGCAGATGGATTTTGTAAAGCTCTGCTACATTTGTGAAGAAGGATAACTTGAAATGTCTGGAGGATTACTAAACTGCTCCCTTCTTTAATAAGGGATTCCTGGGAGATGTTCTGAAATCCTAATGACTTATGAGTGTACAATCAGGTTTGAAGATTCCTCAAGAATTCTTCGCTCAGAGAAAAGTTGTCTTTCTATTCTCATATCAGAAATCCATATGGCTATTTTTTTCCTAGACTAACAGGAGTAAAGCCCTTAAATAAAAATTTCTATCATTCAATCTTTCTTACACAGACTACTTTCTGCTTCAATGTGCAACAAAGTAGCAAAATATCAAGCAGGAGCAGTGTTATTTCTGCCTACCCTGTTACAGAATCTGTTGGAGAATACTGAGTCCAGGCACCATGTCCACATTCTAAGGATACTGAAAGGATGGAGAACCTTTGGAACAGAGTTACATGTATCTGAGATTTTAAAGCATGACCTGAGATGAGAAATGCAATAAACTCAAATGACTTCGTTTTATTTAAGAGCAGGTCAAAAATAGAATCTAGGAATACCTACATGGGAGAGGGGATGGAGTAT
The DNA here is from genome assembly GCF_000455745.1 of Alligator sinensis. Lineage (NCBI taxonomy): Eukaryota > Metazoa > Chordata > Crocodylia > Alligatoridae > Alligator > Alligator sinensis. The sequence goes on along the minus strand of NW_005842162.1, from coordinate 620,471 downwards.
GGTTGCAGCTATGATGGAATAATCTTTGGCTCCAATTTGTGGGAGAAGGCTTTCTGACAGCAAAGTATTCTTTTAATCTAGCTAAAAAAAAGGTTGTTATCTAGCTTCAGCTTGTGGATTTGATTATTTCACACTTAAATATAAGGTTCAAATTTTTAACCATAAGGGTACTTTAATCATTGGAGATGCTTACCCAGGAATATGGGATATTGTCCATTAGTTGAAGTCCATACATCCACTCTCAATTTGGGTGTAAACGATCCACTTTCAGTCAAAAAGTTTTTTGCCTTGGTGAAGAGAATTCCGGATTAGATTCTACTGCCTGATTTGTGCTGAAGGTCAAATTAAATGGCTGTCCCAGTCATTTCTGACTTAATACTTACTAATTTAAATCAACCCACATGCCACATGAGGCTTTTCAGTGGGTTTGTCATTTGCTACACAACACAAAGTGAAAATTCCCCAGACATGAAAATAAAACATGAGCTGATAACAGTATGTGCTAAACAATGTGGGGCCAAATTCTCAGCCAGCATAAATCTGCATAGCTGATGGAGACCTATCATTTGTGGCCATGCAGTTCTATGCCAGCTGAGCATCTGGCTCGTTGTATTTTTAATGTGGACCTAAAGGAGATGAGAACAAACTCTATGAGCATTACGGGAAATTAATGCTTTTCAAATGGCACTTTGCTAGTCTCAGAGAATTACATCCCACAACTCTAAAGATGCTTTGCATTGGAATGAGAACATGGGAGTATGTTTAATGCGCTCTAACTTGTACACAGTACTGGTTCACAACTTGCATTGATTCACCAAAAGTTCCCAAACATCCCCGTGCATCCAGTCATGCTTTGGCATATTTTGTCAGAACAATGATGTATTAGACTAGAGGATAGTAATACTTAATGTAAAACACTTAACGTAAAACCTAACCTACACTTACCAAATAAATAGGAAACGTAAATCCAGGTTCAGGAAAGCACATAAGTACTTGCTTAAGTCAAAAACACACAAGGCCCATGAAGTCAGGCTGTACTTTCTGAACAGTGATGTGTTCTTGACTCAGGTTTGTTAACTTGCTACTTCATAAGTTAATTAATTAATTAATTAATAATTTGCCATGAGTTATTATCAGATTTTGTTGCTACATACATTTCCATCCATTTCCTTTAAAATGAGGAGTTAATTAAACAACTTTACCTGACAATATAGGTAGTGTAACTATAGATCAGTCAGAAAGAGTATCATCTTTTAAATGGAGGGGAAATACCTCCACGTGCACACATTCTGTTGTGATTTGGGAATAACACTGACTGAAGATAGGATCATCTTATTTTCTGGTTTCAAATATTGTTTTTAATATCCAGAATGCAAAGGTGTTGACTTTGAGTGAAAAGATGGGCTACTGTTTTAAATGTTTCTAAGTTCTGACTACTCTGGCTGTGAAATACATTAGTAGGGTACATCAGGGCGTATTGTGGATGAAAGCAACTCATCCTTTCCCACCAGAAGCAGAGAGAGAGGGACTTTTAAAAACTTGTATACTGAAGGTTTAAAGAAGAGATAGTGAATGTGCAAAGGTATGTGGCCCTCCCAGGGGTTGAGCATTAAACCCTTGTTAGTGACAAAAAAAATCTATGTCACTGAAAATTGAAATCCCCTCCCCCATACTCCTCATGGGGTTACACATGTAGGAGCACCTCTTCCACCTTGCAGAGTGCTCCCTCAATGGCCCACAACAACACAAATTGGCCCACCTTTTTGTTGCAAGACGGAGTGTCCAGATTCAAATGTGATGTGCACCCAGACCAAGAAGCAGGAAAGTTGGAGGGCATCATTGGAGCTGTTTTTTTCCATAGTCAAAACATGCATGAAAGCTAAAAGATGGCATTTTTTCTAATGGGAGTTGGTGATCTTGAAGCTAATTAAGGGTGCCTTTAATCTAAAAAGGCTGAGAACCACTGGACTAGGCATTATTGGAGTACACTTCTCCAAGACTGTTTCACCCAACATCCTGACCCAATATGATACTAAATGCCTTTCCTCCCAGTACATTCAAATTCTTAGCTGCTTCACATTTACTATTTTTTGGGTGGAAACATCTATAACAATCTTTCACAGCCATCACCCAGAAAGGCATCCTCAACAAAATTTAAATTAATTCTATTTTAGTAACCATGTTCCTTTCACTCTAATCCTAGGTGTAGGGTGCCATGTGAAGCCAGCCTCCTGCTACCTTCTTATGCAAACATTTGAGATTGTAATATCTAAGGCTTTCAGTTTTCATGAACAGATGGAACATGTCACAAGGGGCTGAGACTGTGGGATGTACCACTCTAAACATTGAGTTAAGACAGTCATATTCAATAATTATATTCCTAACATTCTCAGAGAAGAGTAAATCTCTCCAATGACTGTATAGAAAGAATTGCCAGTGGGGGAAGAGAGAACTTGGTTCTCAAAACAAATTCCTGAGAAACAAGGAAGGAGGCTTTTATTAAGGATAGTTACCAAAGGATATGTCTAAGGAGACCTAGCAAACCACCACACTTTAGCTTCTTTTAGTTAGAAAGCTCTGGAAGACCATTCTGATTAATTGCCTCTTTTTGTAATGGCAGAAGTAACCTTTAGTGTGGATGCTATGTCTGTGATTTAGGTAACTTTTTCAATAGCATTAATATTTTGGATGCAAATAGGGAGAAATAAATTAGATCTACAGCTTTTGGTGCACAGGAGGTTAAGTTTGCAACAGAACAGAAATAAAAGTAACAGCTTAGGCTACATGGTGTGTGGCACCTGAAGCATTAAATTAGATTGCAGGACTAATTAATGCTTGTCATCGTCTTTGTAGAACATGCATTCTCCTACTCAGTAAATAACAGCCAAACATCCATGGTTACACCTAGAACTCAGCTGCAGTCCATTAACTTGAATTAGGTAACAGTTTGCGGTTGCAATTTCAGATCTGTGGAGATGCACAGGTGTCACCAAGGTTGGGCTTTGCCTCACTAGTTCCATTACCTTCATCAGCCTCCTCTTACAAATGCAAAATGGTAAATGTACTTTGGGTATAAGCCCCACTGAGGGGGAGTGCAAGAAATTGTACTGACTGATACAAGGGAATATAACTAGGAGTGATGGGATGAAAATGGAGAAAGGAAAAGAAAGTGTTGGGGGTGGGAAGGAGTTTTGGGGGGCAGAGCGGTAGAAAATGCTTGATAAATGTCTATTAGAATGTAGCTGTCTCCTTACCTGGAATGAACAAAAGCAATCTATACAGTTAGCATCTATTCACTTCTGTTCAGGCCTGTGTGCCACGCTCCCCACTTCAACAGCAAGGCAACATCTGGTAGTACTGTAAGCACCATGACTAATGGATGTCTCCTTATGGCTTCATTCTTCTCTCATTCTTTCCCCAGGACTGCAAATTTGGGCCTCTGAGTCCAGTGCTTAGGTTTCCGGCCATTTTCATAGAGAGAACAGGTGAGATAACTCAGCCATCACTTTTTATGACAAACTGGAGATTGCATTGTTTTACACAAATTTTGCAAGGCTGTTGTAGCTCAGGCACAAAATCAGTTCACCCAGTGTTTCACCATGGCAATGCTGATCATAATGAAAAAAATAATGACACTTTACTCAACCCGCCAAAAAATATTGTGCGTCAAGGGCAGTTAACAGTAGGGCACAAGCCTTGGGTACTGATTAAGGGTTGATGGGGGAGGGCAATGGAATAAAAAAAGCTATGCTGCTAATCCAGCAGCTACAAACTTAGGCTGTGTGGAGAGGGGCTGGGAACTGGGCAATGATGTCAAGGAGGCTCTTGGGTGCTGTGCAGGAAAGGAGGAGGGAGTGAAGACAGGGTGATGCCCTCCTGCTGCTAAATTAAGGGTTTTATTTCTTCACTCAAAATAGCATTTGGCAGCATTTTGTGGGGAAAAGATGACAAGTTTAAATCCTTAGCTGGGATGCACTTTCCCCTAGAGCTGTCAGGACACTACCGCTGCCCTGGCTCCACCCTGGTCTCCTTGTCCTGTTTCTGGAGCTGGAGTCATACAGCTATCAGGACCTCAGGGCAACCTGCTGTATCCCCCTGAGTCCTAGACTCCACAAGGAGCTGCAGGTATGTTTTCCACCCCCTCTCCTTCACAGCTTTACCCAGGGTGACAAAGGAGGTTGCTATGCCTCCGGCAGTCAGAGCTTTGCAGAGGCTACAGAAGCCGTGTGAATATTGTGCTGAAACATCAACTGAATCAGAGCAACAATTTTTTTAATGCATCTCTTAATAATAAACAGCCAGCTTTCCTGCATGAAAGAAAACACTGTAGGCTATATGCCTTGAGAAAAGCAGTGCTTATAGAATAGTACTTATGACACTTTCTGCCATCGAACTAAGTACAGAAGGAACAAGCATAAATATTCTGCATAGAGAGCTGAATGAGATCTATAGGCTGAAGCAATGTATTGCCTCATAGATTCATAGATGTTAGGGTTGGAAGGGACCTCAATAGATCATCGAGTCCGACCCCCTGCATAGGCAGGAATGAGTGCTGGGTTTAGATGACCCCAGCTAGATGCTTATCTAAGCTCCTCTTGAAGACCCCCAGGGTAGGGGAGAGCACCACCTCTCTTGGGAGCCCGTTCCAGACCTTGGCCACTCTAACTGTGAAGAACTTCTTCCTAATGCCCAGTCTAAATCTGCTCTCTGCTAGCTTGTGGCCATTATTTCTTGTAACCCCCGGGGGCACATGGAGGCACTAGCTTACATATAAATACATAAAAAGAAGTTAAAATGAGGGTGCACCTTCTGTTGGCTAGGGAACTATAGAAGGCATTAGAAAAAAGAAGTTTTTAAAGACATTTTTGCACAGTAATGAAAGAGAACATGTGACCTTGGCAAAAAAAAGAAGTCGGGGGGGGCGGGAGGGGGAGACTGCTAGGTCCTGAGGCCAGCATGGCAGCTCTAGCAGCAGTTTGTGCCAGGACCATTAGGCCCTGTGAATCTACACTGTGTCTTCTCCCAAGGAGGTCATGGAGAGATTTGGTGGAAGAGCAGCCTTCCTGTGAGCTCTGGGAATCTGGTTTAGATGTATACTGTGATGCCATCTGGTTGCTCTCCTGCTGGCTGTTTAGTGGCCTCTACTGATGCTCCCTTCCTATATAGCGGATTGCTCCCTAACAAACCTCATCAAAATGATTTAAATAGTGGAACAGACAATGCTGTGCTGTGTGTCACCATTGCCTTCAACACTATTCTGGGTGTTGGAGCTCTCCCCTTGCCCCGTGTCACCCATGACCATTCAGAAGTTAAGGTCTTTGGAGCACCTCTCCTAGTGAGCCTAGTATAGTGGACTTAACATTAATAATCAATAAGCTCTGCCACAGTGAAAAAGTTTCAGAGGACTGAAGCAAAGATAACACTGTGCCAATACTTTAAAAGGGTAAATGGAACCACCCAGGTAGTTATAGGCCTGTCAACCTGACATTGATCCTGAATAAGATAATGGAATGGTTGATACTGAAGTCAATAAAGAAATGAAGGAGAATGATATAATTAATCTACTTGACATGGTTTTATAGAAAATGGGTTACTTTTAAAAATAACTTGATTTTTTTTGAGGAAATTACTAGATTGGTTGATTCAGGGGAACAGCGTTGATGTCATAGACTTCTGTAATGCATCGGGATTTATTAGTACAGAAGTATTGTATGCAAGTCAGGGGAAAGTGATTTTTCTGTTCTTCTCTGCACTGGGGAGGCCTCACCAGGGGCTGTGTCCAGTTTTGTACACTGCAGTACAAGAAAGACATGCACAAATTGGAAAGAATCTAGATGAGAACAACAGAAATGATGAGAAGCCTAAGAAAAATATGGTGTATTAGGAAAGGCTGGGAGAACTGATATTATTTAGTCTGGTGAAGGGAAGACTTGATAGGAGATGGGGATTTGATAATAGTCTTTGAATATAAAAGGGGTCTTTCACTACATAAACTTGCTGGTCAATTGTTGATGTCCACAACTGACAGGACAAATAATGGGCTGAATTTGCAAAAAAAAAGGATGATTTATACTGGATAGTAGTGTGTTAACCCTGCAGCCCCCAAACTGGTACAAGAAGTGGGGGGGAGTTCCCACTTATATACAGAATATCATTGGGGTAGGGTCACAAGCCAACGAGAGAGGACAAGTAAAAAAATATCAACACTGCGGTAACATGTACTCAGCACCTTAATTTCCTCTCCCACACCTCTGGACTGTCCCCAGCTAAGCATTTAGTCCCTAGAGTATTCAAACAGCACCCTGCAGCTGCCTCCAAGTCTGAGTCTAGCTCCTTCAGTGCCCAGTCCTGGCTGGCTGAGCCTGTGAGATCTCCAGCTCCACTGCACACTCCTCTGTCGAAGGCTGACCAGATTCCGTGTGCACACTGCTCTCTCTTTATCTTACTCCAGCCTCAAGCCCCCTCTTCTTTTTTTCCCTTGCCTCCAAGGTCCTGGGGGTTTCTGAGAGTTGCAGTCTAAATTAACTGTCAGCACAGCTCTGCAAACTGCCCATCTGGTTTCTCCTGCTATTACACACATTACATTCACATTACTGTTGAAAGAAATATTTAACTATCCTCAAAGTTAGAAAATTGGAATAGGTTGCCAAGAGATGTGGAATTAGTATCACTTATGGGGGGAGAAGTCTTATATAATGACAGGAACAGGTTAGTGACACAGAGTAATCTGGATCATTTGGTAAACAGGGCACGATGTGGAAAAATCCAACAACTGGGGTCTAGGAACAAAATATTCATGCTAAGTGTACAAGATGGGGGATTCTCTCCCGGGAAGCAGTGACTCTGAAGAAGACTTTGAGTTTGTGATAGAACATCAACTGAACATGAGCCGTGTGTGACACTGTGGCTGGAAGAGCTAATATAAACTTTGCACGTATCAACTGGGAGATAATATTACCACTGTAACTGGCACCAGTGTGGCCATTACTGGAGTGCTGTGTCCACTAATGCAATTCACAGTTCAGGAAGTTTAAGGAAAAACTGGAGAAAAGCAATAAGAATGATTAAGGGACTGGAAAACCTCCCTTGTAGTAAGAGACTCAAGGAGTTCACTCTGTTTAGTTTATTAAAAAAAAAATGTGACTTGAGCACAGTCTGTAAGTATCTACACAAAAAAACCTAAAATCTGTTCACTCCAGCCAACAAGAAATTATATCCACAGCCCAACGGTTGGAAATAGAAGTTTAACAAATTTACACCAAAATTACTTTTTATATACATTTTAAACAGTAAGGTTAAGTGACAACTGGAATTTGTTATTAAGGGAAGTGGTAGATTCTCCATCCCTGCCACCTGTTAAATCAAGAGTGGATTTTTTTTTCTAAGAGTCCTGGTCTATTCAGAAAGAAATTAATTTAATAAAGTGACATGTTCTGGTCTATATAGCAAGTTAGACTAGACTAGGCACAATGGTTCCTTCTAGCTTCATAATCTATGAATAGGATTTCACTTTTGATTGGTCTCTTGGTACCAGTGTAAAGGATAATACTATTGTATTTTCTCAACTATGAGAGTTTTTCCCTGCATTCAGCATGGGGGGGGAAAATTGTCATCTTAGAATCAAGTATGGTTCAGGGAAGCAGATGCTGCAGCTCTGGGCAGGGCAAGGTGGCTTATGGCAGGTAGGAGGGGTGTGGGAAAGCATGGGGAAGTGGGGCTTGATGTGGGGGAGGAGCATGAGGGAAAAGGTGGCAGGGGGATTGTGGGGGAAGGGATGTGCAGAGCAAGGGGACTGTGGGGAAAGGGCACAGAGAAGGGAACTGTGGAGTAGGGGGGAACATAGGGAAGGGGTGCATGGTGAGGGAGAGCATGGGGGAAGGGTTGGCAGGACAAGCACTGGTAAAGGGATGCTTGGAGTGAGGGGACCATGGGAAAAGGAACATATGCAGCAAGGGGAGGTTGATTGGTTGGTTTCAAGGCTGAGTATGGCTCTCTGTTCCACAGAACTGAGATTGTAACATAGGTGGTGGTGTTTTTTGGCAAGGTCTGAATGGACATGGAGGAAGAAACAATTTATGTACAGGTCCAAATGGGGCTGCAGGCCTCAGGTGGTAGCTAGGAGGTTACTTCCCTCTTATGCCATTGTAGGGGTCAGGACTGTGGTGGGTTGATCATTACATGATACTTTGTCATGGATATAGTCTCTTCGTTGAAGGCAACGGAAAAATGCCTTGAGGTCTCCATATAGGTGCCCTTCATTGATCTGTGGAGTCGAGCAAAAGGAAAGACCATGGGATAGTAAGACATTTCAGAGGGGCTGAGAGCATGGCTGGATAGGTTGATGATATTGCTGAAGATTAAGGGTTGTTATCAGAGTAAGTTTGGAAAGTTTTGCTTCCTTCCTCTTTAAGGAGCAGAACTGTTTGTGATAGGCCTGAGGGCTGAATGCAGAGATGTCCTCCTGTTTAACAGGTGTTATATTTGAGTTGTTCCCTATGCTGTTCATCTTTGTGACTCTGATGCTAATTTGTTACTGTTTGCTTTATAGAAAAGTGATGAGGTGTTTCCTCAATTTCTCTGAGACAGAGGCACAGCTTGTCAGAATAGACTGTATGCTATGTAGAATGGAGTGGATTGGTCAACTGAATTCCCTTAGATATGTTGTTCATCTGCTTGCATCTGGTTAGAAAAAAAGATATCTGAGCATAGATTCATAGATTCATAGATGCTAGGGTTGGAAGGGACCTCAGTAGATCATTGAGTCTGACCCCCTGCATAGGCAGGAAAGAGGGCTGGGTTTAGATGACCCCAGCTAGCTGCCTACCTAACCTCCTCTTGAAGACCCCCAGGGTAGGGGAGAGCACCACCTCCCTTGGGAGCCCATTCCAGACCCTGGCCACTCTAACTTTGAACAAGTTCTTCCTAATGTCTAGTCTAAATCTGCTGTCTGCTAGCTTGTGGCCATTATTTCTTGTAACCCCGGGGGCGCCTTGCTGAATAAAACCTCACCAATTCCCTTCTGTGCCCCCGTGATGACCTAATAGCCAGCCACAAGGTCGCCTCTCAACCTTCTCTTGCAGAGGCTGAAGAGGTCCAGATGCCCCAGTTTCTCCTCATAGGGCTTGGCTTGCAAGCCCTTAACCATATGAGTGGCCCTTCTCTGGACCCTCTCCAGGTTATCCACATCCCTCTTGAAGTGCAGCGCCCAAAATTGCACGCAGTACTCCAACTGCGGTCTGACCAGCGCCCGATAGAGGGGAAGTATCACCTCCTTGGATCTGTTTGTCATGCATCTGCTGATGCACGATAAAGTGCCAAAAGTTTTTCTGATGGCTTCGTCACACTGCCGACTCATGTTCATCTTGGAGTCCACGAGGACTCCCAGATCCCTTTCCGCTTCCGTTCCATTGTATACCTGAGCACATTTCATCTGTAGATTGATTCTCAGTCCATTTCACTCAGCTGCGTGTGCTGCCTTCCACGAACACAAAGGTAACTAACCATGTCAGTTTGAAGTCAGACAGAAGATAGGACAGGGCAGCATCTGACTAACTGGTTCAGACAGACAGGGATTTTGTAGGCAACAGCCTACTTTGTCAGATGCTATGAATGGACTGGCAGAAAGAAAATATGTTTCTACTAATAGGTCAGAGAATGTGGTCACTGAGAATGACTGATATTTAGTGGCTGCAGTGGTTTACCTCATACTCTAGTGCTGTTACCCCTACTTTTCAGCTGGGTAATTGAGAGACTAATGGGCAGCTTTTCAAATATACTTTCGGCACTTAAAGATTCAGGATTAAAAAGTGGATAATATGCACATAGCAGGATTTGCAAAATCATTTCGGTGCTTAACTACCACTGAATTCAGTTCAACTCAGGCATTCCCAAGCTCCTGACAAATTGGTGGTAGTGTCTAAAGAAGAGGTTGGACACTTAGGGCGCAGTCCCATGAGTGGGAACATGTGTTTCCCTGGGGACAAACAGCAGTGGCACAAGGTGTGCTGCTGCTAGTTGTCCTCAGAGAACACCTGTGCTACACATGCTCTAGCACACAGCACATTGCCCCAGGTCGGGTAGAGGAGGCTGGGGCCAGCAGCTTTACTTGGGGTCTTGGGGGCCCTCCAGCAGCTGCAGCAATCCTGCAGGAGGAAGCCTGGCCCGCAGCTGGAGTGTGGCTCCAGCCAGGCAGGCTCTGGGTTTGGGCAGCATGCGCTGCTGCTATGTGCTTCCCCTACTTTTTTTAGGCGTGGGTTTTTTTTAACCCAAGATCTCCGCCTGCCCCCCCCCCTGCAAACTAGCAGCATGGGAAACCCTGCATGTGCGGCATGTGCAATGCCACATACCACATGTCGGTGCTTGTCCAGATGTGCCCCATAAGAGCTTTAAAAATCAGATCTGAAGCCTGTTCATTGATGAAGCCCTTTACCACTGGTGGTAAAATTAGGGCACAGGAGCAATGACCAGCATCAAGGTGAGAAGAATGGCCAAGTTTAACTATTCAGAGTTCCAACTCTGCAAGCTCATACTTGCTCATAGCACCCTACAAGGCTCCATCCATGCGAGTCTGCAAAATTGGTAATTTAATTTCTACTTTATTGTAAATGGATAATCAGCAGAGTTACCTATCAAAGAGGTAGATATTGGTGTGGTGTCAGAATGCAGGGGGCCCATCTCTGCAAGCAAGAGCTACTGAGAAGTTTTGAATCAGATGATTCATAAAAAGGAGTGGAGCTGTTTGACCCTGTATCATCAAAGGTTTGCAACTGTAGGTACTGTGGAAGACAGCAATAGCCAGTGGGAAAAGGTGCAAAGGAAGGTTTACTAAAGGACTTTTGTGATGACTGAGGGGTTAAGATTGTGCTGCAATCATGTTAACAAAAATATAGTTATATGCACTGGACTTCATCTCAGCTGCAGAAGGCATATTAATACCCTAAGGTGTGTACAGAAGTGTTCCATGCACATTTTACAGCAGTGTAATTTAGAGCACTTTTTATAGTACTATGAAGTTACAGAGCTCTTAAACATGACACAAGCGCAGTGTTTGGTGGGGGGTGAGGGGCAGGCTCTGAGCCTCCCTACAGTTTCCAGGCTAGGAGGTAGGGAGAGCTTTTCCACTGGTCAGAAATTTGACTAGCATACAGAAGTTATTTAAAGTGCCGTAGGTTGCTAAAGTGCTGTAAAATACAGTGCTTCAAATTTAATACCTCATTTAACAAGGGTTAATTTAAAGCGCTGTGTCCATTTTTTAAATGCTGTAAAGCTGTGCACTTCTGTTAAGTCATGACAATAAAGCACTTTAAATGGTGAAGAAAGCAACTTCTGTACACACCCTAAGCAGCAACTTTAATGGGTATGGTATTCAGGGTGGCAATTGTGGAAGGCCAGTCCTACCAGTTTTGGAATGTGTCTGTGGGCAATGTTCAGAAAACCTCTACCTGATGTAGGCTGCTGCCAACATTGATTTAGGGCAGGCTGCCACCGTACCAGTGAGATGGCCTTAAGGAATAAAAAGAACATCTCAGTCATAAAGGCAACTTCAAAAGAATGCCACACTGAAGAAATCTCAGTACCTGTCATCTTACCCTCCTCCCAGAAGAAGCTTTCATGTTTCCTTATAAAGTCAATCAAAAAATACTGGACATGCACAAAAGCATTCAGGACAAGGCAAAGAAAAAAAAGTAGGCATGAAAAGTTATTTCAACATCTGTCAAAAGAGCTGCATTTTACAAAAGCATTAGCTGCTTAAATAGCCATGTTAAGCAAGACTCAATTAGGGTTAACGTGCCCATAAACCCACCCAGGGGAACTCTGAGCCAGGGCTGACAATACAGCCTTAATTGTGCCTTGTTTTTAACTGGGCAATTCAGATGGATAAATCTTGTCTAACTGAGGGTTTTTCTAGAATGAATAGAAGAACGCAGACTTCAGGCGGAAGGTGTTATCAGGCCCTGTTTTATTTTATGATGCCTTATGTTCTTTCTTTCACCATGGTTTTACATAACTCATTACTCTGTGAATCATTAGAAGTTTGGGGATTAGAAACAGGTGTCAGTATCCTGCTCTTCTGAGGATTTCCCTTCTGGCAAAAGATTCATTGGGAGCCAATAAAACTGATTGTACAAATTATTATGTGAGAGTGGCCAAATGTACTGAACAGACATCCTGCATGAATTAAGCAAGCCTCAAATAACCTGACAGTTGATTGGTGTTTGAGCATAACCTCCCAACTGTTCCAATGCAGATGGGAGGTCCTATTTTTGTCTTAGCTGCGCTAGAGTCCTTTAAAAGTCACATTGAGCTTAGATTTTTTTATGGTTTATCAGAGCTTATGGGTCACATATGGAGATGGTATAAACAGGTGACAACAGTGGAGTTATCATATTTATTCATGTTCCACAGGAACCTTTCCCCACAGAATCAGCCCTCCAAAATTGTGATGTATGTGTTATGTAGGGAAGCTGATTCTTCTTTGCTGGAATAGAAACATGGAGTTATAGAAGCATGGAGATACTGTACTTTAATGGCTGCCAAAATGGCTCCTCCTTCTTTTTGGCCTCAGCAAACAGAAGGAGTGGAGTCCAATGTTAACCCTCTCACAGCTGGTAAGGAATTTGCAGTAGCTATTGGCTGAGCAATGTAGGTTGTTCCTGAAACAACAATTAAGCTTGCTGTGAGCAAGTGAGTGGCAACACAAAGTCAGGTTTATGGTGTGGAAACAAAACATTATTATTTAAAGGAACTTATATAAAAAACTATATCCCATTAAGAAGTATCCATCTTGCTACTGCCCTTGCAAGGGTCTGGGACCTAGCCTTGTTGCTGTTCTGCCACACCAGGAAGTTTCTGCTGCCTCACCCAGACTATTTCCTAGGATGTCACACTTCCTGGATGCTCTATTCCAGGGTGACTTACTCTCTGTTACATAGTCAGCCATGACTCCGAAAAAATCTTTTTTTCTACATTGTGCTTTCCAAAAATATTGTGTCTTATTCAGGAGTATGTGGTATGCAAGCAAATACAGTAGAGAAAGGAAAAAATTGACTTGTATGAAGTCATGAGAAGTCTCTTACACTAATACAACCAGAATGTTTTTAAGGAAAACTTTGTCAGGGACTAATAAATGGACAGGTTCTGTGTCACCTTCCTTTCTTGTCTGCTGTGAAGAATATCAGCAAAGTCAGGATTTTTCTTATTTGTATTATGCAGTTCAGAAATCCAAGTTTTGACATTTTTTTCCTTTCCTGTTTAGTTGCTAACTACAGAGGCACACTCCTGAGCATGAGGGCCTCAGAACACAAGCTGGGGAATTCAGATTCTATTAGCAATTCTGCACCCAGACTAACAAACAGCTTGCATTTTGACAGATGGATGATTTGTGATTTTTTTTTCTTTTAAAATAGCCTTGTTATGCAGTGGAGATGAATACACACAAGTGTACAGACTGTCAGTCTCCCAATGGATTGGAATCTAGCAGCTAATAATCCATGTATTGCTTGCTCTTAGTTCAAGGTTTTCATGGCAAATGAATTCAGAGACCAATTCGACCTGATAAACCAAACTAGGGAATAAAACGTGGCAAGTGATATAAGTCATGATTTGAAAAAAGCCTTCAGGCAGGAGGCCTCTGTGAATTCTTCCAGCAAAGTATGGCTAGGGCGAGTGTTTTTCTTTAATTTACCAAACAGATCCAACGTCTGGTTTTGAATGTGAATGTTTGGTATGGTACTTTCCTTTGTCTGAACCATAAAAAAGTGAATATCAATATTGAGAGTATACCAGACCCAAATATTTACACAATATGTCTACTCCTTTGGGTGTGCCTGTATAATCTGAGAGAAAAATATCCTCCTCTTATTCCATATTTTTCATTCTATCGCTGCAGAGGTAATTCTCCAGTCATACTCACACTTGGGGCTTGTGTTTCCAGCTGACACTCCCCTAAAAATATTTTCTTTTCACTTTGTAATCCCTAAATTTGCTGCATTTTTCATCTTGAGAGTGTAGGATGTATATGAGCATAACTGATAAAATGTCACATCTGCTCATTTGTTTTCACTCTGTCATTGGCTGGGAAATTGTGTGTGTAAATCTCATTATTACTGAATTAACATGTAACTAACAAGCCAGGTGTCACAGTTAAAGGCTTCATTGTATCTTCTGTTTTCTTTAAAGAAGATAATTACTATATTCTTGCAGGATAGATTGAGATATATCTCCCCAGAACACAATGGACTAGAACTATCTAACCTGGAAAAACTTAGGTGCCCCTTTAAAATGTATTTCAGATTTAGCAGGTTTCTATTGTAACATGTGTTGTCAATAGAATTTTTTTTGTATAAAATGTGATTCATATTCAAACTAGTTGGAAAAATTCTAATAAGTTATATTTCACTAGATGTTGCTAGTTGGGTGAAAAGGAAGTGATTCACTGAGATTGACAAAATCAGACAAAGATCTGAATGAATACAGGCAAATTTCCAGATACCTGCTAGTTTACCTTCTAGCTCTTCAGGGGCCCACTTGGGGTACCACTGAAGATATTAGGCCTTCTAGATAACTACCATGTAGATTGTCTTCAAACCCCAGGGACCCCAGAGTTTCCAAGGTTTGCAGCCTTGAGATGATGCACAAACAAGCTACCTTGGCATCAGGGCTCCTTTCCCTTTCTTGGAGGATTCTGAAAGTTTTGTTTTTCATTTACAACTGGAAAAAAGCCAGAATTGGACAGTTCAAACCCTTTGATGAAATGGAATTTCCTTTTCTCACCCACCTTTCCTACATGTTGCATACAAAATTATCCCAGAATGGTGGTTTTTAGACTCAAGGCACCCCTCATTAGACTCAAGGAACCCGCTGGAAAAGGCCACCTCTTACTTCTCATTCATTTCTTGACTACAGAAAAAATACTAGAGCAATTCTTTTGTTGCAAAGAACTCAGAAAGATCACAACAGGTTAGAATATTTTTGAACTATGGATTCCTATTTGAAATCTCTGGGTTTATCTTATGAAAAATATGTAGGTAGGGCTAATATTGTGTGGCACCTTTAAAAGGATTTCACAGCACCCTAAGATGCCATGACACCCTGGTTGAGAATCCCTGCCTTAGAAGAACATTATTAAGGTCATAAAGTCAATTGCTTACAAGTTAGGAAATAACACATCTGAGGTTGCCTGTACCACATACATCTTTTCTCACAGGATTGTGTGTCATTCAGTATACATGGGATGAATTGTGGTTGTATATTGTAGGATAACATGTCTGTGAACTAGAACCACATCTGTTACAAAGGAAGACAAAGGATGGTTCCATGATCAAGTCAGTTGAATGTTCCCCTAGGCTAGGGACAGACATTACACATAAACCAGTATCAGTGATCAGAAACTGGTTTAAACCAGTAACAGAAAATAAGTTCAATGCACATAAACCAGTTTCAAAATGGCTGAAACTGGTTTGCCATAAACCTGGTTGAATGTAGTATCAGACTTAACTGATGTGTGTCAAACCAGTTTATGGAATGTCTGTCCCAGACCCCTTCCTGGTTTAAGTTAAACCAGAGTCCCCCAGCATCCCAGATGCTTGGCAGCCCTGGGCTGGGCTGTGCTGGGCTGTGCTTTCGGCTCCAGAGAGCAGGGTTGGCCCCGCCCATCTGCTACCTAGCCAGAGCTCTGGCGGAGACTGCAGGCACAGCAGGGTCTTCCTGGCTTCTGCCCCCACCCCCCACTCGCTGCTCCCCCAACCCCCTCTCACCACCCTCCCTCCCATCTCCCATAGCATGGACCGCAGCCCCATGGACCCTATCCAGCATGTGGTACACTAGCTAATGCTGAGAGGTATCTGTATGTGTGTGTCTCCAATTTCACTGGGACAGGACAAAGGCAGACAGGACAGTATCTGCTCAGGGCTTTTTGGAGCTAATCAACAGGTCAGCTCCATTCCTTCCTTGGAAAAAGCTGTTTAAGAACAGCTTGAACTAATGAGAGAGGCTTTTATTTTTTTGATGGGCTGCTAACCGCTGTGTTATCAACTGCCTGCTGGCTCCCTCACCTGTCAGGTTTGCTGCAGACAATATGAAGAAGCAGGGAGAGGGAGATTTACAAGCTCAGTATCATCAACAGATGCATGCACTGTACCCCCCCCCCCTCACACACACACACTCTCACTTTGCTTTAGAGTGCTAGCCAGGAACTGGGGCCTGGCAACACTCCTGCACCTTGAGCAGCGAGGGGGGAACAGCCTAGGATGGTGCAGGCAGGGTGGGTGTTTAAACCCCTCCCTAATCAGAGTGTCCTGCCAGGGCTTGGCCACAACCCCCCTCAGTTAGACTAACCTGCAAAGATTGAATCAATTCAGGCTCAGGCTTTTTCAATGTCTGTCCCTAGTCCTGGAGTACTGGATTCTAAACCTGTCTCTAGTACAGATGTTCCATGTGAGGTTCACAGTCATGCAAGGCAGCATTTCACAAACAGTCACTAATTCTGTCTTTCTCATTTTCTGGGTGCCTGACTTGAGACCCTGGTGACTGACCTGCAAAAGTCTAGAAACTCACAACTGAAATT
The DNA here is from genome assembly GCF_000455745.1 of Alligator sinensis. Lineage (NCBI taxonomy): Eukaryota > Metazoa > Chordata > Crocodylia > Alligatoridae > Alligator > Alligator sinensis. Next base: position 603,907 of record NW_005842162.1, on the reverse strand, counting down.
GTAGGCAATGGTAGCTGTGTTTTGAACACAAAGTGATCTAAAATGCTAAGGACTCTAGAAAAGCAGGATGTTGATGTCTCAAATTGAGTACCCAAAATTAGCAAACACCTTTCACCTGTGCCTCAGTTCCACATTTTTTAAAATAAGGGAAATACCATCCTCTCACTGCACAGGACGTTGTGAAGAGAGAATAAAGTTTATGAAGTGCTCAGCAACTGTAGCTGTGGGCATGATGGAAAAGCCCATGGGAAAAAAATGAATAATTCTGCCATCAGAACAGGGTTTGAATAATGTGCGGTATGGGGGCCACACATGGAATAGTGTGGGTAAAATAAAATATTAAATGAGTGCTCATTAAGTGACTACTATCCATCCTGAGCCTTGAATGAAGCAAGATGCTTGGAGGGAGTATGTGATCACTCTAATTGCATGAAAATGTATGAGAGGAAAATAAAGTTTGCCCCATGCACATTTTTTTTATTTTCTGACTTTTCAGTGCTTGACTTTGCAACCTTGGGAATGTACTTATAATGGATTCTTGTTTAAAACACACACACACACACATCTATCTGTCTATCTATCTATCTATCTATCTATCTATCTATCTATCTATCTATCTAGCTGAGCTACAAGACTTACTAGGGTGGAACTTTAAGGTCTTCTGCTGGCAAATGGAACAAAATAGAGCAAACAGACCTGTACCCATGGCTTCAGCACCTAATAAGTGACCTGATTTTCAAAAGTGCCATGTATCCAGCAATTGCACAGGCAGGTCAATTTTTTATACCTTATCTGAAAAACAGCAGTGGTGCAAACTAGTTAGGAAAGGTATAAATGAACGCTCAAGGTGCCATTTTTAGGGCCTTTACTCAGCCAGTTCCAACATTGCCAGAGACCTTAGTAAAGAGTGCATCAGGAAGGGTTTGGCTCTAATGCTGTGAAAGTTTGATTCTGTTCTAGTGTTACCCAAGAGTAACTAAAAACTAGTAGTGCTATTCCAAGAGCAGTGAGGGGGGAAACGAGCCCAGCATCTTTAGAGCCAGCTTTCCTGTTAGTAAGGCATTCAGAGTAAGGTTTTGACAAGATTAATGTGGAAGAGATAGGGGGCAGAGAAAATGCTTGCAAGGAAAAATTTAACACAAGGCTTCTACTCTAAGATGTCTCTCATCTAACAATGTAACTCAGCAGGCCAGCAATAAAATTTAATAATGTTAAACCCATCATGCAGGACCCCCTAAACATATTAGTTTCCAAAAACAAAGATTAAAGTTTATCTGCTAATAATTGTAGATTGAATTTAATTAAATTCATGATTTAATATATTTTCAGTATAGATGCCCAACAGTTCTTCCAGACCTACAGTAAAGCCATTGAAGTTTGAAATGGTCTAGAAATTGCTATCTAGGTAGCTATAGGAACGGAACTCATAAATGTCGGCACAAATCACTGCTAGCAGGGGCAGATGTAGGCCCAAATTTCTATTTGGCTTGTTTTTCTATTGCAGAAGATGTCAATTGATCTGTAATTTGTATAAAAAAGGAACTTTATTGCCCTGAGATTTGGGAAGGTATGCGGGAAATTTGTCTTTAGATGTAATATTTATTACTTACACAGCAAGAATCAATCCCATTATGTTTGGACCAGCCTGACACACAGAATTTTTAGTGCTCTTTAACTATGACAAGTCTCTTTCAGCACTGCCAACTTTCACAATTTCATTGAGAATCTGATGATATTTGGCAGTGTCCTTAAATCCCCAGCTGCTGAAATGATTTGAATACCAATGAATCTAACCTTTAAAAAAAAGGTAAGTTTCTAAGTGTTTTTGACTGAAGAGGAAATAAGCTTGAAAATATGAATCCTAAAGATTCAAAAAAGCTAAAAGGAAAATAACTGGTGGGAGTGAGGGGGAAGAACCAAAGAGGGCATGTTTTTAAATCTCTTGATTTTTAAGTCAATTTTGGGTTTTGGGGGACCCTGTTTCAGGTTGTGTTAGGCATTGGGAAACTGTCTGAAGAGCCTAGAATTTAGCCTTGAAGAACACAAGTGTTAAAAGTGAGCCTTAAGATTGGTATAAAATAAAGACTTCTGCTGGATCCTGCATACCAGCTTCTGCTCTTCACTACACCCATTCCACCCCATTGAAATGAATAGGCTTGTAGCAGGGAAATAGAAAACAGAGACAAAGACACATTCTTTCTGCCCATCATTCAATGCTAGAGGTAGTTCAAGCTTTCCTTAATCAGGAACAAAAAGTTGTGTAGCTAGAGTGAATATTCTTTGAGTGGATGCTGAATATTGTCGTGACTCTTCCCTGACATAGCCAAGAAGAGATGGCCCTGTAGCCTGCCCAGAGGCTGGGTCTGTGAGCTGATGTGCCAGCAGTTTTCATGATTTATTTGTTAAGCTTAGACAGTCTGCTCAGTCATGTGCCAGCATACAGAAATGAAAACTGCCCTCAACTTGGGAACTTACAAGCTACAGCACAGATAGCAAAAAACCACAGAGCCACAAGTTAGCTTAGAAAACATTTTCCTTGTTTTCTCATTAGCTTGCTCATGGTAAGATCTTAGGAGCTGTTTGCAGGTTCTTGAAGGCAATACAGTAAGTTTTAGCATTGCCATTTTGGCTTCACAGTGAAAGAATCCATGTGGCATGATCTGCTTGGGGGAAGAAGGTAATTTTGGCCAGAACAATTTGGCTGGACTGGAGTGAAAGAGGAGGAAGGCAGCAAAACCTTTATTACTGTCGTAAACAGTATCGTATTTCTCCAATGCAGAGGAGTGGGGGTGGGAAGAAGAAATGTAAGATTTGATGATGGTCAGATGAGCAAGAGCCACAGATGATGAGCCCCATATGGGTAGCTGCATAATAGAACAGCCCTCAACAGTGGGGGAAGATAGCTGTGCAGAAGGGGTGGGAGGAATTTGGAGCTCTGTTTAATCATGAAAATCTGGAGTGAACAGGTCAGGACCCTTTTGTGCAGGCACTAAATAACCTCACAAGTAGAACCATCTCTGCCCTGTAGGACTTGAGGTCTGAGAGGCAATTGAGTGCAAAAGCTAGAGGGAGGGAAAGGTGAGAAGAGAAACAGGAGTCAAACCATGACCACACGTGAATATTGACTAGCTGTGCAAATAACATGCCTGCCTTGACTCTCTCCTCTGCAGTTTATTGTCCCTTCTAGCTGTGAGCTATGTTGTGGGAGTGATTGCTGGCATGGTTTATAAATGTTGTATGAGTGTCCATCTGCCATATGCTCATTGGATTACCACACAGTCCTCCAAACTCCTCAGTCTGTGCTCTTTCTTTCACTAACCCAGCAACCATAGTGTAGGCAAGAGTATAGAGAGCCAAGATATACAGAAGCCCCTATATTCTGTTGCTTTGGCAAGTCACTTAGGATGAGATCCCTTTCCAGTTATTATTGGGCACCTACCTATGTGGACTGAGATACCTAAGTATGATTCTGTTCCACCCTCTTCTAACTGAGATCCATTAAGGCATGTGCTTTTGTAATGAACTGTCATCTGACCTTTACGACTGAGTCACAAAAGAGCAGCGAGAAGGAGGAGGAGGACCCACCTACCTTTTGCATTAACTGTTTTTCAGGGACTTGACTTGGGTGAAATAGGAATACACTTAGGTGCCTTAGTTCACATACACACTAAAACAATAAAATGGAATCTGACCCTTCCTCTTCCCACCTTGTCTTATTGTTTATAAAATGGGAGTAATGGCATCTGCCCACCTCACCAGGGTATTGTGAAGATTAATTAATGCAGGGCTGTTCAACTTCTAAGTGACTGGGACCTGCATACCACACAACCCCCACACAGCAGTCCCCACCACAGCCACATAGACTGCAGATTCCTCAGACCCTTCAGGCCATGCCACATCACACTGCCTCTGGGGCAAGGGCAGGAAATTGAATCCAGAGAAAGGAGGGAGAGCTTGGTAACCCCTGGCTCAGCAGAGGATCTAGTGTGGGGGGGGGAGACAGCCGGGCGGAGGCTGCAGGCTGGAAGTTAACCCCTCACGGGTTGCATGTGGCCCACAGACTGCCAGTTGGACCTCCCTGAATTAATACAATCACAAAGTTCTTTGGAGTTTAAAAGTCCCATATTGGGTCAAAGTGGGTTTGTTATTTTTGTTAATTAGAGCTGATCCAGTACAGCAAAAACAATACTGATAAGTACTTGCAAGAATCTCTAATAGCTCTTTGGTTCAACTGTGTTCATGTTACTTTTTTGAGCATACCTGAGAACGTGCTTTTGTTTGCATGACTGGGTGTGTCTATGTAAGATGCTGTCACTGTAGCAATGAGCTAAGGCGACATAGCGTTGGTGGGCACAAAACATGATACCGCCACTCCTGTGCAGTAGCTCATTGCTACTGCACAGTAGGGTTGGAAATGACTCATGCGGAGCCTGAACTGTGCAGTACTGGCAGTTACTGTGCAGTCATTTAGTACTTGCAAGTGCTAAATGACTGCGTAGTAACAACTGTGCGATTGAGCACGTGTAGATGTACCCACTGCCTACTTTATCTGTGTTCTTATCCAAATACATGTTCTCTCTCTCTCTCTCAAACACACACACACACACACCACATTCACTAGTCTCGGGCTTGTAGCATTTTGTTCTGAGAGCTGGGAAATTCTAGTTAGGCAACAGGAATGTAATTTTGGTCAGTGCATTTTGGTGGGACAGGAGTGGGCAGCAGAAACAATGCTATAAGATTTAGATCATTGATTAGCTACTATAGATAGTAAGTGACCAACATCGACAAGCAATCCTGGGCTGGCATGTCATGCACCAAGATGTGGGCAGTCAGCAAAGGGCACCTGCATGGTGAGGGCAGAAGCTAGGAGTCCAAGAGCTGAAGGTCACAAGCCAGGAGTCCAGACCAGGGAGTCATAAGCCAAGATCAAGTGCTGGAATTAGGGTTAGGTCAGGAGTTCCAGGCAGGCCAGGGGCACGACAAGGCATTCTGTTGCCCAGAAAGCTTGCTGCTGTCTGCTCTGAACCTAGAGAGGCCTAAGCAGGCAGGGCGCTTCCTGTAGTTCTGGGGGATGACTCATCTCAGCCCCTAATGACTGCCAGCTGGGGTCTGGGGTTGTGTGTAGAAGAAATGAGGGTCGTGTGTGCGCGACACTTTAAAGTGGGCCAATGGTGTCAGTGTTTGCATGCCTCAGCAGTGTCTTCCGCATTAATTCCAGCTGGTGTAGGAAATTTGGTGATGTAATGCACCTTAAATGACTTGGGGCACAGTAAACTAGAACTCCTCCAAGGAGTTTTATTTTGCTGCCCCTACAGTCGCAGAGTGAAGCACTGGGCTCCGTGCAGCTCAGGGGCTCTGCAGGAAGCCCCGCAGCAGGTGGGAAGGCAGGCTCCACCCAAGAAAAGTGGGGAAACTGATTTTGCCTTCCCTGCCTGGAGCCTACCTTCCTGCCTGAGCTGTGCAGTGGCCCCGCGCGCTCCTCCCCCCCGC
>NW_005842162.1:586498-598383 GCF_000455745.1 Alligator sinensis | reverse complement strand
CCCCCAACCTGGGGTGGGGGGCACTGCTGTGGAGGGAAGCACCAGCCCCCCACCCCGCCGCTCAGGGACTGCTCCACCTACCAGCAGCTCACCCTCCCCTTCCTGCTGCCAGAGAGGCAGGTAAGTGTGGGGTGTGTGCACGACACAGGGGTCTTAAGGGCCCTAAATTGAAGTGGTGGCCTTAAAAACCCACCGCTTCAATTTAGGGCCCCCGTTTCATCTACAGATGCCCTGAGGCAGGATTCTCTCCATTCTTACCACATGGCATTTTTCTACATAAACTGCTTTTCAAACAATTGTAAACAGCAAATAAATAAATGCAAACCAGTCTGTGGCCAAAATAAAGTGATAATGGAAAAGGAGTGAAGAATCTGCATAGCTCTATCCATAGCTCCACAGTTACCTCTCTTCCCTTTGGTAGTTTGCAGTCCCAAATGGCACAGATGTAGTCAAGTTTTTAATTAGTTTGAAGACTTTTCTTCATTTCTAATCACCGTTTTATAAAAATCAGAGCAGCGTTTGATACAGTGCAGCCCAGGGGTTCATTCCAGCAGCCACTGGAATCCAGCAGAGCCTTTCCATTGACATCAATGTACTTTGGGTCTGGTGTTTGAGACTGGAATAACCATCTTGATCATATCTCAGATCAGTCATTGCTCATGTCTTTACCGCTATGAAGATCCATATTATGCCAAAAATTTTAGCATCACACTTTTTCCTTTCCTGGACTTTTCTCCTGATAATGGTTCTGAAGCATGGGACTACTGATAATATATTCTTCTTTTCTTTTTATGGCTTGGAATCTAATTACTGAACAATATAGCTCTATGCTGAGTTCATCTGCTGAGTTAACAGAATAGTGAATAAAGGAGGGAGAGTCAATACACTAATTTATTTAATCTTTCAAGAAGGATTTTGATTGTTCCCCACAAGAGGCTATTAGCTAAGAAATTTGGTAGTCGGGTACCATGTGCCATGGAGTGATTGCTCAGAGATGTCTTTAATGTGTCTAGAAATGCAGGTACATTATTGTAATGCTCCTCAAGTGTTCTTAGCAAAAAATTCCAAATGGACCACTAGCCTAAAATGAACATGTACATCAAATGGTGTGCCCTCCTTTAAGTACATCGGTCCATCTAATCTGTCCCTCTTTAGATGTTTCTCTAGCATCCATCACAATAATATGTGTACGTGCGAATGCATTTGCTAGTGTTAAGGAAGTCAGGAGAGCAAGCACTCTTCTGAACATGTCGCCCACAGAATTTTAATACTTAAAAACAACCTCCTTTTTCAGCAATCTGTCCAGAAAATCACATACTGTGACTGCTGTTCTGTGACTCAGACTTTTCCTTCTGCACTTTACACCAGTCAGTCATTAACATTGGTTTGAGTGATGGATGCCATTGTCAGAGTGGCATTATGCAAGGGCATGAACATAAGAGACATGCCCATAAACCATTTTAAGACTTGATGGGTTTAGTAGGCATGTCACTGGAAAGCAAAAACGCTCTAACTTATTTTCAGTCATGTCCTTGAACCAAAGCCCTAAAACTTTTGAAGGAAGGGGGATGAGTGTCAACACTCCTGTAAAACCTAGTTGTAAATATCAAGATATTCTGTTTGGGCCTGTTAGCAAGAGAGTGGTTGTGGGGGTTTCAGGTGTCACCAAGGTCCATGCCTAGGCCTGGACTTCAGAGCTGGATCATTACTTTGGCCCATTTCCACTGGGTTTGTTAACTGCTTGTAGCTTCCATTCCTCTCCCTCTCTAGCTGCTCTCTGGTTTCCAGTGCATCCTCACTCTCCCCAGTTTCTTATTCTGTTCAAAAGTAATGAAATGATGGAAAGACAGCAGTCTTTGCTGCGGGTGTTTCAGCCTCCCTCTGCCTGGACAGATCCATGGGTGTGTCTGCAGTTTGCAGACAAGGGGTTGGCAATTTACCTATAGCTTGTGGATCTGGCCACAAAGCTAAGGCCTTGGGGGCATTCAGTACCAGGGGCTTTGCCCACACTAGGCAGCCAGGCAGCAGGGAAATTTCTTGTGCCACACCTCAGCTGGGTAGTGAGTAGAAGCAATGGCAAGGAGAAGCAGGAGCAGCAGCCTGCTCCTAGCATCAGGCCAGCTAGGACCTGAGCTGGGCCTTTCTGGCCTGCCACTGCAGAACAGTACCAACAGTTTTGAAGCCTAATAAATATGCAGTAAACACCACTCTGCTCTAAAAACAGAGTGAAACTTATTTTCACTGCACATTTGCATTTTGTTTTCCTCCTTTGCCCCACCCCCCTCCCTGATTCCTCACAAATGGATCCTATGTGTCAACACAGACTGTTCTGTATTTACTTCCCTCTTCTGTGGAAAACTGCAGGCTATACAGTTGTTATAAATCATTATTGCAAAGTTCTAGATGAGCAGGTGCTAGATGAGCAGAGATCTATAGCAGCAGGACTTGCTGATCTATCAGGCTAGGGACAGACATTACACATAAACCAATTAGAATCAGAAACTGCGTTAAACCTGTAACGCAGCAGCTCCCAACCCTGGGTCATGACCCAAATGAGGGTTGTGGGGCAACGCCGGTGTGCTGCACACAAAAGACGAGCCACACCCTGTGTCAGGAGCTCCCCCACCCCTGAGCCACCACCACTGCACTCCACTCCCAGCTTTGGGTCATGAAAAAAAAAGGTTGGGAGCCACTGCTGTAACAGAACAGATGTTCAGTGCACATAAACCAGCTTGAAAATGGCTGAAACCAGTTTGAGATAAACCTGGTTGAATGAAGTATCAGACTTAACTGATTTGGGTCAACCCATTTATGCAATGTCTGTCCCGGACCCCTTCCTGGTTTAAGTTAAGCAAGACTCCCCCAGCATCCCAGCATGCTCGCTGGGCTGGGCTCTCTGCTCCACAGCAGAGGTGGCCCTTCCCCTCTGCTCCCTTGCTGCAGCTCTGGCAGAGACTGTAGGCATCTACCTGGCTTCCCTTGCTTCCTACCTCCCCTTACCACTCCCTGCTAAGCAGGGATCCCCACTTCCCTCTGCCTTACACAGACACCTCTCAACTTTAGCTAGCAGACCACATTCTGGCTATGGTCCATGCTATGGCAGATAGGACAAAGGCAGACAGCAAGTGACCATTTAGGGCTCTTTGGAGCTAATCAACAGGTAGCTGGTAATGTCCCTGTTCCTTCCTTGTAAAAAGCTGTTTAAGAAGAGCTTGAACTAATGGGAAGGCTTTGCTGGCCATGCCCCCCGCCCCCTCCAGCTCAGCAGTATGGAAGGAAAGGGAAGGCTGCTCTAGTGCCCTCTGGCTTGTAGCCCGAGGCACTACAGGCATGTGCCTGCATTTCAGGGATGTCTGTGTGGTTGCAAACCAGTTTAACCTAGCCAGGGTAGACTAACCTGCAAAGATTGAATCAATTTAGGCTTAGGCTTTTTGAATGTCTGTCCCTAGCCTCAGTATTAAACGCTCTCGCTTGGCATTCATAAGCTGAATGGAAACACTTATTTTTAATATTTTCTGGCACTTTCAGAACTTGAGATGTATTTGTTCTTTCCTGGAGTGGGTTGCTTAGGTTTTGATATTCTCATACAACTGTGATCATTGCTAATGGGTGCAGAGACATACGTCTTCCTTTGCTGACACAGAGGAGTATATGGCCATAGTTTCATGATTCCAAGGTGTCTGGCAGATGTTTAAATAATCTGTAGGTATGGGCTTGGACCAAATCCAGGACCCAAACATATCCAAACCTTGGGGAAGTTGGAAATGGATCCATATCCAGAGCTGAGCCTTGTGACACATCCCTTCTCTTTCTTAGTGCTTTCAATTCTGCTCCTGGTGCCATGTGATTTCTAGGCAATGCTGCAGTACCAGGCAAGTAGATGTTTGTGATCATGACCCAAGAGCTCAGGGAACAAAGTCCTGAGCTGCTAGCTCATTCAGGGATTTGTAGAGACAGAGGGAGATAATGAAGCATAGCTAACATGGCAAGATGGATGCTCTGTCTAATTTGTTAATGAGCTGAGCAACTGCTGATCCCTGCTGAGTGCTTTTTTTTTATTCCTGTTCATGAACTGAAAATTATATTAAAATCCTCACTGAAAAGTAAATCTCAAACAACTACATCAAAGTGTTGCTCAGATGAAGCAGAGACCCACCTCCTGGACTAGCCTGCCCCAGATCTCATTCCTCATTTGAAGCTCTGCACTATATATGAAATAATTCACTTTGAGGCTTTGTTTTATAAAATTATCTTTCTATTAACTCTTTTGGGTGGCAACAGGAAATAATAGTAAGGGTTTAGCTCATTACAAAATTGGACACCACCATAATAAGTACTTTAGTAATAGATCAGCGAGACTGAAAATCAGAAGGAACAATGAGGAATATCTAATTATTAGAGCTAGAGTGGTTTGCACTTATGACTTCTCAGTCACCAAAAGTTGTCTTAGTTGGCATGGAAAAAGGAAGATTCAGAAGGGACTTAGCTAAGAAATCTATCTAGCTATCTAGAGGTCTATCTATTTTAGCCTTTACATCTGAGTACCTTTCCAGAAATGAAATCACCAACAATAGAATCTCTCCTCTTTTTCTCCTACTCACAGTACTCAGGTTTGGTAGTGTTTCATTGCTGCTGTTTCTAAACTGGGATGGAAGCAGGATATTATGAAGAGACTACCAGCTGTGAGAGAACCAGAGCAAAGAGCTGGGTTTTGTTTGTAACTGGGAAAGCAGTGTTTTCACTGGTCATTCTTATTTCATGAGGCACTGAGTTTCATGGTCTTGGTCCTGTTCCAGTGGAGGCTCTGTCTCCCAGAGATGAGATTATTGCGGAGACAGGGAAGATACTGTGGGCACACACATGCACTGTGGTGTTATATTAGAACAGAAACAGCACAGTTTTGCTACTTAGGACAGGCAGGACATGCTAAGAATGCTAGGTGCCTGACCCCTTGATATACCACAGAGCAGACTCCAACCACTGCAGCTTGGAGGAGATGGAGGAAAAAGCCTGTACTGGTAGAAGAACTAGGGTACGGTCAGTGGAATCCCATCTACACCATTTGCTTGGTCAAACCCATCACGCTGCCTTCAGGTAATGATGCCCAGATGTTTCATCATCAGTGGCCATCCCATCCCTGTGTAAATTGGACCCTGCAATCAGAGCCCCACAATGGGCAGAAGATGCCACTTCCTGTGGAAACATCACAGAAAAACTCTGCATCAAGCCAGTTTGCTCAGATTGAGGGTAGAGACTAGCACTTGGCCCTTAGTAAGAGTGGGTCCCCAAATCCTATTAACTGTGTTCCATGTAACAAGATGAGGGAATCATTCAATTAAGCCAAGGGCAGGCAAATTTAGAAGAAATAAAAGGAAAGGCTACTTCATATGTAGTGTAGTCAGCCTGTGGAGTTCCTCAACACGGGAAGTTTCAGAGTCAAACACTGTTGCAGTACTTATAAAAGAGCCAGGTAATTTTATGACCAATAATAACATTATAATTATGTTGACTGGAACAGAACAATGAAGCCTCAGACTGCAGGGTGTCAGCTGATTGCCAAGCTGGAATTCTCCCCACTCTTAGCGCTGCACAGTTGGCTACGGGCAATGAGGGGAGGAGGGGCTGCCTGCAAATGGAACATCTAGCTTTTGACTCTACTGGAGGCAGCGTTTCTGTCATGCCAGAGCACTGCTGCATGTTCATGGATGGCAAATCCTGTCTCTCTGGATAAACTGCTAAGGCTAATCTCCTGGCTGAAATGAGCATTTGCAACGCTGATACTTTCCAAAAATGAAGCAATGGCCCTTGTAGATGTTCAGAAAGAATCTGTTGTCTATGGAGGCATAAGTAACAAGTTTTGTGCCCTGGGCAAAATGTCCTGATCCCTGAGGGAAAGGGAGAAGGTACCAAGCAGTGGAGAGGAGGATGGTCAGTTTTACATGCTCAAGGGATTCAAAAAGCCTGCCTATCACTACTGCATTGCTGTCTGCCTGCCCCTTGCTGCTTGGTGTCCCATACCCTGCTGCTACTGCCCGGTGCAGGACTGCTGTTGCCCAGCTCCTACGCCCACAGTGCAAGGGTGCTGCTCCTGCTGCCATTGCCAAAGCAAAAATGTCCCAAAAGGCTGGTGATCTGGTGCCACCCCTAAGTCAGCACCCAGGGCTGGTATTCTATTTGCCTGCCCCAAATGACACTACTGTTTGTCTATGTGGATAATTTTCTGTGAATATTCTTTTGTGTAAGTGCAGTGGAGGCCTTGTGACATGAAGCTCTAGAGCAGTATTTCTGAGGCTGGGGGCGTCAAACTGACCTGTGGGCCAGATCCAGCCCACAGAACTGTTCTGTCAGGCCCACCAGGCTACTAGAATTCATCAGTGGGTCTAAGGGCTGGGTCATGGCACTGGCAGTGAGTTGGACGGGAGCAGGGGCTGTGACACAGCCCCACCACCAATTGGCTCACCACCAATGGACCACTGCTACTGCTGCTTAGCCCCACTGCTTGGTCCTGCCACCCCTGGCCCTCCACTGCTCTCTGACCCTAGTTTCTTTCACCCCTGAACCCACCACCATTGTAGCTGCTGGCCCTGCAGTTCCAGTCTGGGAGGAGCCCTGGGGTCTGGATCCCGCCTGGGTCCCAGGGTGAGTTTGACACCCTTCCTAGGTCATGCTTAGTGGCCCACAGCCTGTGCAAGGGATTGTGCCAGGTTCTATTTGCCTTTAGGGTTTTCAGTGAAAAAAATAATTATCAGGGTGGCACAGAGTCTGTGAGAAATTGTGAAGGTGTGTGGTGGTCCTTGGGATCAAGAGCTTCAGAACTGCTGACTTTGAGGGAAAGGAACAAACAGCCTGCCCGATCAGGGCAGGGGGTGAAGGAGGAAAAAAAGAAATCTTTACTGGCCCAAGCTTTCAGAACCCAAGGTAGACAGCAGCTCCAGTGAAAAAGGAGCTCTCCACTCCCAACTACTGGTGAAGCAGCTCCTAGACTGACTTTGCATAAAAATGCCCTACCAATAATTCTATCTGTGACACTTTGGGGTAGCCACAAACTGATACAAAGTCAGAATGGCTTGGCTAGTGTAACCAAAGTAAAAGGAAACAAGATATTTGACTGGGGTTGGAGGTGTTGGGTTTTTTTGTGGAGACCCTTGTAAATGCTGCCAGCTACTGACTCCTTCTTGTGGAATATGGTGTGTCATATGGAGGACTGTTCTGTGGCGGTGGGGGATGAGCTAGCATATGACTAGCTCCAGAATGGCTTACGGTACAAATAGGGCTGTGATCTAAAGCCACAGAAGAGCAGTAGCAGAGTTGAGGGCACTCAGCATTCTGTGAACGTGCAACTTGCCCAAAGTCACACAGGGGGTCTATGGCATGTGACAAAGCCAGGAAATGAAACTAGGTCTTCTAAGCCCTGCACTAACATCCTAACCACTGGGCTGTTTCTTAGAAATGAGAAGAGGAAATGGCAATCTTTGGAGACTACAAGTGCACAAACCTCTGTCTGAACCTTTTCCAGAGTGGTGAGACTCCATCATCAAAACAAGGCTTTGGACTTCCCAAGACCTCTGTTAGTCACATCAACATGCTTCCCCAGAGTCTCTCTCAGTGGTGGGGTTTTTGACTTCTACTATAACTCCTTTGAAGACAACAGTGGCAAGAGACACAGGCTTGACAAAAGGGTTCCTTTAATTGCAGTTATTCTCCTCTGCAAAAGCAGTAATAACAAATTACAAATCTTTGTAAAAAAAAAAAAACAACCCTAAAAAAAAAGCCCCTTCAGGACTGATCTCTCCCCTTCTTGTAAGTGTTAGGTGCTGTCCATATTTGGGGGCAGAGGGAGGATGGGACAAGTCCCTCTTGCCTTTTCTCTGTCTTGTAGCAGTTCTTGCTTACAGCAATGAGGAGATTCTTGTATCAAAAAGTACCCACTCTATCCCTTTTCCTGGGTCCCCAGGCTAAGGATTGGCAGGCCCTGTGCAGTACTGGCATGCCACTGCTCTATGGGGTTATGGCCAAGAGGTCAGAGGCAGCTCAATCAGTAAATCAGTGCAGATTGCTTCTTCATCATAGTAATTTGACTACAGGTATATCTGCATTGCAGCCTGGTACCTGACATAGCTTCAGATAAGCTACCTTGGGTACTAGAAACAATGTGCCCAGCTGAGAAGTTTGGGCCTGTACTGCCATGGCTAGACAGAGCTATTCATACCTGAGTTAGCTCATGTTTCTCTACACTGTGCTGCCATTTTCAGCACATACTAACTCTTAGGGTTAAACTCCCTTCTGAGATGTTTGGCATTTATGACAGACTTACCCGATTGAGCTCCAACATGTCCAGGGGCTTGAGAATCCTCCATTCCAGTTGGTAGAGCAAATCCATCAATCAGAAACAAGCTGGGGGAAATCGGGTACTGCCCCTTTCCCAAAGGGAGGAGGAGAGGAGATCCCCAGTTGGATTGTGGACTGCAGCCTGGCAGGTCCACCACACTTCAGGGGCGGAACCCCCGGAATGTCTAAAAGGAGAGTGTGCTCAGCATGCTAGAGAGAGAGACATAGTGAGGGACGGTGAGGAGAGAGGAGCTCCGGACATGACCATCCTCAGGACCCCACCTGAGCCTCAATGGTGTGCAGATCAGCACACGGCGCTCAGGCTCTAGGAGCCGCTCGAGGCAGCTTGAGCCTGAGAATCTGGCAAGTGGCTGGGCAGGCCATGCATGAATTGGCACACAGAGAGCTGGCCCTGGGATCAGCTTGAGGCTGCTTGGGCCCCACACAGTGCACAGGTTGGCTCATGGAGAGCTGGCCGAGGCTGCTCAAGTTAGCCCCAGCTTTAGGCTGAGTAACTGGAGCCCTGCAGTGTGGCTCTGCATTTCACTAAAAGAGCCCCAGTGCCCAGAGCAGGGCCCGGGAAAGGGAAGGACCCCCAGTGTGAGGCTGGGAAACTAGAGCCAGTAAAGTCTTGGTTCCTATAGGAGCGCCCTGGGTGCCCAGTGCGGGGCACCAGGTCATCGAGAGGAGTTGGAGGCACAATTGGAGAGAGGCCCTCATGGGACTGGCCACTCTGGGAACTAGCCTTGGCTGCTTCAGAGCAGAAGCATGAGTTGCTGGGGAAGTAGGTCCCGCAGGGGAGGTAGGCTTGGGAGAGGAGGGTCTGCCGCCTCCACTCATTGTGGGAGGGGGCATGTCCACATCCCGGGGCCCTAAAGGGGAGGGGCTCCAGGGGACACCCCATGGGGTGCTGAGTGCACCACCTTATTTTGTGCTTGTTGTTATTTCATATTGTACAGGTTAATATAGTTATGGGTACTCTTTAAGGGGGTTTATATGGGCTTGCCTGTCTTCATTACCTATATATGTTTACTACCTATTCTCAGAATATTGCATTGCTACCTCAACTTACCTGGGTTTATCTAAGTTAATGCTTATATGTGTTTATTGTGTGGATGCCTTGACTTACCTGCTCCAGAGTGTTAATGTTCATTCTGTGCAGGGGGGTTAATTATTGCCTGTGCTGTGAATCACCCAGTTTATGTTTTGCAGTCCCTCAAAGTGGTGCAATGTGTTGATTGCAGGTTATTGTATATGGTGTTACATACTAATTCTATTGTAAATATTTAATGTCTCATTCATATTTATTTTGCATACCAATAAATTTATATATAGTTAAGTACTTTGTCTCAGCCTGGCTCTACAGAAAAGAGAGGGAACTGCTCCTTGGTTGCAGGCCCCTCTCATAGCACTCTTGCCTGACCACCCCATCCCTTCCACTTGTGGACAGGGCACATCCCTGGGTGTACCCGGGCTACACATTCATAAAAAGAACCTTGCTTTGGCCAAGGTGAAACATAATCTCAACATGTAGCACAGGATGTAGTTCCCAGTACCAAATGGAGTCTCACTCTGCCAGAGAGAGCATCAGTATTATGAATGCCTTCCATAAGTAGAACGGCTTTTTGCTGAAAAAGGATTTGCAGAATTTCATAAAGATGGTCAGACTCTGGCTTGGTCTGGATAAGATCTATGATATTAATGTAAACATGTGACTTTGTTAGATTAATGTTTACCCAGAAAAAAAATCTGTATAATTTAAATCAGGGGTGTCAAAGATATGGCCCATGGGCCAAGCCAAGCCCACAGAGACATTTCACCTGGCCCACAGGCTTCTAGCTAGAGAGGTCAGGAACTCAGGGTAGGACAAATGGGCAGGTGGAGCCTGCCACTAAATTCCTAGCTACAGAACCCCATTGGAGATGCATGTTGTGGGGGGAACATGGGAGAGTGATAGCTATATTAACTGCCATGCCACTGCCGCTAGCCCTGCAGCAATCTCCGGGTTCAGAACGAGCTGGGGAGCCTGAGTGAGTTTGACACACCTGATTTAAATGACTGTATTTTCTGTTTATATAAGTTCATGACAAAATTAATGTGTTTTAAAAAAAATTAAAAAGACATCTCCAGGTGTTTTTACCACTGATAGATCATTTGGACCCATTTCATGCCCATGTATGAATGCAAAATCTGAATCTGAATTAGGC
This sequence comes from Alligator sinensis, assembly GCF_000455745.1. Taxonomy (NCBI): domain Eukaryota; kingdom Metazoa; phylum Chordata; order Crocodylia; family Alligatoridae; genus Alligator; species Alligator sinensis. The sequence goes on along the minus strand of NW_005842162.1, from coordinate 587,848 downwards.
CCATAGAAGAATGCTGTCCAATATGTTGTGCTTCCCTGAGTGTATACAAACAGCTAACCAGCCTGCCCATTTTCATCTGAGCAGCAAAATGTTCAGTTTATGTGAAGTTTCTAGGCAGGGAATTTAAGTTAACAACTGCCATGACTGAACAGACTTCTAAGTGATTTCCTACTATTCAGAGTCAGAAATGTGATGTGTTTGTTTGCTCATTACTACACATGTTTACACACAGCATTTCTGCTAAGGTGGTGATCTCATTAAAAATGCCTATAAATAAAATAAATTTAATTATTTGGTTTATTTAATTAATATGGTGCCTTCTCGATATTTAAAGAAGAAATACAGGGTTATCATTTGTACCTAGTACAATTTAAATGATTAACCATTCTTGCACTCTGCAAATTATATGGGTGTTATGTCTGGAATTAAAAACAATTCCAGCTGTAATTAACATGCCACAAATAATCATGCAAGGTCTCTGCAGTGATATTGAGCTCACCTTGTAAGTACATGGTGGCAAAGTGTAATTACATGTCTACTTTTGTCTTTCAAACTTGCTTGGAAAAAATAACTTGTTAACAATACTGCATTGTAATAATAACATAGGGAAATTTCTCATTTCCCCATGGTTTTTCAGCACTTTATTAGATTCATAGATTGAGGCCAGCAGTGGTCATTGTGATCTTCTAGTCTGACTTATTGTTAATTTAGAACATAGCCTTTCTCAAGTTAATTCTGCTTTAGATTACTATATGACCTTTAGAAAAACTGCCCTTCTTTCTTCAGACTTCTATATTGCCATTCATCCGCTTAACACTTGTGTGGGACGAAGCTAATGTATGAATCAAATAAGTTTCATTTAAGCCCTACCCTGGAGGCTTCAATGGGGCAATATTGATGTATGAGCCTTGTGCTGGTTCTTGGGCCAATAATGAATTTCTCTCCTAGTGCTTGTGCAGTGTGGTGATGATGCTCTGGAAAACTTTGACTAGAAAGACAGGTGTAATGCTCTGTATACACTACTGAGTCCAGCAGAGTCTGACTCATCTGGAGAAAAGCCTTTGGTAGGTGTGGTGGACAGATGCACCATTACTGAAGGTGACTGACACTTCATACAAGGGTTTTGCAGTCTGAGAAGGCATTTGGAGTTGCTTCTAAGTTTCCAAAGAGGTGCCTTTGGCATTTCTTTTTTCCATAGTCTGCAGCTAAGGCAGGGTGGAGAGCCTTTGTCACTGCAACTTCCAAGTGGTCTATCCAGTAGCAAAGAACTTATTACCTCTGTGGTAGAGAGATACTTCCCCCTCCCTCCTTCCCCTCCACAGCAGCTTCTTCACTGAGACCAGCTCTCCA
>NW_005842162.1:545077-586467 GCF_000455745.1 Alligator sinensis | reverse complement strand
GGAATGGTTGATGACAACATAGATGACTGTGCTGACTGTGTCTTTGGCTTTGGGATTTTCTATTTCTATTTGGCTCAAAAAGCCCAGCCTACTGACCCCCACAGTGTGGTCAAATTTATTCATTTTCCTTGGACTTCAGCCTAAGAGTGCTTGCTGTGGCCTTCATATTTGCTTTATAGGAGCCCTTCTATTGACATTGTTCCCCAGTTCATGTCTGGTGCTCACATGACATACCACCTCAGCACTTGTGTAGGTTTTGGATTGTTGAGAGTCTTTCTATCATCATGCACCTATATGATATTCTATATATGTCATTTGATGAAGGAACATATTACTATAAAGCTGAAATTGTCATGGTCAGTCTCCTCAATTTGTATTTTGCCACCAGTTAAAAGTTGCCTGGTTTGTTGTTGGTTATTCTAGAGCAGTGCTTCTCAAGCTATCTGATGTGGCGGACCGGCAATTCTTTTTCCAGTGGGCCAGGGACCGGTGCCCAGTTCAGCCGGTGGCAGCAACTGCGTGTAACAGCACTACACAAATGCGCGACCGGCTTTCTCTTTCCTCACCTCGCACGACGTGACATCACCTGGAGTGTTGGAACGTACGAACTGTGGCGCTATGACATATCAATGTTATGCTTCTGAAAATATATTTCTTTCTTTCCTGGCAACTTGCGGTGGACCGGCGACCGGTGGCTCACGGACCACCACTTTGAGAAGCACCGCTCTAGAGTGTCTGAGTATCTGGAACCCCTACTGATTTAATGGAACTTGTTGATGCAGCATGCTTATGAAGATAGGGTCACTTCTTTTAGGAAACTAACCAGGAATGTCTGAGCCTATCTTTACTTTCCCAGCTTTGAAATGTTGGCCTTGATCTCTGGGGCATAACTTATCCTTACTGGGAGAAGAAGGAAAGAAAAGGCTATTCAAACATTTTTTCCCCAGCAGAAAATGTTACCACAGTTGAGGCCCCAATTCAGGAAAGTATGTTATATGGGAGGGGGGCTTATAGATCCATAGATTCATAGATTGTAAAGGGCTGGAATGGACCTCACAAGATCATTGGGTCCAGCCCCTCTGCACTAGGCAGGAAAGACAACTGGGGTCAGGTGACCCCAGCAAGGTGACCATCGAGTCTCCTCTTGAAGATTTCCAGGGTAGATGATTGCACCTCCTCTGGAAGGAGTTTATTCCACAGTCTGGACACCCTAATTTTGAAGAAGTTTTTCATAGTGTTAAGGCTGAAACAGTCTTCCAGGAGTTTGTAGCCATTACTCCTGGTATTCCCCAAAGGTGCCCTGATGAACAGTTGTTCACCGAGCCCTTGATATATTCCCCCTAATATAGCAGTAAACTGCTACCAATTCCCCTCTCAGCCTTCTCTTCTTTAGGCTGAAGAGACCCAAGGTCCTGCAGCCTTTCCTTGTATGGCTTGCCTTGCACATCTCTGATCATATGGGTGGCTCTTCTCTGGACTCTCAAGCTTTTCCACGTCCTTGTTGAAGTGTGGTGCCCAGAACTGGATACAGTACTCTAGCTGCAGTCTCACCAGTGATGAGTAAAGCAGAAGAATCACTTCCTTGGTTTTGCTTGAGAGGTATTGGTTGATGCATGCCAGAGTATTGTTTGCCCTGCTGGCTATAGCATCACACTGACAGCTCACATTCATACTATGGTTTATTATTATACCTAGGTCCCTTTCAGTCGTGGTGCTAGTCAGTTTGACACCACCGAGCCTGTAAGTATGTTGTAGATTGTTCATCCCCAGATGGAGCACTTTACATTTCTCAATGTTGAACTTTATCTGGTTCCAATCCACCCAACTTGCTAGCCTGCCTACGTCTGCCTGTACCTGCAGCCTATTTTCAAGTGTGACCATGCTCCCCCATAACTTGGTATCATCTGCTAACTTGGCTAGTGAGCTCTTCACCCCCAAATCATTGATGAAGATGTTGAAAAGCACTGGACCAAGTACAGACCCCTGAGGGACACCATTGGCCACTTCTCACCAGGATGACACAGATCCATTCATTAAAATTCTCTGGGTCCTACCCTGCAGCCAGCTTCCTACCCAACTGTCTAGCGGTTAAGCCCACCATCCTCCAATTTTCCCATGAGAACATCATGGGATACCAAATCAAAGGCCTTTTGGAAGTCTAGGTATACAATGTCGACCTCCTCTCTCTTATCCAGGTGGCAAGTTACCTGGTCATAGAAGGAGATGAGATTTGTAAGACAAGACCTGCCAATGATGAAGCCATGCTGGCTGTTGTTCAGAATCGTGCCTTATGCAAGCGAATCGCACATAGACTCCTGGGATTTTCCCTGGGATAGAAGTTAGGCTAATTGGCCTATAGTTGCCCAGGTCCTCTCTCCTCCCCTTATTGAAGATGGGCACAATATTGCCTCTCTTCCAGTCTTCAGGGATCTCCCCTAAGTGCCACGAGTTTTGGAAGAGTTTCACCAGAGGCTCTACAATATCTTCGGCCAGCTCCTTCAGCCCTCTGGGATGAATTCATTCGGTCCTGCTGATTTATAAATGTCTAACTTTTCTAACTGATCATGCACCAGCTCAATGTCAACAGTAGGAAGGTGCTTATTCCCACCATGCCCATTCTGAACCTTATCTAGTATGATTTTCCCCTTAGTCCGGTGAAATAAGGAAGCAAAGTCATTCAAGAGTTCAGTTTTCTCCTGAGTGTTGGTAACCAGCTGTCCTGAGTTGTAAAGCAGTGGCCCCATGCTTCCATTTGTTTTCCTCCTGTTCCCTACATACCTAAAGAAGGACTTCTTATTGTCTTTGATTTCCATTGCTAGTTTAAATCCAGTTGCCGCCTTAGCCTTTCTAATCTGTTCCCTACAAGTACAGGCCATTGTTGTGTAGTCCTCCTTGCAGACTGTCCCAAGCTTCCATAGTTTGTATGCCTCTTTCTTCTTTTTCAAGAGGACCATAATATCACTATCACTATTAAGCGTGTGCTTAATCCCATTAGGGCATAAACATGGGCACAGGGTTAAGCGTGTGTTTATGTGCTTTCCTGAAGTCAGGCTTATGCTTGGCAATTTTTTCATGGGCATGGGATTATTGTCTAGTTTTAGAAGGCTCTGGTAACAGTTAGCAAATATCACCTTTCCAAAGTTAACATAATAATCTGAGATTATTAAAATGTCAGAACAAGTCAATTATCTCTATTGACAATTAGCTTGATTGTTCAAAAGATAATATCATGAAATTTAATGTACTTTTTTTTTTCAAATGACCCTTTCTGAAATTAATGGCATGAAGATAAATGCAGCAAACCTTGGATGGTAGGCACAGAAGTGTAATTCCAATTACTACAACTGAGTGCAAGAAAATTGTTCACTAACTTCATTAGTAGAATTAATGTTCCAGATGGCATTTCTGCTATTGCTTTTCAAATTAACCATGATAATTAATAGTGAAAGTATTACAGTATAGAATAGTGTTTTAATAACTTCTTTCAGTATTTTATTAACTTCTTGACAGGTGTCAGGGATAGGTGCTGTATGGCCAAGGCCCATGCCTGCCTGACATCTTACCAGAGTAAGCCATTGGGACACTGGAGAGTACCACCACCACCAATCTCCGATGTTCTTTTCTCACCTGCCACGTGTTGATGTTCTTTAACTATTAGGAGCTGGATGTGTAGGTTGGCGGGGATCCTGGTGGGTCCTCTTGGAGGGCTTTCTATGTGGGGCTCTGCCTTGCCTTACACCCCACACTAACAACTTCCTAGATGACACATGTTGGGGCCCAGATCTTGTATCGCCCCAATGCCACTGGCAGGTAAGCACCTGAGGTCCAAACAAATGCCTAGGAGTTTAGATCCATTCACTTGGGCCCCCTGAGGCCATTTTAAATCAAACATACTTTCGTTCATAGGTCCATCAACTAAGATCAGTCGATCTAAAGTCCACCAGGCCAATGACCTTAATTAATTCCTCCCAGGTTCCTGGGTTAATCAGTCTGGGCCTGTCCCTTAAGGACCCCATCAGATAATCAAGTAAGTAATAAAAAGAAATGAACTTAAGACATCTTCTGTTCTTGGGTTAATCAACTTGGCTCAGTCCATTTAGGGATCCTGGTCAAATAATGAAATAAACAATCAAAGACCTATGAAGTCAATGCCTCCCAGGTTCCTGGGTCAATCAATTTGAGTCAGCTCCTTTAAGGATGGCTCTGCTCATCAAACAAAAATGAAAAAAACAAAACCCATTCCACTGGATTCTTCCCCTTACTTGGCTCCTCAGGGTCAGGACCCCTGAGCACCTTCCATGTGGGGTGTTCTCCCTCTAGCCACTTTACTCAGCACCAGGAAAGGGGAGCATGATCCCCCAAAACAACAGAAGAGAAAAAGAACATAAAAGAAGCAATAGGGCCATGCCCCTGGAAACTCATGGACCACTTCTCAATGACTCCACCATATTAATCCTCACCCAGCTGTCTTTGAGTCATTCTTGGCTCAACATATCCAGAAGCTTATTAGTAGTCCTCCAGCCACTCTGACTAGAGGATCTGCTTCCTTCTCCCGCTGCTGGCCATGGGCCACTGTTGGCAGGAAAGGCTTCCAGTGTCATCTCAGTCCACCGGCTGTGGTCCTCCTCTGACTGCCTCTCTCTGGGGCTGGAAATACCCTCCTGTGCCTTCCTTCCACCAATCCACAGGGAGCACAAGCTGCAGTAACATAGCAGTATGCTTCCCACTCCCACCAAGCTTCCAACTGCACCTGGGGTGAGTATTCCTCGATTGAGTTTCCTGGGGCTTTCCTCTTGCCTTGGCCTTTCCCCCTCACAACTGGATATGTCCAAACATGAACTGAGACCATAGATTCATAGAATTGTAGAAAATTAAGGTTGGAAGCATGAACGATGTGTGCTCTCACTGGCAGCGGCGGGAGCATGGCAGTGGTGGTGGGAGCACAGCAATGATGGTGAGAGCATGGCGGTGGTAAGCACGGAGCTCACCCAGATGCCACTGGCACTGTTGGCGGGGGTGGAGGGGAGGGGGTGGAGAGCACCAACCAGGGTTCAGCAACCACCTGCAGGCACCACTGGCAGCATCAGCAGTGGCCAGCAATGATTGCAGACCATCCACAGATGCCACTGGCGGTGTTGGCCATGGGGTGGCCAGCAGTGACCACCTGCAGGTGCTGCCAACAGTGTCGGAGGCATCTTTTCACAGGGGGTGCACCACCACACTCACAGGGTGCATGTGCAGCTGCGTGCACCCCCTACACATTGCCCCTGGTTGGAAGGAACCTCAGGAGGTCATCTGGTCCAACCCCTTGCTCAAAGCAGGACCATCCCCAACTATATCAGTTGTGTCCCTGTTTGCTTAGTTCTGTTAGTCAGCAGCACAGCTGACAGTCATTCCCATACCTGTTCTGTGGCTTGCCCTTGTGTGGTGAGACAGGGTGTCAGAGGCAGAAAGGACTCTACTTGTAGGAGTGGTAGGCCTATTACTGAATTGCATTTGCCTCCCAGAGCAAATGGGTGAAGGAGGAGCAGGGAGTAGGTAGAGCTGCAGGGTAGGTAACACACCACAGCTTTTATATTGGTATGAGAAGTTACCTCCCCAAGCCTGGTGCAGTAGGGGACCTGGCTGGCATGGTGCTTCTCAGCTTGCCCCATGGACCATTGACTTTCACTACCATTTATTTTAGAGTCTGCACTAAACACAGGATCTAGCCCACTGTAACTGAAGAAATATTGTAAGTGTATTTTGGTGGGAGGGGTGGCAAACAACTGGAAGTACAGTGCTACAGAGCAGAGCAGAAATAAGTAGATAATCAACAAACAAAAAGCTGATCTACAAAGAAGATGGTGGTATACACAGTAACTGGTTCCAGAAAGGCAGATGTAGATGCCAAACACCACAGCTCCTTGCCAGGGATTGAAGGTTCACAGGCTCTCCAGCTTGGAGGAATATAGTTTAGACTAGAACTAGAAAAAAGAAGCAATGTCCAGGTAGTAAGGTAATGTGATTGTTTATATTCTGTAGGACAGTGACTTGTTTCTTTGTGTGTGGGGGGCAGCCAGGGGCTAACTAGTAAGTAATGTCCTGTGCCAATTTTAAAGAACAAAAAAGTGGCCCATAAAACAGTCAGAAAAGGCAATCTTTGGGAAACACATGATTGCTCATTAGGGATGTGTGAAATGGGCTGTATTCAGATTTGTATTCGGCCCGAATCAGGACAGCGATTCAGTTTGTTGATTCGGATCACTGTCCCTGATTTGATTTGGCCAAATCCGATTCTGAAGATTCAGTGCTGATTTGGAGAATCAGCTATTCAGCCATAGACACAGCTTTAAATGTTTTTTCTACATATCTTGAGGTACCAAGTGGCTCATGAATGCTACAATGCTGGGGCAGATGGAACGTTCCACAGGAGCGCGGGGGGGGCCCCCTGAATGCTCGGTGGTGAACCCAGAAGTGGACCGGAAGTGTTTTGATGATCAGCCATGGGGGAACCCCGGCTGCCTGCGCAGACCTAGGAGGCACCAGTCGCTGAGCCAGGGAGGCCATGGGGGGCCTCCCAGTGAGCTCCCCAGCAGACCAGAAGTGCTTCTGGTCCACTTCAGGGCCTGCTGCCGAGCATGAAGGGGACCCCATTGTGCTCCTGTGGGATGCTCCATCCGCCCCACCATTGCAGCATTGAGGTATGTAGAAAAAACATTTAAATCTTTCCAAATCTCTCCAAATCAATTCAGAGGGCTCCGATGCAATTTGGAAAGATTAAAGGTTCTCCTGATTTGATTCAGATTCAGAGATTTGGCCACCGAATCAGGCTGAATCTCCGCTGAATCGAATCAGGGGTCGAAGCTTCGCACAGCCCTATTGCTCATGTGTTTCTCCAGGTATAACTATACTCAAGTGTATTTGTAGGGCAGAAGACATGATTTAAATGACATAATTATCATTAGGGAGACAAGAATTTTTGTGGGTGATATCTTTTATTGGACTAACTGTATTGTTGAAGCAAAATTTCAGGTATCACAATGCCTTTCCTCAGGCCTCAGACAAGTATCCTCAGGAAAATATTCCTCAGACAGTTATCATCAGGTTCTTAGTTTGGCTCCACAATGGAGGAATGACTGCAGATCTGGTATGCTAGAGAGGATAAGGCTGATGTGACAGATTTACTTCCAATTAACTGGAGCATTCCAGGATAAATTGGTAGAACCAGCTTTATTAGTAGTACACAAAGACATACGGTTGATATAATTTTGGAGTAGTGTATTGCAAAGTAATTCAATAACAGCTCTTCAAATAATGCCAAGAAAGTTAATTAAAAGTCTTTCTTCACTTTGTTTAAATAGCTAAAATGCCATCCAGCAAAACTGCAGACCACATCATTTGAGATTCTGGGCTTGCTTCGTGAGCTAGAAATGAACTGAGCCACTGTCCAAAATGGAGAGCATGAGCAGGAAAACAGGTGCATGCAGTACCAGGAAGATGTCATGTATCAGAAGTCTTTCCCAAGATGGGCAACCATTGTGATCAAGTGGAGATGGACAAAATCTGGTGGAGACAGCAGGAAAGCTGCAAAAGAGGAGGAAAGTGGAAAAATAAAATAAAGGCAATGCCCATTTACAGTAGTGAACCATCAGAGAACCAAACTGGAAGCCATAGGATAAAATGCTGGGCTTACTGAAAACATCCTAGCTGATTATTTCTGGGGCATTTGGGGTGGTAGTATTTCATTTACTGAGCCAAGATAAGCTGAGGTCTCTCCTCTCAGCAGAGAGATTTGTTTTTGTCTCCTTGTCACTGGCTAGGAAATGTATGGCCTCTATTGCAAGGAGTTGGGCAGCTGGTGGGGTCCTTAATTTTTCATTGAACTGATTACAATGGGAACTGAAAACACTTGGCATCATCCAAAAGGAGCTCAGGTAATCTCAGGACTGGCCTAAGAATTTTCTGCTGCACGTGAATAAAAAGCATTGGGAAGGACATCCTGTCTGCATCAGTTTTGCTTCACCTCTGTGTTGTAACAAAGCAAACAACAGTTGTACTGAATTTAGAAGAACAGAAATCAATGCTGGCTATTCAGTAAAAGACAAACATACTGCTAATGGTGGGCAAGTTTCCTATCTTGGCTATGAGGAACTGTACTTTTAAGAGTACATTTTGGCATGAATCAGTTAGAATTAATTGTCGTGCTGTACAGGTCTCATGTTACTCAATGCCAGTCAGTTAGCACTCTGAATGAAACAGTCCTCTGTCAGATATGTTGGCTCGGAATGAAAGATGAACAACATATTAGCAATTCATTCAGGCAGTGCACTGCTAAATGTCTAAGCTGGCCCTCCCTTTTGAATCCTCTCCACTTCTACAGAGAGCTACCAAGGAGTTCTCTGAACTAGAAAAGGATCAGGCAGTAACATGATCTGCATGCTTGGGGCACTATGGGTACAACATAATGCAATTGTACTCATCTTCTATCAAGGAGGTAAGTGATGGTTTGAAATAGAAGCATCTCACCAAAAGAGGTGCATATTCCATTCTGTTCTGTCCATGGAAAAGTAACTCATTTCTTATGAGATACCTTGGGGAAACATTTACCACAGTGAAAGCAGGGTAATATGGAGGCCTAATCACTTAGATTTATGGCCTACTACCACAGGAGCTGTAGGAATTAGAGAAAGGAGGGATTTTTTTCTCCCCCATTGGAGAATGAAGAAGCTTCCTTTCCCAAAGGAAACAATACATGGCAGTCTTGGGAAAACATGAGAGATCACACCTTGAAAATAAAATATGATTTCATATAAAAACACCACTTTAAGATGCTTGTAAAACTTATTAGCTATATCTTCCTTTCCTTTATTGCTCTGTGCAGATGGACCACTGATGATGACTGAGTCCCAGCGTTGCAGATAGAGGGATATGAAAAACAATCTGAATAAGATTAAACTTTTTTAAACATTATATGCTTCCTGTAACGTATGTGGAATGAAGTCAGGTGGTGATGGTGTGGGGGTAAGTTAGGTTTTCAGTGTAGCATAGCAGTTTTATTGACTCTAATCTGCAAGACCTCTACCTCATCATTTTGCCACTGGTGAATCAAGTAGCCATACGCATGCAAATAAAACCCTTTTTATCTCATCACACTATCATGCTTGCACTCAATATACTTTGTGAGCCCAGAAAATATAATGTAACTTTTGAGGCATAATATTAAATACATTGAGTTATTTTGCAGCATGTTGAAAGTGAGGAGTTTTTTTTTTTCTGTCTGCACATTAAGTAAAAGAAAGAGATGAACAGGGAACATCCAAGCATGAATTACCAACTGGGCCATTTACATCCATCACCGCAAAATTAGCAATTAGCTGAGTGGTGCAACGTGGAGCTCCAGCTATGAATATTTCAGTACAATTGAGACAGTGAGTTCATGTTTATATCTCACTTGCAAAAGGAATAAAGTGCAACATTCAAATGAAATGTTTAAGAGTGATGATAACAAGATTTTTTGCAACACATTCAAGTCTGCATTCGGGATGTAATTTTTATTGTGCCTAGCAATCAATGCCAAGGCACAGTCCCAGAAGAAAGATTCGCAGTACTTTTTATGAAGATTGAAAGCTCATTGGGCTCCTATTTCGTATTCTGGGCAGGCAGAAGCACATTAGTACAGAGTTGCTAATATCTGGAAGATACTGTAAAACACAAGAGACGACTGCAACTTCTCCCTGTCCTTCACTATTTCCAAAGGCTAAAAGGAGGATAAATTAAAAATGTGATCAGTATAATGCATGCTTCCTTCCATGTATCCTCTGTATTGGCCAAATGGAAATTTGTCTGAAAACTGGCCCATGTTTGGCCCCCATGCATCATGCTTGTAAAGTCTGACCATTCTTTTTAGAGCTGTTGCAACCCAGCACAATTTAGACCAGCCCTGATGTTACTTTAACTAGTGTTGCAGTTGCCCACTTAATTACTTTATTTGCTTACATATCTCACCCCACCCCCTCCCCCTAAAATGGCACACAGGTTGTTTATGGAAAGCAGAATGAAGGGGAAATAAGATTTTTCTTCATGGCTGAGTGACAAATAACTGCAGGGAATCTTGGCTGCAGTGGCTGTGGCTGTAAGAGGGTTAACACTATAGATCTGACCCTGTAGGGTGAACTTTGCCCCCTGCCCCAACAAGCTGTCAGAGGGAGAAGCGTGGCAGCCATCTTGCAGCTATGTCTGCCTGCTTCTATTCCTCCATGCTTCTATTCCAGTGAAGAAAAATCAACTTTTCCACTTAAGACATAAACTCAACTTTGGAGAGCTGATTTTTTGGGGGGGTGGGAAGGTGCATGTGGTATGCAAATAATACAGTAAACACTTTTTACAAAGACTCACCTGTGCTCCCTGAAAATATCTTTGCTCTGGGCTGCTGCTGAAACACAGAATGTCTATTGGATGTAAAGGTAGGGAGAAGGAAATGCTCTGAAATCAGTCAGACCCTTCCCATCAAACCAAACACAGGGCACAGGATTGCTCAGAGTGACTAATCCCGCACGTACAAGAAGTCCCACATGGCTTATGCCTTCCCCCAGATCACTCACCATCAATCTGAAGCCACAGGGAGCTAGTGAGAGAGTACAGCCACAAGGCCAGCATGATGCAGATGGCATCAGGCACATCCTGTTTGCATTCACCACCTATCTCATTCTTGAGGAGGACAGCTCATTATAGTTGCACATTGCAGGCTATGTTTTATGTAAGACCACTTCTCTTAATACCAGTTTGAATATCACAAAGCCAAGCACTTAGATGTTCGCAAATGCCAGATTTGCAAACATTCATGCAACCTGATATTGGCCTCTGATGCACAGAACTCTTGTGCCAGGTGCTATTGATAACAACAGGTAAGTTGAGAATTAATAAACTAGGTGAGCTTGAGACCCATCCAGAGGGTGTATAAAATATACATGTTCCCTGGGTGCCATTTAATGGTGCCCCACTTGCAAGCACTGTGTCTGCATATGAAACAAAGGAAAATATATAATCAATGATTCTATACAAACAACAAAGAAAGAAAATAGTTACCCCCCCTCCCACCACAAGGCATCTTTGGCTGCTGCCCTTCATTTCAGTTCAGCTACCTGCTGGCATGAATCTCTGATAGCAAATGTTTCTAATTTTATAGATTTCAAAGATTTCATAGCCATTAGGGGCTGGAAGGGACCTTGTGAGATCATTGAGTCCAGCCCCCCTGCCATAGGCAGGAAGTCAGCTGGGATCAAGTGATCCCAGCAAGAAAAATATCCAGATGTTTTTTGAAAGAGTCCAGAGTAGGTGTTTGCACCACTTCTGGGGGAAGTTTGTTCCAGACCCTGGACACACGCACCGTAAATAACTTTTTTCTTATATCTAGTCTAAATTGGCCTTCCTGGAGTTTATGGCTGTTAGAACTTGTTATCCCTTGGGGAGCTCTAGTGAACAGCTGTTCTCTCAGGTCCTGATGTACCCCTCTTATATAATTGTAGGCTGCTACCAAGTCCCCCCTGAACCTTCTCTTATCTAGACTGAAGAGTCCCAAATCCCTCAGCCTCTCCTCATATGGCCTGCCCTCCAGGCCTTGGATTATATGAGTGGCTCTCCTCTGGACTGTTGGACAAGTTGGCCTGTATCCCCAGCCTGTCTTGCAGTGTGACCACCCTCCCCCATAATTTCGTGTCATCTGCAAACTTTGCCAGTTTGCATCTGACTCCTGAATCCAGATCATTAATGAAGACATTAAAGAGTACCGGCCCAAGTACCAAGCCCTGAGGGACTCCACTGGTCCCTGTGCCATGTTGATTTGCTCCCATCAACTAGTGCTTTGGATCTGACCCTATAGCCAGTTACTAGGGCTGTGCGAGGCTTTGGACAGAGTTTCGGATCCAGAGAAGCTTCAGATGCTTTGGGGTCTGAAGCAGCATGTCCAGGTCAAAGCGCTGGCCTCGTTAGGCTTCCCAAAGCGGTTTGGAGCTCCTGAAGCACTTCAAAGCCACCTCAGAGCTGCCTCAGAGATCCGGCCATAGGGTATAATTGGAAAACAATAAAATATCTATAACGTTGGTTTTTTTTGTCCTATTTGGATTTTCAGGGATGGTAGAATCCACAGACAGCATGAAGCCTGCCAAGTTTCAAGAAGATCGGTGCAGGGGTGTGGGGGGAACTGCACCCCAAATTCTTGAAAGCAAAACTCCTGTCACATCTATGTGTTACAACACAGGGGGGTCAAAACTGTAGGGGTGGTAGCTCTTGCTGAGGCCACAAAGCCTGCCAAGTTTCAAAAAGATTGGTGCAGGGGTTTGGGGAAAACTGCCTCTCAAGCTGTGGACAAGCAAAACTTGTGTCATGGGTGACACTGCATGTGTTAAGGCGCAGCGGGGTGACAGTTGCAGGGATGGTGGCCCCTGCTGTGGCCATGATGCCTGCTAGCTGTCGGGGAGATCAGTGCAGGGGTTCTGGGGCCCTGCACCCCTAGCTGCAGACAAAATTCATGCCATGAGTGATTGTGGGACTGACTGTCTCTGTCTTGGGGCAGGGAGGGGAGACGCTACTGGAGGCCTAGCTGCTAAGCTACTGTGTTACCAGTTACCAATCAATCATGATTCACTCAGGGACCAGCTCAATACACAGGACCTAGCTAATGTAGACAGTTAATTGCTATCAATTAGCATCTACAAAACCAGACTAAGGAGAGGAAATAATCAATACAATCAACTGCTCCAAGACAGCCACTGTCAGTCCCACAAGCACCCGTGGCACGAGTTTTGCCTGTCAGCAGCTAGGGGTGCAGGGCCCCAGAACCCCCCTGCACCCATCTCCTCAACAGTTGTCAGGCATTGTGGCCGCAGCAAGGACTACCATCCCTGCAGCTGTCACCCCGCTGCGCCTTAACACACACAGGGTCACTCATGGCACAAGTTTTGCTTGTCTGCAGCTTGAGGTGCAGTGTCCCCCAAACCCCTGCACCCATCTTCTTGAAACTTCGCAGATTTTGTGGACTCAGTAAGAGCTACCACCCCTGCAGTTTTGAACCCCCCCCCCCCCCCCCGTGGTGTAACACACAGACGTGACAGGAGTTTTGCTTTCAAGAATTTGGGGTACAGTTCCCTCAAAACCCCTGTACCAATCTTCTTGAAACTTGGCAGGCTCTGTTGTCTCACCAGGGGCCACCACTCTTGTAGTTTTCACCCCTCTGTGGTGTGACACACACCCGTGACATGAGTTTGGCTTTCAAGAATTTGGGGTATAGTTCCCCCCAAACCCCTGCACTAATCTTCTTGAAACTTGGAAAGTTTCATGCTCTCAGCAGAGGCTACCATCCCTGCAAGTTTCATCCAAATAAGACAAAAAACAACAAAGTTAAAGATATTTAATTGATTCCCCATTATACCCTATGGCTGGATCTCCGAGGCAGCTCCGAAGCTTCGGAGCTGCTTTGGCTGGATTGAGGCAGAAACTGGGTCTGGAGCTCCAGATCAGATCACGGCTATCCAAAGCGGCCAGATCCAAAGCTGAATTGGATCGCTGCCGACTTGCACAGGCCTACCCATTACCTAGGCATTGGACCATAAGATGATAAAGGCCACAGTTCCCCAGCTTAGCCATGAGGACATCACGGGGAACTAGGTCAAAGATTTTGTTGAAATCCAGATATATGACATCCACATCATCTCCCTTGTCCAGGGCTCATGTCACCTGGTCATAGAAGGAGATGAGGTTGGTTAGGCAGGACCTGCCAGTCACAAAGCCATGTTAGCTGGCTTTCAGAAGCTTGCCTTCAGTTAGTCTAGAGTTGATGGATCCCTTGACAATTTTCTCCAGGATTTTTCCAGGGATGGATGTAAGACTGATTGGTCTATAATTCCCCAGGTCATCCCTCCTCCCTTTCTTGAAGATAGGGACTATGTTGGCTCTTTTCCAGTTATCCAGGACCTCGCCCAAGCACCACAAATTTTCAAATATCTTTGCCAAGGGGGGTGCAATGATGTCTATCAGGTCCTTTAAGACTCAGGTGCCTTCCATCTGGGCTCATGGACTTGTGAATGTCCAGTTTTTCAAGGTGTTCCTTCACCTGATCCATATCAATTTTGGGTCCACCACCCACTCCCAGGATGGTTCATGTCCTTTCTGACAGTGTGATCCCCTTGAGAGGGTGAAAAATTGATGTAAAAAAGTTATTTAGGAGATTGGCCTTTTCTTGGGTATCGGATGTCAGCTGCCCCATTTGATCTCACAGGGGCCTAATGCTATCTTTGTTCTTTTTTCGACTTCACACATATCTGAAGAAGGACTTTTTGTTGTCCTTGATCCCTGTAGCTAGCCTGAGTTCAGTTTGTGCCTTGGCTTTTTAATGTGTCACCTCCCCTCCCCTCTTCTGGCAAACCCCACATGGGGCTAGTCCTGGGCCAGCCTTGGGGACTACCTCAGGCAAACTTGCCTTCAGCCCCTGGAAAAGTGCTGCTTGGTCCAGTCCTATGGCTTCATTCCTCCCCCAACTATCATGGTTTCAGCTTTCCTGGTGTGGGTAGGGAGATCTTCAGGAAAAAGCTATCTCCTTCCATATAGCCATCACTGTCTCTTTTTCTATTGGGAAGCATCCTCCATCTCTCCTCCAGAGAGATGTTCCATCTCTCCAGGCAGAGTTGCTTGGGCGAGGGTGGGGTAGTGAGGGAAGGTGCAGGGGTGGGGAAGGGAAATTCACATAGGCCTCATGAATAGTGTCCCATGTGTACCATGCTGCAAGGTAAGAACCCCATTCTCCTCTCTTCCTCAGTTCAGCTCCTCTATCTCACCAAATCAGGCATTATTTGCTGTTCTGGTAATTTAGAAAAGTGTTGTTTGGAGGATTTCTGGGTAGAAAGCTTATGCAAATGAATCCCCTGTATTCCCAGATCACTAAGAGATGATGGCTGGGAGTTCCTTGTCTATGGAACCTCTCTATCTGCAGGTTGGGTGAAGAGCTTCTGGACCAGCCCTTGGGAAAGTTCCTCTGACCGCTCACAAGAGAAGTCAGTGAACTCCTGACTCTCTAGAGTAGGGGTGCCTGACCTGAAGCACACGTCAAAAGTAGCACAGGCTAGTGGCACAACAAGCAGAGTTGGTGCCTGGGGCAAATCCTGTGGGAGAGCACAAGTGGGTGGGCACATGGTTCTGAGAGTGGGGCAAGTGGAGTGCAGGGTCTGAGAGTGGGGGCAGAGGGGCATGAGTTCCAAGAGCAGGGGACGGTGCCAGAAGTCTTACCTACGTCAGGAACTCTTACACAGTCCTGGCTGACCTGCTATTGCCATCACACATGCTCTGCCCACCACGGCTGTTGCTTTTAAAGCAGCAACAGGGAATTGTTTTTGAGTTCCTGGCATAGATATGCTGCCAGGGTGGGGGCTGATTCTGGCACCCCTCCTAACTTGGTGCCCAGAGTGGATGCCCCTCTTGCCCACCCCTAGTTACACTACTGGCACAGGCAACCTTTGTGCATGTATGAGTGGCATGTAGAAGATTAGGAATGGGACAGGCAGCACAGTGGCAGATACGGCAGGAAGCAGAAAGCAGGGCAGCAGATCAAGCAGAGAGCACTGGGCAGGAAGCAGAGCAGCAGATTGGGCAGGGGAAGGAGATCAGAATGGCATTCGAGAAAGCCATGGGGCTAAATTGTGGCATGCCTGCCAATGGTGTTGGCATCATTGGTCTAGAACTTCATGTGATTAAACAGCTGCCTGAATACTGTCTGTGATTACATGATCACACAGTGGCCTTTCCATAGGATCTCTGCCTTATTCTGTGCACAGGATGCTCACACAATTGGATCAGATTAAAATTACTCCTGCAGCTGTTTTTTGAAGTGAAGAATGACTTGGCTCTGCACCTTAAATAACGTTCACAGTTACTGTTACAAGCTGTTACACAAACACAGTCATTTACCCTAAGCTCTTAATACATGCCAGTCATTGGCAAGCTTTATTATCCCTCTGTAAGGGAGAAGGAGCATTGTTGGAGATGGGCAAGGCTGGCCAAGCATTTCTCATACCCGTGACATTTCAATTTGGGTTAGGCTATGGGCCACAGTTTCAAATTAATCCCTGGAGTTAGGTGCATACCAAAATGCCTGTAGCAGCTCATCATTTAAACTGGGAGAGTGAGGGTATATCCCCAGCTATGTACACAGTTATTTATTAATGAAGGATGCAGTTGAAAGAGCTCTTTGGCCCTTTTCTGTGACTGTTGGACAGTCTAGGAAAGTGTAGATGCCATCCATGAATTCCTGCTTGCTGCAGCTTTGAAGCCACTGCTGGAATGTTTGGCATGGAGCCTGAATTCTTTGAGTAGCTGTATCTGTGCAGGTCATCCCAATGGGAAATCAATACATTATTGTTGTGTGTTGCAAAAAGATCCATAGAATTGATGTGAAGGTACATTTCTCTTAATCAGTTTTGTTCTGAGAGGGACAAAGCTTTGGATAACCCACAGACAGAAGAGTTCTTGGAGGAAAATGTGTTCAGACATGTAAATGAAAACTTGCATAGCAATGGATCACTTATGCTTGCAAATACCATATTTACCTGCATACCATATGTCCATAAATAAGACCTGCACCTTGCTTTGGGAAGGCAAAATGAAGAAAAAAGTTCTTTCCAGAATTGTGGCTGAATACTAACCACATAGAGCAGGGGCAGAGTACATTCCTCAGCTCACTCACCCTCCCTTTTCTGGTCAGCCAAAAAGATATAATTTAACCCTTTTACAGCTGCTGCTGAATTGGCAGTAGTTTTTAGCTGCTCAGCCAAAACCCCGTGCCAATTTGGCAGTTACTATGAAAGGTTTAAAAGTGCAGCTGTCATGCTGAAGAGTGGATTGCACTCCTCCCTTCAAGAGGCCAGCTGAGAGAGAAGAATGGCAGGCATTCCAGCAACCTCATGCATCCAATCCACCATGGAAACCAGCTTCCCTGGTTAAAAAACGCACACCAATTTTGGAAGGCTGATATTTGGGGAGATGGCACATGTGGTATGTGGGCAAATATGGTAAGTGCTGCAGATACCAGTAGCATTGCCTGTGCTGCATATGAATAGGCAGAAATTTTAGGCTGTAAATCTGTATTTGTAAAAATGCAGGGCTCCATATATAACACCCATTTCCTGGCAGAGCTGCTCATTTTCACTTGGGTACCATCGTGACAAGAACTATATAAAAGCCTAAGATAGCTATGCACTGTAAAAAGATAAGGTAGTTTTATGTACACAGATATTGTCTTGAATACACAACTTTAGATTTTTGACATCCCTAAGATAGATTGTGAAGCCACATTTTAGGAGACTCTTTTGAACATGTGCCTTGTATTGTTGATGTGAAAAGTAATACCACATTTATTTCTGCAACAAAGAGGCCATTCAAATCATTCTGCCACTGTAGATGAATCCAATAATCTGGCTTTGTCTGAAGGCGTGTGGTAATGATTTTATTCTCAGCTGTGATCCTACATCTGTGTGCTCTCTATTAAAATCTTGCTGTTATCTCCTGCTGACTTTCCTCCTGCCCTTTCATTTAGCACTGAATTCTGATTCTAGTGGGGCCTTTTATTAGGTATTATAGTTATTTTCTTTTTAATTACCATTACATGGGTGGGATGATGATAGACTTTTCTCTCTGGCATTTTATCATCCCCAGCCTTTTACAAAAACCAGTCCTTCTAAATGAATGAAAATTTCTTCTTCAGTGAGTATTGATGATCTGAAGAAAGGAACTGTAGAAGAGGCACACTGGTCATATCAAGTGTGCAGGGCTCAGCTCCTGATTCTCCCCTGCAGGTTTACTGGGTATGGCTGTTTTATGAGAGAATACAGAGCTGTTGACTAGAATGGGGTCCAAGTCCTCTAAGGAGAAGGCTCCCTTTATTCATTTATTTTGTTCTCCACTTCCTCCTCATTATGATCCATCTCTTACTGCTAAGAAGTTGAGAGAGGAGGATGTGACTGTACTAGGTCAAAGCAAGAAAGAGTTAATAGCATCTCTCCTGGATTTCTATCAACTGCATCCTGCCATACCTGACAAAAGTGCCATAGTCAGAAGTGTGGGGCTTCTAGTGGTTGCTAATGACCACAAAGAAAGTTGACATAATTGGGAGAAGGCAGCTGCCCTGTATACCTGTCTTGTGGAGGCAAGTGTCAACGGCCTGGGGACTCCAACCAGTCTGGGGTGCAAGAGCTTCCCTGGAGAATGGGAGGTTCTGCCCACTCTAGGAATGGGGCAGAATGGCCAGAACATCACAAAATCAAAACTCTCTTTTGCTCTTCCTTTTAAGTTGCCTGTTTAGATTCTGACCCATTCTGGTCACTGTTATGTCATTTGTACCCATGAGTATGTGCATTACTGGAGTAGTCAGTGCCATGGGGCTTTTGACAGAGTATCTGCTGAAGATCTGTCTCTTCTTGGATGATGCCACGCAGGGAGATTGCCATTTGCTACTGGGACAGTGTTTCATGGTCTTGTTTTATGAAAACTAATTTTAGTGGTTGCTGGTCAGACCCAACTGTAACAGGGCGACCATTATTGCAGCATCAGCCTTTCTTTTCCTCGTCCTTGATGTGATGTTCCTGTAGTACCTTACAGATCTGCTGCAGCTGTGTTTCTTAAGTGCCCTGATATCCTTACATACTGCAGCATGATTATAAGTCTTCCTGTGCCATGTTGTACCATTGTAAGCTTTCCTCTTGGCTCCTGTTTACAATGTATCAATAAGAAATTGCGACGTATTAGGGAATTTTCCATCCCCCAATGTTTTTTTCTTGTCCAAAAGACAGATTTTTCATAGGCTCAGCATTTCATTTCCAGAACATGTGTTTTAAATAATAAAGGCACCAGAGGGGCCAAGTTTTTCTTCTTTCCAGTAACTGCTAATTAACAACTTCTAGCCTGAGAGAAGAAAATCTTCAGAAAACCTTCCAGGTCTCAGAGGACATCCTTTTTCCTCATAAGCCTGCTGGCTCTTGAATTCAGTGACTGTGACATGAGAGATGCTGCCCAGCATTCTAAATATTTATTTCATTTTGTTGCTGTCAGTCCTGTTGTTCCATATGAACAAGACCCCCTACGTTCAGATGTCCTTTGAAACATGTTCAAATGGGGCCTGCAAAACTGCTCTGAGAACTAGATGAAACCTGCCAACAAGGTCTTTGACGCTCCAGGCATTTGATCAAGCCCAGAAAACATATAATGCTATGTCTTATTGTGCTGATTTAGATGAAACCAGAGAGCAGCAAATGTATCTCTCAGAAGAAAAGGATGGAGCATTTTAGCCACCAGACCCAAGAGCTTGATATTCAGATGTAAAAGGCCTAGGAAGGATGGCTGCTGATGTGTGAGATATGAGGCAACCCCCTCCCTCCTCCCACACACACTGATCTCCTCCAGTCTCTTTCCAAAGCTAGCTCTATTCATAGATTTCATAGACATTAAGGCTGGAAGGGACCTCGGAAGATCGAGTCCAGCCCCCTGCCCTAGGGACAGGAAGTCAGCTGGGGTTAAAGGATAAAACGTCCAAATGTCTCTTAAAGGAGTCCAGAGTCGGTGCTCGCACCACCTCTGGAGGCAGTCTGTTCCAGGCTTTGGAGTCTCAGACAGTAAAGAAGTTTTTCCTTATGTCCAGCTGGAAACAGTCTTAGAGGAGTTTGTGACCATTTGACCTTGTCATCCCTTGGGGCACTTTGGTGAACAGGCCATCCCCCAGATCCTGATGTACACCTTTTATATACTTATAGGCAGCCACCAGGTCCCCCCTGAGCCTATGCTTTTCCAGGCTGAAGAGTCCCATAGCTCTCAGCCTTCCATCATAAGGCCTGTTCTCCTGCCCTCTGATCATGCATGTGGCTCTCCTCTGGACTCTTTCAAGATTCTCCACACCCTTTTAAAATTGTGGAGCCAAGAATTAGATGCAGTACTCCAGCTGTGGCCTCACCAAGACCGAGTACAGTGGGAAGATGACATCCTGGGATTTGCTTGAGAAGCATCTATGGATGTAAGCCAGAGTTTTGCTCACTTTACTAGCTGTGACATTACATTGCTGGTTCATATTCATTTTGTGGTCAATCGTGACCCCCAAGTCCCTTTTGACCATGGTGCTAGCAAGCGTAGCACTGCCAAGCCTATAAGCATGCTGCGGGTTTTTTCCCCAAGGTGGAGTACCTTGCATATTTCGGTGTTGAACGCCATCAGGTTTTCACTTGCCCATTTTCCGAGACTGTCAAGGTCAGCCTGGATCACCATCCTGTCCTCAGGGGTGGACGCTTTACCCCAAAGTTTGATGTCATCGGCAAACTTGGCCAGTCCACTTCTGATACCAATGTCCACATCATTAAGAAAGATGTTAAAGAGTAGAGGACCAAGGATGGAGCCTTGGGGGACCCCACTGGTCACAGCACACCATGATGATTTACTTCTGTCGACTACCACTCTCTGGGTCTGACCTCAGAGCCAATTCCCCAGCCATCAGACTGTGATATAGCCGAGGCTGCAGTTGTCCAATTTTTCCATGAGATGATCATGGGACACCAGATTGAAAGCTTTTTTAAAATGAAGATATATGACGTCAATCTTTTCTCCCTTGTCCAGGTTATATGTCACCTGGTCATAGAAGGAGATGAGATTGGTCAGGCAAGACCTACCCACAACAAACCCGTGCAGGCTATCCCTCAGGATGTTGCCATCAGCCAGTTTGTCAAGAATGGTCTCTTTGATATTTTTTTCCAAGATCTTCCCTGGGATAGAGGTCAAGCTGATAGGCCTGTAGTTCTCTGGATCTACTTTCCTCCCTTTATTGAAGATAGGTACTACACTGGCCTTCTTCCAATCTTCGGGTACTTCACTTGAGTGCCACGAGTTCTCGAAGATCCATGCCAGTGGCTGAGCTATGATGCCTGCCAGGTCCTTAAGTACCCTGGGGTGTAAACTGTCTGGGCCAGCTCACTTGAAGGTGTCCAGCCTCTCAAGGTGCTCCTTCATGTGGTCTACATGGATGAAGGGTAACGATTCTCCCTCAGCCTGGCCATCCCATACCGTATTGAGCAGGGCTGTCCCTTGGGACTGGTGAAAGAACAACACAAAATACTCATTAAACAGGTTGGCTTTTTCCTGGGCATCAGTTGTCAGTTGTCCCATATGGTTTAGCAGGGATCCAGTGTTACCCTTGCTTTTCCTCCGGCTCCCCACATATCTAAAAAAGGACTTTTTATTGTCTTTGATATGTGTAGCCAGTTGGAGTTCAGTTGCAGCCTTGGCTTTCCTGGTTAGCTCCTTACAGGTCCGGACCAGTGCAGAATACTCCTCCTTTGAGGTGGATCCAGCCTTCCATCCTTTGTAGGTCTTTCTTTTTAGATGCAGCAGGTCCACTAGTTCCCTGCAGAGCCAAGGGGGCTGCTGTGCCGTTTTGCTGCCTTTTCTTCAAGATGGGATAGACATTGCTTGTGCTTTCAGGATTGCTCCCTTGAGGAGCAACCACTCATCCTGAACTCCCCTCCCCTTCGGGTTGTGGTCCCTTAGGGCCTCGCCAGCAAGACTCCTGAGCTTGTCAAATTCAGCTTTCCTGAAGTCAAGGACTTCTGCATTGCTGAATGACTTGCCAGCTTTATGGTGGACAGTGAAGATGATCAGCTCAGGGTCACCGTCTCCCAGCTTCCCTTCAATCATTAGGTTGCTGATTAAATCATCCCCCGTTTCCAGTACCAGGTCGAGCAGAGCTTTGCTTCTCGTCAGTCCATAGACTTCTTGAGTCAGATAGAGCTCATCCACGTACATGAGGAAGCTTTGCGAGCATTTGGATTTGGCCGAGTGTTCTTCCCACAAGATGTCTGGGTAGCTGAAGTCTCCCATAACAACCATGCACCAGGAGCGTGCAGCCTCAGCCAGTTCCTTGGTGAATTCCTGGTCAAGCTCTTGATCCTAATTAAGAGGTCTGTAGTAGACTGTGTGTTCCCTGTACCATGGTCACCATGGATTTTAACCCAGAGAGCCTCCATTCGTCTACCCTGGATGCCAACCTTGGCTTGCAAGGACGTGTAGCTTTCCTTGACACAGAGAGCTACACTCCTGCCCCTTTTGTCTACACGATCTCTCCTGTACAAGGTGTGACGGGCTAGCTGGTAGTGATTTGATCCAGGGGTTTTGAAAGGGTAAAAAATGATTGGAGGGCTTGGGATTCCCTTTCCTCACCAATCAGGCCCCAGAGACTCACCCTCCATGTCCCCTGATTGGCCCGTCATAGATTTCATAGACATTAGGGCTAGAAGCGACCTCAGAAGGGACCTCAGAAGATCATCGAGTCCAGCCCCCTGCCCCAAGGGCAGGAAGTCAGCAGGGATCATAGGATCCCAGCAAGATAAACATCCAGATGTCTCTTGAAGGCATTCAGAGTAGGTGCTTGAACCACCTCTGGCGGCAGGCTATTCCAGACCTTGGGGGCTCGGACAGTAAAGAAGTTCTTCCTTCTGTCCAGCCTGAAATGGTCATGGAGGAATTTGTGCCCATTCAACCTTGTCATCCCTTGGGGCTCTCTGGTGAACAGACATTCCCCCAGGTCCTGGTGAGCACCCCGATAAACTTATAGATGGCCACCAGATCACCCCTGAGCCTGCGCTCTTCCAGGCTGAAGAGTCCCATAGCTCTCAGCCTCTCATCATAAGGCCTGTTTTCCTGACCTCTGATCATGCGTGTGGCTCTCCTCTGCACGCTCTCAAGCTTCTCCACATCCTTTTTGAATTGTGGAGCCCAAAACTGGATGCAGTACTCCAGCTGGGTCACCTGGAGGGGGATAAAAGGGGCAGCACAGATGACTCAGGAGAGACCTGCGAGGGATGATGAGGAAGGAGTTTCAAAGAGCTGGCAAGAGCTGGGACAGCAGGGTGGGAGCAGTTGCCTTAGAAGAACCTAAAGGAGCGGGACGCACAGGCACCGGTGAACTCTCAGCGGTGTGGCTGGCAGGAGAGGCTCCCTGAAGGTCTCCAGGATCCCCAGCAAGAGGTTGCAGCCAGCAAGAGAGGTTCCTCACCTGGCTCCAGCAGAAAGCTGTGCAGTGACCCGAGAGGTTCCCAGCTCTGCTTCCAGTTTCTCCAGCAAGAGACAGGGCAGCTTGACATGAGGCAGGGGCTTTCAGAAGGTCAAAAGCCCCAGCAGCCTAGAGTGGGTCCAGCAGTGCTGGCTGTGTGGTAGAGTTTCTGCCTACCATGCAGAAGATCTGAGCTCAAGTCCTAGCCAAGTAAAGTAACAGGTGAGAAATTCTTGTTGGAGTGGAGGGGGTCATTGTGTTTTCCTGCTTCTCCCCTCCAGGTACCTACGTCCTATATCTCTTGTTATTTGGTGTTTTGTATTTTGTGCATTTTATATTTTGTCAATCAGTATTGTTTATTGTGTTGTTTGCATTTTATATTTTGTTAAACCTGTCTTTTGTTAACTAGATGAATATGTCTACGAATGTGAATGCCTAACCTTTATTGAATCCCATCCCCTCGGGGTATTGTAGTGTCTCCTATACCCCCTGGTTTATATATGTTATGTTCCCACCACTGCTTCTCTCATTAAAAGGTGTATGGTTAAGTCCCCATTGGTGATCTGGCTCTGCTTGATAGGGAAGGAGGGTCCCTACCCCTCCCACAGCGCTTGGGCACCTGCTCTGATCCCTTCAATTGGAGAGGGGGTACATCTTGGAGTACTACTCAGGTTACAAAGGTATAACCATCTATACCTGTGGCCCAGTCATATTCCTTCCCCTTCGCCCATGACACCCATCTATGTCCCCTGACAGTTTTCTATGGCACTGATTGCTTTTCCCCATTGAGTGATTTGGTTGTACCTTCAGCCACAGAACACTCCCCTTCTCAGGGTAGTACCCAGTAGTTTCCCTTGGCCTTCAGGACTGCCCCGATCTATACAACAGATCAGGCCCACCCATTCCCCTGGCTCCCCACATGGGACTTCATATGAAGCAGCTGGTTCCCTAGGCCCTTTCTCTCATCTGTCTTGTGTTCAGCCTCCAGGACAGTTTTCTAGAAGCTCTTTGCCATGGGAGATCATCGTAACAATACCTTAGCTCTCTGAACCCAACCTCCAGTTGCCCTTTTTTGCAGATGAGACTCTCAGCAACATCCTAATGCTTTCCATGGGAGCAAGCTGTCTGCTATCCTCTCCCATGTCCCTTCTGCCGGGTGCTGTCCTGTTCTGGCCCAGTGCAGTGTAGTTGTAGTCTTCTGGCTCTTGCAAGAGAAAGCCACCTTATCCTTCTCCCAGTTCTTGATTTTTAATTTCCACTGCCACCTCCCGCCAAGTCTCCCTATTGGGCTGAGCAAGATGGCAGACTTTAGTATGTACTGGGATGCCCAGAAGCTCTTGCTTGCTTCACATCGGAATCCAGACAGGTGTGCTGTTATGTTGTCAAATATAGGTCTGTAACAGGGCACCAACCATGGACCCTGTTACAGTCTGGGGAGCTTCCACAAACTCAAACACAAAGGGGAATTTATCTGCAAGCAGGAGGACAATCCAGCCATGGAGCGGCATCCAGGGTCAACTTGGCTGCCCACACATTTGGCATGGGGTGAGGGGAGCATGTGAGAACCTGGGTCCAGCTCCCATTGGCTCAGTGAGATCTGACTGGAAATTAAAGCCAAGTCAGCTGGCAGGACAGTTATCCCCAGAGAGGGGAGGCATGAGTGAGCTGTAGCTTGTGTGTGCCACGCAGAGGCACAGGCATTAAATCCAAGGAGCTGCTTAGATAAATGGAAGCCAGGTCTCCACCAAATAGAAAGGGAAGCAAGTACCTTTAATGAAGAGATGGCATAGAAATCCTCAGCTGAAGACAAAGGAATGGCTGCCACCAGTGAGTTAAGTTAGCAGGGCTCTCCCTAAAAGAAATAGAGGAGCAATGGGGTTAGGGGACTGAAAACCCCAGAAGAGAGAGGTTTCACTCTGAATTGGGCCACTTAGTGTTAGAGCTGCATGGACTCAATCTAACCAGTTGCAACAGAGACTGAGTAGCTGGCTTGCAAGCCAGGCAACCCATGACAAAAGAGGATTGGAATTGAATGATTGAGAATTGGCAAATTACTAAACAGGGCACATGAAATCCAAAGAAAGTAAAAGCAGATTGACTATCAAAGTAATGAGAGACTTGTTGATTGACATTATGGGAAACATAACACTAGAACTGAGAATAGATAGCCTGTAAGTAGAAACGTACCGACATGTACAACGGAGTAATTAGCAGATCCTTATCAAGGACAGAGTGGTCGTGTCCAGATGAGCATGGATGTTTAGTTTCCTGGGGACAACTAGCAGTGGTGCACCTTGTGCCACCGCTAGTTGTCCCCAGGGAACACCTGTGCCACATGTGCTCTGGCACATGGCAAGTTACCCCAGGTAGGGGAAGGGAGGTTGAGGTTCTGGGGGACTCCTGGGGCTGCAGCAGCAGCATTCCTACTGCTCAGAGCCTGGCCAGCAGCTGGAGTGTGGGTTTGGCTGTCCAGGCTCCAGTTTTGAATGGCATGCTCTGCCTCAACATACGCCGCTCTGCTTTTTTTGCACAGGTGTTTTTGACTCCTAGATATCCAAAACCTTGTGCTGTTCCCAGAGAACAGCTGAACATGCAGTATGTAGCACTGCAGAGATGTCTGTGGCACCACATACTGCATGGCCATGCTTGTCTGGACGTGGCAAGGGGGTGTAAGAGAACCCATTGCAATCAATGCGTTGAGTAATGTGAAAAAGTGGTATGGGTATTGTGACGTACATGACAGTGGCCGTTAAGGATCACCTTTTGCGTATAAGAGATTGGAGTAACCAGTCTGCTGGTTGTCACTCTCTCATTTGTGTAAAGGTGAGGCAGGAGAACACAGGCCTGTGCCTACATTGGTGTGATATGGGCAGGGTGTAGGGGTGGCAGAGCCCTGTGAAGAAAACCGTTGCCACTATCCTGAACACAAAAGAAAACAAAAGATCTCATCTCCCTTTATGTTTCTCTCTTTTTTTTTTTTGCATCATTTAACATCAAAGGCATAGGAGGCAAGCATTGAAGGAGAGAACCCTAAGGAAAAGGGGATAGTGGCTGATCCATCATCAGGAATCTTACAGACCCTCATAAGGTCACTCCTGCAAGATGTTCTGGCACTGCACCGTTGCCCACTGTAGAGGGTCTGCTCCCTCCTCCCACCTCTGCACTCTGTCTGTTGCCCAGCAAGCCCCATTCATAATATTTTACACCTTCCTCTATTCCTTCTCTATCTATACATTCCCTTCTCTCAATGCACAACACCCCTTCTTCTCTCCTCTTTTAATCTATAGCTGTCTCCCCCGCAAAATTCCTTCATGCCTTGTTAATTGAAATGAATATTATATTCAAACACAGAAACCTTAACCTTTATGTAAACCTACTTTCATTTCATCTGCCCTACCTTTCTGTGCACTGACAGAGTCCTTTCCTCCTTCTTTTATATGGCTTGCTTTTTTTAGAGAACATGCAGGCATTTACTCTGTTTGTGTGTGTGAGAGCGCATCTACACATGCCGTGTGTGTGTGTGTGTGTGTGTTTATAGCACCTTCCACAGACATCCAGACTTCAAGCCTCTTCAGCATTAATGAGGCAAATGAAATGAGGAGTGGTGTGAAGATTCTGCTAAATTTGTGCTGTTTGTGTTAAGATCTCTCTTCATTCTGTGCTAAAGGAGGCCATGTGGAAGCGGCTGTTTTGACATTGCACTGTTTCTATAAGGCTAAATTGGGACACAAGACTTTTAAAACGTGTTTACGGCTGTTCCAAGTTAAACTCCATCACAGCAATATGGAGGGCATGCAGCAGCACCACAGGAAATCACTTTCTTGGCAATCTGGCACAGACCCAAACCAGACCATCCAGCACTGAGTGACTCCAGTCTAGATTCCTTCTTTCTCTCTTCTGAGATGCAGAACCAAGGCCTTTGATCCCCTGTCTAAAGCAGGAGCCAGCATAGAGGGAATCTGGCCCATGGAGCCATTGGATCTGGCCCATGGATGTGGGACTTTGGTGGTATTCAGCAACAAGGCACTTTGGCCACAGTTGCTTTCCCATGTTATAGTGTGGAAAAATGGTAGTAGCCCCTGGGTCCTAGGGCCCACCTATCTGCCACCTAGTTGAACTGGGGCAATTTGGACCCATAGCCTTAGAAAGTTGCCAATCACTGAACTAAAGTAACAAAATGCATAAACTTATTTATAAAAGTCAGCAGAAGCTAGAGAGGAAAATGGAATTGGTCCAAGCAAAAAAGCCCCTGCCACAATCCATGCATTTACCAGGATATCCTTGAAGTTCAGGTGGTGATCTTTGCATCATTCCAAACTACTTCCACTCCTATATGACAACAAACTAGCTTACAACAAGGGGGAGAGAGATGCAAAGATTAGTAAACCTACCTTAAAAAAAAGAAAGACCACTAATGTAGTCCACACTTTGATATTAAAATAATAGAAACAAATGAAACTGCCTAGGACTAGAGACATCTACCTAACTAATTAGAAACAGGCTGGATACAGTATATGCAGGGACCATAGGCTCATCATTACATATCTGAGTGATAAGTAAGTGACCAGATTGGGAAATGGTAAGCATGCATCGATTCTCATTGCAAGCAGTAGAATTATTCCTATGCTCTGGTACATACCTACACTCATTGCTGAACCAGGGCCTGAGTTCTGTTTCCGTAGGGGCAGAGGTCATGATTCTGTGAAGTACCAGGTGCCTTTTGCAGGTAGGAAAATAATTCATGTGTCTCTGGACAGTTTCCTTGTCCTCAACTCCCCTGTCCTTTCCATTTTGCTTAAACTTTTAGCAGGATGCTATGCTCTAGCTGCAGGTACTTTGTGTCATTCCCCCCTGCAGCCTCATTCACTTATCCTCTGATCATTTTTTATCTTAAAGGTGTGAGCAAGTTTTTTATCTTATGAAGCATGGAGGTCAAGATGCCATCAATACACCAGCAATATCCTGTTTCATCTGGTTAGAAAGTGTAATAGACTTTCTTCTCTCTCAGTGCCTCCTTGTACCTGCTACAATCCGCTCTACCTTTTAGCTCTTGAGTTATTTCTCAATTTAGTTTCTCATAACCCACCATCTGAAATGCCCTGTGATCTTGTCTTTCTTGTACTCAGCCTTGAAACGTCAAACTGACAAGATTCTAGTCTGCCCAGTTGTCCATCTATCGTTAAAGAGACAAGACATATATTTTCTTATCTCTTTTCCCAATCTTCTGCTTTCCTATTCCTTTCTCTTGTGTACCTTCTCGAAGTTTTCCATATACCCACAGTTGTCTGCATGTTCCAGTCTGAGAAACTCTGTTTTTTACTACAGAACATACAACATAGTGACTGATTAGTGCGATACCATTGTAGGGAAGCATGTTCTTGCTATATAATTATAAAGCTTAATTTAAAATTCATAGAATGACATCTCTAGAATCCAGTTTCTGCAGGACTATATTAAATGTCCATAGCTTACTATTGATTTATTTCTATTTCACTCTGAAGGTCTTTTTGGCACATGGACAAACAATACAAGTCTGGTTAGCTGATTTGCCACTACACACTAACCTTTGTTTCATAGTACAGCTTTGTTACATGTTTTTTCATGACAGCATTGCCAGATGAACATCAGAAAGCAGAGTAAGATCCAGAGCTCAAATGGCAAGTTGCAGAGTATGAAAGTAGTCCACACTTTGCATTCCACTCTCTGATTATTTAATGCAAGAATCTCTCTTTGGCTGTGCAAATAAAAGCACTGTTCATCTCAGTGTGCCAAGAAAGGGAAGTCCAAGTGCTAATAGTCTATCCTATGATACCAGCTCACAACTTAGCAAATAAAGCCTGCTCTTTAGAAGAGGGACAAATATTGAGATTTCTATTAGGCCCAAAAAGCCCTTTCATTCCACAAAAGAGGCCAAAAAATGGAGTAGAGGGAATCTGAGGGATTTTGATCTATCAGATTAGTTTCCCTAGTCTCCCTGCTGAGGTTGGCCCCAAAAATCATAGTAGTTGTAGCAGTTTTATGAAGTTACAATCTGATGATACCAGTCTGTGCTGAAACCTTAAAATGCTTTGGGGACTTTTGAAGATTCAAGTTTATTTTTGATGTTTGTGCACCTTATATTTTGTGAGAGAGCACCTCATATTTTGTAAAACTGCATGTTATTTTGTGTATTTTTATAATCATATATTGGTAGTTTAATAATGTATATGATTCTTAGCCGGGGCTCTGCTGGGAACCCTTTCTTGATGCTTACATGTGCTTACCTGTGCTTACCTGTTTCAGATCAACTGCTTACCCATGAATTGTTCAATGCTTTCTGAGGTGGTATAATCTTTTGGCCTTCATTTGCAGGGCATAACACTATATGACAAGTGTATATGTTTGTACATATGTTCCTTAATATTAATTTATTTAGATTTTGTATATATTAATAAATCTGTACATAGCTAAGCATTCCATGTCCTGGCCTGACTCTATAGGGAATAGAGGGAGCTGGTTTGCATTTGCAGATCCCTCTCACAGCACTCTGGCCTAGCCACCCATCCCTTCTATCTGGAGAGGGGAGCACGTACTGGGTGTACCCAGGGTTACACAAAGAAGGCTAACGGTATAGTGAGCCACAGTGGTAAGAGTGTTGCCAGCAGGTCAAGGGAAGTGATTATTCCCCTCTATTCAGCACTGGTGAGGCCATATCTGGAGTACTGTGTCCAGTTTTGGGCCCCCCACTACAGAAAGGATGTGGACAAATTGGAGAGAGTCCAGCAGAAAACAACAAAAATGGTGAGAGGTCTGGGGCACATGACTTATGAGGAAAGACTGAGGAAACTGGTCTTATTTAATCTAGAGAAAAGCAGACTGAGAGGCAACTTAATAGCAGCCTTCAACTACCTGAAGGGGGATTCGAAAGAGGATGGAGCTAGACTGTTCTCAGTGGTGGCAGATAACAGAACAAGGAACAACCATCTCAAGCTGCAGCAAAGGAAGTTTAGGTTAGACATTAGGAAGAATTTTCTCACTAGGAGGGTTGTAAAACACTGGAACAGGTTACCCAGAGAGGTGGAAGAAGCTCCATCCTTGGGTGTTTTCAAAACCCAGCTAGACAAAGCTTTGGCTGGGATGATCTAGTTGGGGATGGTCCTGCCTTGAGCAGGGGGGTGGACTAGATGACCTCCTGAGGCCTCTTCCAACCCTAATTATTCAATGATTTCTAAAGTGACACTATCTATATGTTCACGGCATTTACTATGCAGTAGACTAGTCTACTATGTGGTTGCCTACTACCTGTAAATGCAGATAGTAGATTAACTATGTAGACTGCTGACCAGGATCAAATCACTCCTGGTCAGCCCAGACAGCAAGGGGAGGGGAAACTGTTCCTTCCCCAGCGGATTGGGGTATGGGGCTGGGAGACAGCTGCCCTGGAGGTGGGACACCAGGGTCTGACTCCCTGCACAGAACTGCTCCCCTTGGGAGCACGTGTAGATGCCCTACTGGGCTTACTGTGCAGTATTGTACTTTTTAGTAAGCTTACAGTGCATTAATAGTATATGTAGATGTGCCCTTTGTGCAGTAAAGTCCCAAGCTGAGGGACACCCCTGATTCAGGTGGACACAGAGGGAGAAGTTCCTCCCTGAGGTGAAAAGCTCATTCTGTGATCTCAGCATCATGTGCTTCTAGTTCTGAGGAAAATTCAAGCAGTGAAGACGAGGGGACTCCAAGCTTGAGTTGAATACCAGTAGCTTTTGAACTACAATGATGGCTACCTCTTGACAGAGACGTTGCAGAGGGAGGTTTGTACGTTCTGCTCTGAGAACTTCCAAGCGTAGACGCCACGGCTTTCTTGCCAGTGGCTGAACACAACAGCCTTTTTGGCAACCATAGCTACCAAAGCTAGGACCAAAAGAGAAACCCAGAAAATCTTCCAGGTTACTAAATGACTTGGCTTTGTGAGGAGAGACTCCCCAGGATCGTCCCAGTCCTGCTCAGATTTAACGTTGACCCACTGTCTTTCATCCATTTGCTGGTTTAACCAGACACTGAAATGGGTGGCTAATAGAGCTCGGAAGTATAAGAGCTGATGGTTGTCTGTGTTGTAGACATATGAGACCATGAGGCTCACTATTTGCCCTGTGAGGGAGGCTTATAAATGTATGAAACAGCTAAATTACAGGCTAGAGTTGGAATCCCCTTGTGAGCAGTTTGTTACCAGAGAAAGTGTCTGTCCCTCAGTTCTCTGAATGTTCCTAAAAGGCAATTTCTCAACCAGCTGAGCGCTTTGCCTACACGCATCCCCACAGGCACAAAAATGTCTGAGTATATTTAAAGGTCCATGAGACACTAGTTACCTGCCTTCTTTAAAACACTGATAAAGTCTGCACTTCATGAAGGCTGTCAGCAGGTCATATTGTGCAACGATGAAGTTTTCTTCTGACAGAAAATATACTTTTTGCGCTGTCATAGTATATGGCTCCACGGATCAGCATAAACTGGGAGGTACTGATTCCCCCCACTCTGCTAAGTCCTTCCTGTCCTGTCCACTTGTCTATGTAATAAGGATTGAATTTTCTTACATATAAACAACAATAGGAGCTTAGTAAAAGTCAATTTTGGAAAAATTAGCTATCACTCAGAAAAGCCTTTGTTTAGAAAGCCATGAGAATTGTCACTTCCCAGAAGCAAATCCAAAATGGAAGCTGGTGTTGGACAGTATCGTAGATGTAAAACAGCCAATGATTTTAAATTTGTCATTTTACATATAATGATGCTTTCAAATATGCCTCCTTAAAAATCCTATTTCAATGCAAAGCTCTGCACTCATGGAACAGAACCCATTATACACTCGTGATTGCATTCCAAGATATCGATTTTTAAGTGGTGACCCTGCATGCTCTATTGATGTGATTTAATTATTCAGACTAAGCAGTGGTGTGAGGTGCTACCACTTCAGCAAGCCTTGCAGCTACATCATTAATAAAATTCCTATCTTAACTATAGCACTCTTGGGTCAGGTGGAAGACACTGAGTTATGAAGGGTAGTTTATAGCCTGACTCTGGGCTCTGCTTGACGAAGTGCTACAGACTGCTTGTACTCTGTCTGCCTCTAAAGACATTTGTGTTTGAATGCTTAGAGCTTCTTGACTAATTCAAATTCCTTTTGTAATGTACCAAAAGACAACGAGTGCAAACACAATAAGTCATTTGTGACAGAACACAACTTGAATGAAATATGCTCTCTTATTTCAGTGTCAGCGCAACACCAGTGAGGAATTCTAAAGGTCCTGCTCAGTTGGCATAAATCTGCTTAGATTTACTGCTGTCAGTGGATCTAAGGTGACTTACACCAGCCAGGATCTGGCCCTAAAGGTATAAACAGTACAGAGGTCCAGATTTTAAAAAGAGAGAGCTCAGCTCTTGCTCAGGCAATGAATTAAGTGATCAAATTTTTAAGAGCTCAGTACCCAGTAGCACCCACTGACATTAAAGGTGAACAATTGGAGCTGTTGGGTGCTAGCGAATATGGTCCTTTGTGATATAGGACCAAATTGTGCCCTTAGAAGATAAATGTGTCTTTTGTGGAAGCTGTGTGGAGATGACAGAATTAAGAAGAGCTGAATTTCTAGATAGTCTCTCTCATCTAGAACCAATTTAACCCCTCTCTTTCCTTTGGCTTCTTTTCTTTAATCTGGTTTGTAAATATAGCCTTGCCTCCCTTGTATAACTAGACTCCAATCAGCATGGTCTCTGTTGAAATAAACAAGGCTTGGATACTTTTGAATTTACATTTTCTGTTTGGAGTTTTTTTAGTCAGGAGTTTGCATAGAGAAAAGTTAGTCACATTAGAAAGAAGCATGGTCTTATTATCAAAGCAACAACAGCAGAAGGTAAGAAGTTAGGATCTATTCCTCTGGGGCTGTCTACACACACATTTGCATTGGTTTCACTAAATGTTGCATCTGTGCCATGTAAGCATGACCTAGACCTAATGGAGCCAAACTGATTACAGAGAATTAATAGGTCATTTGCCTTTAATTCACTGCTAAGTACCGGAGGTTTAAGAAGATGAGTGGTAAGATGCCATTATCCACCCTCTCTCACACAGCAATTATTTTAAAGAGATCATGCAGTCTAATCTGATATCTTTTGCCATGACACTTAAATGTACTAAAAACAGGTTGGATTTTTATTTTTGGTCAGTGATCACTACAGCTTTTTCCAATGACAGACCAGAATGACCCAGCTTGGGTTCAAGGTGGGCAAGTGCTAGGACTTGGCCACTACCTGCCACTTCTCCCTGTCTCCCTACCAGGCCAACTAGAGCACAGGAAAAGCTTCCTACTACCTGGCTACAGCACACATGAAGTCCCCTTGCCACCAAAATGCTGCTGAAGCCTCTTAAATCCATGGGTCAGATTGACTGTCTGCATGGGACAGATGTGGCCTGAAGACTAAATGCATGGGTCAGCAGCCTAATATAGCACATGGCTATTCTAAACTAATAAGACAACCAAGACATTCACTGGGTCAACCCTCTGGTTAATTCTTTTCCCCCCTACAATTTTGTTTGAACATATTTTATTATTCATACAAAAATGAAGCTTCTTGTGAAATAAAAGCCAATATCAGAGTATGCTTTCAAGCAGGAAAAGCACTCAACCACCACCTACAAAGAGATACTGCATTCCCATGGCCTAATATGGAAACCAACTACTAACTTTCAGTAAGATACTTTGTAGCCTGTTGCAAAGAGAAAAGCTGAACTTGACTCTTTTCCTTATCTCTTACTTCATTAGCTTAACATTTTATAAAGAGTTTTGAAATCGTAAAGAAGTAGGGCTGGAAGTGATCTCCAGAGGTTATCTAGTCCAAACCCCTGCCTGAGGCAGGATCATCCCTATCCAAACCACCCCATACAAACCACAATCTAAAACAGTGTTTCCCAACTGGTATGCTGAGGCACACCCAGGTGTGCCATGGAATTTTGGGCTGGAGCCATGCCCCCTGCCTGCTGCCACTGCGGACACAGAGAGAGACAGGGGGCATGGCTCCAGCCAGTGATTTGCATCTGCGCGCTGTGTTCAGCTGCCTTCCCCCGCCCCTTCCCGCCCTTTCCATGCCTGTCCTCTTGGCCTCCTCCCCCCCCCGCCCCCCAGTCCCTGCCTGACCCCTTGCCAGCTCCAAGTGTGCTGCCAGAACCAAAAGGTTGGGAAATGCTGATCTAAACTGCATAAGCCTACCATCAACCCTGACACAACACAGACATAGCACCCTAATCTGCCACAGGGGAACCACAGCAGCCAACAGCCTGCTTCTATGAAATGTTGTTAATATATGCTCAAGAGCTCCTGCATAGAGTGCCACAATTAGTGTGGTGCAGTCCAGATCCTGCAAACAATTATACACATCTTAACCTCACATAGCATGAACTATCCCTTTGACTTCAGTTGGAGTAAGTTATACATATGCATTCGTTTTTTCCAGGATGCAAATGTTGTAGGTTATTGAAACAGAGAACCTATGGTTCCTGCTACTAACAGAAAGAAAATGGAGGCAAACTGTGCTCAGGCAGTCAAGAGGAGGTCTAGCTATAGAGTGATAGGTGGCCAGAGCCCTTTAAATGAGAAGTGCCTATTACTGTGTTAGTAGCACAGCAGTAATACAAGAGGAGAGTATCCTGGGGAAGCAGCATGAGAAGAACTGCAGTGCTAGCTCTGTTACTATAGGTCATCCTGCTGGCTGGTAAGCCAAGCATGTTAGACCTGCAGACTGCCCAGGGAGTCATATGACGGGAAGGGGGCAAAGCTTTGGGGCATATAAGCTAAGGCCAGAGCAAACAGTCTTGGCCCTGGAGGCTGAAGGGAAAAGAGCTCTGCAGGAGGATGCCTGCGGCTGAGAAACTGACTGATATTCTGTAATGCTAGGGAGCCATAAGTAGCCGGCTGAAGGCTGGCAGAGGAGTGGAACCAGTATGGATAGTGATTGCTTTAGAGAGCCAGCAGGTTTAGAGAATTAAGCTGCAGCCTTATGTACTGTGTTTGATTTTTTCACCAGCAGTTTGGGCAGGACTAAAAAGGGATGAAAGGAGGTCCCAGTGGTGTGCAAGGGCTATGTGGCTGTCTGGAGTACTGCCAGAGGTCAGGGGCTTGATTGTGGCAAGAAAGAAATAAAAGAGACAAAATACAGGTCAAGGACTCATAGGCCACAAGGGGCAGAAACAGGGCTAGTGAGTCTATAGCCCAAGAGGGCCAGAAATGGGGTGAGAGGTCCCACAACCCAAAAAGGGGTGAAGATTGGGGCCAGAGGGCCCACAGCCTAGAGACCAAGATGTTGAGACAAGGAATGGAGCCCAAGGAGCCAGACCCAGGATAGTGGATTTAGGTGAAAGGGACCAGCTAGAGCAATGTGGGTACGAGCCAGGAAAGCTGAGGTCCCAACAAGGGAGTGGAGGTCTAAGGCAG
Organism: Alligator sinensis; assembly: GCF_000455745.1. Classification (NCBI taxonomy): domain Eukaryota; kingdom Metazoa; phylum Chordata; order Crocodylia; family Alligatoridae; genus Alligator; species Alligator sinensis. Next base: position 550,965 of record NW_005842162.1, on the reverse strand, counting down.
CCTGGTGATGTGGGGCAAGGTGCCCACGTAAGTGAGAATTGCAAACTCCTGCGAGGCATGGGCAAGACTGTAGGAGAGGTTTGGAAGCCATGAATAGCTCCTAAGGCATCGGGTGCCCTTGGGGCACGTGTGGGCCAAGACAGCCTATCTAGCAGAATAGGACTAGTTACACCATGCTCTAAGACCCTTGGCAGCCTCCCTTTCTAAATTTCATTAATAGGATCAAGGCATGGCAGACGAGAGCAAAGAGAGGGTACCTTAGCACAGTGCAAGAGTCAAGTCACCACCAGGGGGAGTAATGGCCACCCTTGGGGTACAGGTCCTGTTACAGTTATCAAATGACAGGAAAACACAGCTCCCTAGAAAAAGGTGTTTTTTCTTTTATTAGCATTATGGTAGCATCTACACCCCTATTCACTGAGCAGGGCCTTCCTTTCCTGAATGTTGTACAGACTAATTACATACAGTCTCTGCCCCAAAAAACCTAGAGTACCTATATACATGCTGGTTTACATTCTAATTAGAACATGTCAAAGCAGACTCGATTAATCGAGTTTGCTCTGCACTCCAGTGTGGCCTCATCATCATGTGCATAAGCCCCTGTGAGTTTAAAAATGGCTTGAATGAGGTTTAGATAAAGCATCCTGACATTTTTAAACCTTCAGAAGCTTAATACACTTGATGGTAAGGTGTTTTAGCTAGAGTGACTTTCTGGGAACCACTCTAATTAAAACGCTATCCCTCCAGCCCAAAGCATGTGTATAGGCAGCCATAAACTCTAAAGGATAAGCCAGTTTCAGGAAAAAGAGAGGGCAGGTGATGATGGTAGAGGTGGAGAGTACAGGAAGACAATGAAAGAATGGTGGTAAACATGACAGACAGTTGTCATGGCACATAAGCTGCCTAATAGGTGTCCATATTTTTGTAGACAAACTTGTAATGGGTCAAAGAGTTGCAGTGGTGCTGCTGTAAGCAATGTGGTATAGATTGTTGTGACTGTTTTGTTTGTTTGTTTGAAACCAAGTGTCATACCAGATCTCAACCTTCTGTGATTGAGACTTAACTAAATGCAGCGTCCAAGTAGCCTGGCATCCTCTTTTAAGTGATAGGATTCTGCATTATATTGTGTCACACTGCACAGAATTGTCTTTTACTAAGACTTTCTCTACATGGGGGAGGTTTTTTTTCAGCATAATTAAAAATATGAATTTAAATCAGTACATTTTGTTTAGTATAGACCACCTACCCCTGTGTAAACACTCTAGTCCCAGTATTGGAGTTGTCGTGGAAACACACGCAGCATACTTTTGGGTCAGGTCAGCAGAAGCTTTTATTCAAAAGAAACTACAGCTGTAGGGGGGATTCCAAAGTGACATGGATTTCCCAAGCACTTGGAAGGGGTCCCCCCGCAAGAGCAAAATCAGGAGGCTTATATACTTTTTAACAGTTGCTTACAACTCACGTGATCATATAGTGAAATTAGCATGAAAAGCGGCTATAATATTACTTCATTATTTCTTTGCTGTAATCAGGATGGGAACTAATGGGGGAGGTGAGGTTAGTTCACAAACCTCCTTCTTGCACCTGGAAATCAGATTTGTACATACTTTTTTGCTATCTTCAAGGCCGCGGTGAGCGAAGCAGTTGCAGAGGAGTTACAAAGAACAAACACTTTCTCTTATCTGTTCTACTATACAGAGCCAGCAATTCTCCACAAAGCGGTTATGTCATCTTATAACTAAAATAATCAAAGTTTAAGGCATATATTTTTTCTGATTCCACAGAGTGCTTTTTTCTAGTTTAGTTTATCACTTGGATGAGGTTTACACTAAACATAATAGGGGAAAAAAAGCTCCTCTCTCACAGGAATATGTATACATAGGGGATTGTGCCAGTGAATCTGGTAAAATGTTCCTATTTAGACAAGACCTCTGGCCTACTTGATAACAGGCATTGGCTAAGGTTGTGATTGTGAAGTCAACCCATGATGATGCAAAGAATTCAAAACATTGGATCTTGTAAGCCCCCTGCAAAGAAAAGTCCCACAGGCTTCAGTGGCTTCTCTGAGCAAAGGATTTGCAGCAGAGGTTTTTGCATGTATGCGGACCTAAGCAGCTTTAATTTCATTTTCACATCTTTGGAATATAGGGTTTCAGCCAAAATAGAGATGGTCAGCCTTGAGTCCTAGAATCTTATAATGCTGTTGTGTTTTACAATAATTTATTTTAGAAAATAAAAAACTTATTGTTGAAGAGATTTATTTCATAAACTCAATTCTGTTCATTGCCATGAATAATAAAAACTACAAAGTCAGTAAAAAGGAGAAATTATTTTCTGCCACTTGTGAACTGGCAACATATCACAAACAGTAGGATGTTGAAATATGAACTGTGGAAGCCAAATGGCAGGGTGAACAAATGCATACCATCATTGTGGACCACCACAAGATACAGGAGGTGGTAAGGGCAGGAGACATCATATCACCCGTAGACTTATTACCTGGTGACAGCTGCCAGGCTATGTGGGAATGAATCTTCCACAAGGACCTGCAGAAGGAGCACAGAGACCTGAACTGGCAGGCAGCCCACCAGGCACTCCCCATATGGGCATGGAAAAGCAGCACAGGGCAGAGAGGTCCATTGAACTGCCCAAGACAGACCTGCCACTGGCAGGCAGAAATGATTGACCAACTCTTCTGGGACTGCCCATTCACCAGAGAGGTGTGGAAGAAAATCCATGTGCTCCTCCTTGTGGTGATAGGTTTCAGAGACCTGACCAGGGAAGCAGTTCTCTATGGGCACCTGGCCAGACAGCAAGGGACCCTTACAGCTTGCTTTGACCAGTCCATATCCTGCTTCAGGTATGCACTGTGGAAAGCCATAAACAGACACTCAGAACCCACAGTCGAGGACTGTATTAAAATGGGACTAAGTGAAATGTACTGGTACTACAGGAAGACAAAAGAGGATGATGGGAAAGAAATGGCAGACCTCATATCGTTGAGAGGGGTCTGACTTAGACTGTTTCAGGGGCAAGACCTCTGAATGTGGTAGTGGGTGGGGGTATGGGTATGGAGATGGGTGCACAGGTGCACGGACATGTGGTGTAAACTGTGTAATGGGTTTTTAATGGTTTAATTGTCAAAGTGTGCTTTGCTCTTCCAAATGAACCACAAGGGCCACTTGACACAGTTTTGAAGGTAAAGTTATGTCTGAATATCATATCATATCATATCATGGCACGGGGTCCCCAGGTATGGCTGTGATGCCCCTAGGGCTTCGTGACTGTGCCAGCTTCACCCTGCAGGCACCTTCTAATCTCACCTGCCACGTTTTGTTGGTTAAGATAATAAGTAGAGAGGCTGCCCATGAGTTTGTGTGTGGCCACAGTCCTTTTTAACCCCACTTGACCCTGCATGTTATTGGATTGCTTGCCGGGTTCTGCTCCAAGTCCATTCTCCCACCACATTCTCTTAAAAAAACTTGGTGCCTACGCAGTCAGATGGTTGGCAAATTAGCTAGATGGTCCCACCCAGAGAGTGGTGGTGGATGGGTCATTTTCGACCTGGAGGGATGTGGGCAGTGGAGTCCCCCAGGGCTCGGTCCTGGGGCCTGTACTGTTCAACATCTTTATCAGCGATCTGGATGGGGGTGTGGAATGCACGCTGCCCAAACTCGCTGACAAGACCAAGTTGTGGGGCAAGGTGGGCACACTGGAGGGGAGGGACAGAATCCAGCTAGATCTAGACAAATTACAGAGGTGGGCAGATGAGAATAGGATGGAATTCAATGCAAACAAGTGCAAGGTATTGCATCTAAGGAGAAGGAACCAGCAACACACCTATAGGCTGGGGAACACCCTTCTTGTCAACATGGTGGCAGAAAGGGATCTTGGAGTCATTGTTGACTCCAGGATGAACATGAGCTGCCAATGCAAGGAAGTGGTCAGTAAGGCTAGCCGCACCTTGTCGTGCACCTACAGATGCATCACGAGCAAGTCCAGGGAGGTGATTCTTCCCCTCTATGTGGCACTGGTCAGGCCACAGTTGAAGTACTGCGTCCAGTTCTGGGTGCCGCACTTCAAGAGGCATGTGGCTAGCATTAGAGGGTCCAGACGAGCGCCACTCGCATGGTCAAGGGGCAGCGGAGCAGGCCCTACGAAGAGAGGCTGAAGAGCCCAAACCTATTCAGCCTCCACAAGAGAAGGCTGAGAGGAGATGTGGTGGCCATCTACAAACTCACTGTGGGGGGACCGGCAAGAATGGTGGGAAGCTCTATTCCCCTGGGCACCACCCAGGGTTACTAGGAATAATAGCCACAAATTATTAGAGAGAAGGTTCAGGCTGGACATCAGGAGACATTACTTTACAGTTAGGGCTGCCAGGCTCTGGAATGGGCTCCCAAGTGAGGTGGTACTCTCTCCTACGTTGGGGGTTTTCAAGAGGAGGCTGGACAGATATTTGGCTGGGGTGATATGACCCTGGCACCTGTTCCTGCCCGGGCCAGGGGGTCAGACCTGATAATCTGTTCAGGCCCCTTCCAACCCTAAGCACTACGATACTAGTATGGGCTGGATGCATGGCTCCAAACCCCCACACCCATACCATGCCCCATGCCTCACAAGTGGTATTTAAGTATTGTCCCTTTAATGAGATCTTGGCCTAACTTGGCCTTTTGTGGTCACTGGGCTCTCTGTGCCCCTGGCACTGGGCCCTCTGGCACTGGGCTCAATGTATGCCTGGTCCTGAGCCCCCTGGCGCTGGGCTCACTGCACCCCTGTCACGGCACTCCCTGGGGCTGGGCTTGCGCCCACTCTGGCACTGCGTCCTCTCTGGAGCTAGGGCTCTACACACTATTGTGTCCCAATGAGGCCTTCTCCTTCCCTAATAGCCTCATCCCAGTCCACTGGTATAAAGGACAACATAAACACAAATCTCTGGGCTACAACATAATACTAACAATAACACTGGAGGCCATAATCTGCCCCTTTAAGAAGGCAAGCTTCTCCCTCAGTACTGTATACCTCCTAGCCCAAGGTACCTTATAAGCTTCTGGAGCCCTATTAATTTTGCAGGCCACAGATCAGGCTCCCAAACATCCCCAAGTAGCTCTTTCACACAGGAGCTGTTCCCCTTGGTGAGTGCCAGAGAACTAACCCCTGCCAGCCCTAGTCCTGGGACTTATGTATGCCCAGGGCCCTGCCTTCTTCCAGTCAGCTGACTGTGTGCAGGTGCCAGCTAATTTACTCAGTAGCTTGCTGCCCAGGCAACCTGCAGCTGTGGAACTCTGCCTGGCTCACAGGGCTCTCTAGCTAGGCGGCTTTTGCTCTTAAAAGAGCAGGCTCATCTTAATGCCCTGCGACAATATAGAAATAAATATTTCTAAAAAAAAAAAGTGGTCTCTTGAATATCCATCAGAGGCAGGATGCTGCGGACCCGACAAGGGCAAAATGATTTTGATGCAATTAGTATGTAAAGTCTCATTGAATTTAATAGGATTTCACACAATATGGAACCTTGAAATGTATTCAAAACCCTTTTGGAAAAAAGATGATCTTCATTTTATTGCAGCTTTTCTAATTAAAATTATTTGGCCATGTAAATTTAACTAGCAAAAGGCACCAGCTAATATGGTGTCTGATAATTAGCTAAAGTAAAGAAGAGAATGTACATTCCAGGGAAGGGATAGACTGTAGATCAGTGGTCTCCAACCTTTTTAAGCAAAAGATCATTTTTGGCATTTAAAAGCAACCCAAGATCTACCCCTCCCTCACCTTACAGCAGCAACCTTACATCTACCCCTTACAGCAGGTAAGTCTGTTGGGAGGTAAGGGGGAAAGACTGAGGCAGAGAGAGAAAAAATTATTTAGGGGCACGCCTCCCCAGAAGA
>NW_005842162.1:544537-544916 GCF_000455745.1 Alligator sinensis | reverse complement strand
GGGGGAACACGCAACCTGGGCGGGCATGGGATGGGGGCATGTGCCCCTGGATCAACATGCCAGATGGGTTAGCTGCTGCTGTGGGCTGCAGTTGGGGCTGGGGCTTGGAGCAGGGTTATGCAGGGGGCTGCAGGCACCCAAAAATTTGCTGTAGCCCCCACCATAGCCCCCACTTCCAACATCACTACCACTGCCCCACACGAGCCCAGCTCAGCACAGTCCCAGACCACTGCTGTGAAGAGTGTGGCACTGCCACCCCTTTCCCCCGCCTCCTCCCCCCCACCCCAGGATCAGCACGTGGTTGTGGGCGGGCTGGGGCTGGAAGGCAGTGGCATTCTCGGCTCTTCACAGTAACAGTCTGGGCTGGGCTGCACTGTGC
>NW_005842162.1:542022-543393 GCF_000455745.1 Alligator sinensis | reverse complement strand
CCTCCCCCCCTCCCAGCTGTTGCAGCCGTTTGCGCTGTCTGGTGTTTGGGGGGGGCATGTACCCCACCATCTGTGTGCAGTGGAAGCAGCTACAGTTGTGGGCTGGTCTTTGTGCCCCGAGCCCTGCTGCAGCTGGCCTGGGAACAGCCCGATGCCATACGTGTCCTGCCACTGGGCTGAGCCTCGTCCCCTGCCCGCCCAGCAGCGGGACACAGGTGGCATCAGGCTGCTCTCAGGTGGGCTTCAGCAGGGCTCAGGATACAAAGCCCAGCCCACAACTACAGCTGTCTCTGCTGCGCACAGATGGGGGAGCCCTCCCTCCCCCCCTGCACCCCTGGATGAGTTGCTCAGGCTCAATCCTCCCACCATTCACCCGGCTGGGCTCCCACTCAACTTACACCTGATCCTGCATCTGCAGCACTGTCCTTCACCACAGGGACCTCGATCAGGCTCCCCCCCCTTCCCCGCCCCCCCCCCCATGGACAGACCTGCTGGGCTGGGGGTGGGACACATGTGTGCATGCAAGCGCCCATTCAGCCCCCCACCCCAGTCTCGGATCAACTGCAAGAGGCTCTGAGATCTACTGGTCGATCGAGACCACCGATTGGTGACCACTGTTTTAGACTATAAACTGACAAATGCAGCAACTTGCCCCGGTACCAAAATATGACTATCAAATTTGTGTCCTGGCTGTGGAGTGCCTTGTTGTGAAAAGACTTTGCCCGCTGAGGAAACTGAAGAGCAAAAACAGAAAATGTGGGAACCCCAGGAGTGGAAAAGAAATGAGATGCCTACTAGGCCTGTGCGAAGCGGCTAGTATTCACTTCAGATTCGGCCAATTCGGGGGACAGTAATTCAATTTGGTGATTCGAATCACTACCCTGAATCAATTTGACCGAATCTGCTTTGGAGGTTTGGCTGCTGCCAAATCTCCAAATCTCCAAATCAGCCAAGCCCATCCCCTGCCTGCTCTCCCAGCCCGGCAATGGCTGCCCCACCTGCCCCACCTCCCAGCACTTTGAAAAAAAAAGCTTAGACTCACCAGGTGCTGCCAGGTGGGAGGCAATCCCCGCTGCCCCCGACTGCCCCACGCTGTGTTGGGGGCTCTGCATGTGACCCCTGACCCCCGCCCTGCTCCCCCAGCCCCCCTATGTCTGCCCTGTCCACCACAGCTCCAGCCCTTTAAGAAAAAAAAATGAGAAAACCCCCAGACTCACCGTTCCTGCTGGCCCCCACTGCCCCGCACCACATGGGGGACTCTGCATGAGCCCCCCAAAGCCCAGAGGCTAGTGCAGGAGCAGTGTGTCCCAGGGCTTGCCTCGGTTTTTTTTTTCTTAAAGAGCTGGAGCTGGCCTGGGGGGGGCACCCATG
>NW_005842162.1:523694-541898 GCF_000455745.1 Alligator sinensis | reverse complement strand
CAGGCAGGGGCTGGGGGGCTGGCTGGGATCCCCCCATGGTCCCCTCCTCCCTCCCCCAGGCCCACTTTCCCTGCCTCCTACTTACCTGCTCCAACTGCAACTGCAGCTGCCTGCTGCAGCAGGTGGGGACTGCGCAAATCATCGAAGCTCTCCAAATCTTTTCCAAAGATTTGGAGAGCTTTGAATTGATTTGTACCTTATAATTGGTCCCCTGATTCAATTCGGATTTGGAGATTCAGCCACTGAATCAGGCCAAATCTCCTCTGAATCGAATCACCACCTGAAGCTTTGCACAGCCCTAATGACTACCAGAATAATGGTTACACATCCTGGTAAAACTGAGATAGTGAAGATGTGCTTGAAGCACCATAAGAAGGTAAGTTATGAAAAGCAAGATGCATGTCTCAGAGCGTGGAGATGAACTGGATGAACTCTTAAAACAAACATAAACTCTCCCCCAGTTTGAGATGAGGACTTAGGTTTCTTTTCAGGCAGATGCTGGGGACCTGTGGATGACTTTTGATCACTGTCAGCAAGCTGAAGAGTGTGTCAGAATCAGGAAAAATCCTGGTGGCATTGACAATCCAACTGTTAAACTGGGTGGGACTGAGGATGTGGTGACAGCTAAAAAGATAGTGGAGCAGGCCTTGTAGTAGGTATGGCTCAAAGGAGCTGAGCAGAGCAATCAAGAAGCAGTGGGCTACATGCAAGGCCATTAGGCAGCTGTCCAAGAACCTCGACCCCTCCTGATGCTTGAATACAGACCATGAAAATGAGCAGAAAGAACTAGCTTGGGTAGATATTGAAGATGAGCATGGAAAGCACCAGTGTATGGTGCAAGAATGGGAACTGACTGCATTCTGTGTGGTTGGCTGGGATTTGAATGTTACCCTGGAAGTATTTTGGTGATTACAACTCTTCAACAAGATAGCAAAAAACAGGGAGGTACTGGGAAGACTTCCATGTCATGAATGTGGGGTCACAATCAAGAGATTTCATACAAAGCCTGAATCAGAGTGCTCTAAGAGCATTTATACACATACATTTGTCTGCTCCGATGTGCCAGAAATCCAGCCCATCAGAGCAGACTCAATTAGTTGAGTCTGCTCCGCACGTGAGCTGACGCACCTGGTGCTGCATTGCATGCATTTGTAGAAACAGTGAAATGTGCATCAGTGCTGAGAAAATGGTAGTGGTGCATTTTTGAGCTAAAACAACTTCAATGTGTTTTAGCTCAAAAGTGCACCAGTGCCATTTTCTCAGCACTGCTGTGCATTTCGCAATTTATACAAGCGTGTGTAGAAATGTGCTAAGAGTTTGACAGCTACTAGAGGAGGGTCACATGGCACTGAAAAGGACCCTTCTTTTTGATGCCCAATGATTGAGCTGGAAGCTAGAAAACATGAATGACCAGACCTCTCAGTCCTGAGTCAGAAAACATCCATGAACTAGGCATGGAAAATACAATGTGGACACATTGTACACCTATCCTGAGACTAGGCAAGGTTCTAGAGGGGAAGTATAGTATATAGCATGGTGGTCTTGGGGCCCAGTCAGCCCTGTACAATGGGCAAACCCAGTACACCTGTGGCCAGTTAGCTCTGAAGAGGGACAGGAGAAGCTCGATAGGTTGGGACTTGGGAAAGGGAGCTAGAACCATCAGAGTTTCCCAGGGAGATAGCCCTAAGGGCCAGCATCCCTGCATGTAGAACCATGAGCTGAGGAGCAGTTGGGTTTCTTTGGTTTTTGGTCTCTTGAACACTGTTGAAAGGACTCCAAAAGGAAGCCCTCTGTCTTCTTTATCTACAAAGAACAGGGATGTTAAAGCTGAATGTTGGGAGAGAAAGAATCTGGGGAATTGAAGACTAGCTTGGCTTTGGACACTGACTCTGAAAAAGGATGGGAACTATTTATTTATTTATTCATTCAGTTTACGTGCCACCATCCTGACAAAAGCTCAAGACACTTTACAAAAGAGAATCAATGGATTATTAAAATAGCCCATTGAGCATAAACACAAGCAATCCAGAGTACCAAGTCACAAAAGTAGACTGGTACATGACCTGGAGAGAAACCTGATAAAGGTAGTGGCTAAGGAGTGACATCTGCAATACCACACATCTGCATGAGGAGATGCTTCAAGTAAAAGTTAGCCCCTTTATAAAGGAGTTATTTTTATAAACTGTTCCTGCTCAAGTTAGCCCCTTACCCCTGCCTCACGCACCCTTTAATAATAAAGGTGAAGGGATGACAACTTACTTCTAGAGAGAATTTGCTAGAAAGCTTTCTATGCAATTCCTTTCCTTATGTAATGAAAAATTAATCTCTTGATACTATGCATGTGAGAGACTGACACTTCCAGCTTAGAGCCAGATTCCCACATCCTACTACATGCTCAGAAGGTCATTCCTAGCCTCACAGCCTGAATCACTCCACTCTCAATTTGGATACATTGTGACACGGACTTTCTTTTTTTTTTTTTTTTGTTCTGGCTTTGTACAGCACTTAGCAAAAGGAGATTTATGACAAGGACTTTTAGGCCATCATGTTATCACAGATAATCATGGATGGGTAGAGACAATAACACTTAGCCAAAGGTGCCACATGGTAACAACTGCATGCTTTGGGGGAGGGGATGTGTGGGAGGGACACATTCTATTTAATGACTTTTCCTTTCTTCTTGCAGGAGACAGAAGTGCCCCCAGAAAGCCTCACTCCTTATGCCCATCGTGAAGTTTCAAGCAAGGACATTGCTGAATCATGTGATAAGAATTGTTATCTAGAGTCTAAGGCCAGGAGAGACCATTAGATAAATTAGTTTAATCTCCTGTACGGTGCAAGCCATGACTCTGGGGTTTTGTTTGTTTGTTTGTTATATATTTTGGAAAAATTTTCATGTATCAAGTCAAATTAGCCAGATCAGTTCCAAATCCTTTGAATTGTTCAAAAACTTTATGTGGTCCTACTACTGGCAAGTATCGTCCACCCCAGACTTTTCAGCTTGGGGCTTCAGATACTTCCAAATCCTTTGGCAGGCCCAAGCCAGGAGGCTTGGGGTTCAGATGCCCCCGAGTTTCACTTGCCCTCAGCCATCTGGCTGCAGGAGCAAGCTAGGAAGGAGTCTCCCATTTCCATTAAGTCGCCATGTAGCCAAGATCCTCCCATTGGAAACTGGTCAACGGGAAGCTAACTATGAGGCTCTCATAAGGAGTGCTGTCCGCATGCAGACAGGGGTGCACCCTCCGCTACACAGTGCCATTTTCATTGCATTTGAGCTCAGGTATCAGACCAGTGCAGCGACTACACTTGATCTTAGCCCACAAGAGGCCAGAAGTAACCTGGTTACTCATAAACTGAGTGCAAATAGCTTAAGCCTGCCTCAGCCAAAACGAATCAAGGCTGGGTACCTTTCTGGAAGAAGAGTGCAGGAGAGGGAGAACTCACCACTTCATGTGGCAAGCCTACTCAAATGACTAATAACTATTAGCAAAGTAATAAGCAGAGAGCAGTTGCTCTGAGATAAGTAGCTCAAGAGTGGAACTGCCTTGAGGAGGCTTTTCTGAGAGCTAGTTGCTTTGGGTGTCTGATTGGTGCTTGAATGTTTGCCTAGTGCCTGGTATGTGTGCATGTGTGTGTTTTCCTCTCTGCACCCACTCCCTCTTCCCCTGATGGAGTGACTGGTTGACTGGGCTTACTCTCAGTGGGGCTGGATAAGCTAACCGAGAGCTGGAAATAGGCTAGGCAGCTTTACAAAAAGGCAGCCCTACAAAAAGGCAGCCCCCAGCAAACAGACAGAGTTTGCCTAGAGAGTTTACTGTATGAGGGAGCAGGAGACTCTGTATATGAGTGCATCAGCATGCACAAGGTCCCAGGCGCACATGTTTGATATCTGGATTTTTCTGGTATCATTTCTCCTTCCTCCCCCCCTCCCTTTTTTTTTTTAAATAATTTCCTTACAGTTTAGGTGTCCTCCAGGGAGCAAAAGAGGCATAAATAGAGGCTGGGTCAGCACTTATGATCTGCATGGGATGTGCCATGTTTGTGTTCTTCCTAGAGGGTTAAAACCATTTCATTGGCACCAAGTATAAGCTGGCATCTGACCTGGAGGAAAAGATTCAAAGGTTGGAAGCACAGATATCCATGCTCCATTGTATCAAGGAAAAGAAAGGTTACTTGGACAGGAATTATGAGAGGTTGGTACTGGAGAGGGGAAAGGGAAATGAGAAGAAGTGGCAATATGTGACTACTCAAAAGAGGAAGGGGCCCAAAACTAAAGAGGAGCAGATTCAAGTCAGTACCCGCTTTCAAGCACTCTGCAGTGAAACAACTGAGGAAAAGGCCATGGAGAGGACATCTAGTGACATGATTCAGAGTATTCAGCAGTCTACAGTGCAGGAAGTGCAGGGCCCTAAGGGCATGGACTCTAGGACCACTGAAACAAGAAGGACGAGAAGAATGGTGGTGGTTGGGGAATCTCTTTTGCAGGGACAGAGGCACCAGTTTGTCATCCAGATTTGGAGTCCTGGGAGGTGTGCTATCTGCCTGGAGCCCACATTCAGGATGTTATAGAGAGACTACCAAAGCTCATCCATCCTTCAAACCATGACCCTTTCCTACTTTTCCATGTAAGCACCAACAATACTACCAGGAATGACATTGAGCTGATCAGAGGTGACTGCTAGGCTCTTCACAGGAGGGTTAAGGATCTTGGGGAGTTTCTCATTGATCCTCCTTGTGGAAGGCAAGGGACCATTGTATCCTGGAAGTAAATTTGTGGCTGAGATGGTGGTGTTAACAAATATGAAGGCTTTGGATTCTTTGATAATGAGTAGATGGTCTGAGGAAGAAAACTGCTATCAAGATATGGGATCCATCTGATGAGAACTGAAAAGAACATCTTTGGGTGTTGTCTGGCCAACCAAATAAGGAGGGCTTTAAACTAGGTTCCACAGGGGATAGTAATTAAAACCCTCCCACAACAGAGCAAACATTGCAGAGGGGAAAGGACCAGAAAAAGCCACTCCACTTTGGGAAAGGACCAGAGAACCACAGGACAGCAACTAGTGGTGCAAAAGGGACGTGAGTAAGTCAAAATGCAGAATATGTCTAATGTATGTATACAAATTAGAAGAATGGGGAATAAATGAGATAAGCTGGAAGATGCAGCCTGTGAAAAGAACTGTAACCTGACTGGTATCACAGAAACCTGGTGGGATGGCTATTATGATGGGAATGTCAACATTGGGGGTTACACTCTGTTTTGGAAGGACAGGGCGAGAAGAAAAGGTGGTGGTGTTTCCTTGTATGTCAAGAACATATATACTTGTTCCCTGGTTCAGGGGGAAGAAGACAGCAGAGCAGAATGCATTTGGGTGAAGATGAAAGGAAAAAGATGCAGCACCTATATAATGGTGGAGATTTATTATAGGCTACTTCTAGGAAGAGGTGGTGGATGAGGCACTCTTTAAGTAGGTGGCAAATCTATCGAAAAGTTAAGGGATGGTACTGATGGGAGACTTTAATTTTTCAGACATCTGCTGGAAGAACAATATAGTCACACATAAAATGTGAAACTGGTTCCTAACTTGTGTGTAGGACAAGTTTCTGTTCCAGAAAGGGGATCATCTGTCTTGGATCTTGCCCTGACCAATAGAGAAGAAACAGGTGGAAGACGTGAAGATAATGGGCAACTTGGGGGAAGCGATCACAACATGGTAGAATTCCAGATCCTGACTTGGAGAAATCATAAGGTCAGCAAAATCAGGAGGCTAGATTTCAAAAACGCAGATTACATCTGACTCAAGGAATTATCTTTCCATGGTACCATGCCTATTAAGACTGAAGGATAAAGTCACCCAGGAGGGCTGAGAGCTTCTAAAGGACACAGTATTGGAAACACAGAAAGAAATTGTTCCAACATGATAGAACTACAAGAAAAATAGCAGAAAACCACTGTAGCTGTACAAGGAGCTTCTAGGATGCCTCAAATGCAAAAGGAAAGCATATAGGCAATGGAAAGATGGGCAGATCACCAAGGAAGTGTACCCAGAACTATCAAGAACCTGCAGAGACAAAATCAGGAAGGCAAAGATAAAGATTGAGCTGTACCTGGTGATGGAGGATAAAGACAAGAAAAAGTAGTCCTATAAGTGTGTTGGCCAGAAAAGAAAGACCAAGGAAGCTGTTGGTCTACTGTCAACTAGCCAGGGGAACAGAAGGGAGAGCTACTCAACAGTTAGTTTGCCTCAGTCTTCACAAAAATATTAAGCTGCAGCCAGACACCTAATGAGGATTATTTGGATAATGAAGGGGATAAGATGAGAAATGAGATAACAAAAAAGAGCTTTTCATGGGTCTGAATGAATTCAAAACAGCAGGGCCTGAGGAACCAGGGTACTGAAGGAACTGACAGAGAAGATCTTGGAGCCCTTGGCAATATCTTTGTGAAGTTGTGGAAGAAGAGCCAAGTACCAGAGGACTGGAAAAGGGCCAATGTAGTGCACCTTTTAAAAAAAGGCAAAATGGAGGACTTGAGAAACTACAGACTACTTAGCTTCACCTCACTACTTGGGAAGTTACTGGAGCATATCCTAAGGAAGACAATTGGCAAGCATCTTTAGGAAAGACTGATCACAAACAGCCAGTATGAACTTATTAAAAATAAGTTGTGTCAAACAAAACTTGATCTCCTTCTTTGACATAGTAACTACTTGGAAGGATGAAGGGAATGCTGTTGATATAGTGTATCTGGATTTCAGCAAGGCTTTTGACAAGGTCCCACATAAAGTTTTCACAAATAAATTGGAGAAATATGGGCTGAACAAAATGACTATAAGGTGGATAGACAACTGGCTCAATAGCTGCAAGCTAAGGGTAATTATTAACGCAATGAGGGGAGTCCTACAGAGGTCTGTCCCGAGCCCAGTGTTGATCGACATATTTATTAATGATTGGGATGCTGGCATAGAAAGCTTATTGAGCAAGCTTGCAGATGACATGAAACTGGGAAGGACTGTGAACATGTTGGAGGCTAGAAGTGTAATTCGGAAGGATCTTGACAGATTAGAAAGTGGAGCTAAAGTTCACAGAAAAAAGTTCAGTGTGGACAAATACAAGGTTCACCTTGGGAAGAAAAACAAAAATATAAATACCAAATGGGTGACACCTGGCTGGATGGCAGCACTATGGAGAGAATTTGGGAGTCCTGGTAGATCACAGCCTCAATATGAGTCTGTAGTGTGAAGCAGCTGCACAAAAGACAAATACAGTTTTGGATGCATCAACAGAAGCATTAGATGCAAGACATGGGAGGTGATAATGCCTCTCTACTTCGCACTAGATAGGCCTCATCTAGAGTATTGTGTGCAGTTTTGGGACCCCCATTTTAAGAAGAATGTGTAGAAGTTGGAGAGGGTCAATAGACAGGCAACAAAGATGATAAAGGAAAGCAAATCATGCGAGGAGAGATTGAAGGAGCTATGTAGGTTCAGCTTGCGGAAAAGGTGCTTAACAGGGGATATGATAACAGGACTCAAATACCTGAAGGGCTGCCATAAAGAAGAGGGAGAATACTTTTTATCTCTTGCTGCAGAGGGTAGAATGCAGACCAATGGCTTGAAGTTGTAGCAAAGTAGGTTTATATTGGATATTCAGAAAAACTTCTCCACTGTGAGAAAAGTAAGACAGTGGAATAGAGTGCCTAGGGAAGCTGTGAATTCTCCATCACTGGAGGTGTTCAAGAAGAGGCTGGACAGCCACTGGTCAAGGATGATCTAGGCATAGCTATGCCTATGTTCTACATTGGGTTTTTCCTATGCTTCTGGGCTTTGCTGGTTGCCCCCTGACCTCTTCTGCTACATGTGTCAGGGTGTTTTTAAGTCTTCCTGAGAGGAACTAGATGTTGGCTGCAACCAGAACTGGAGATTTGGATTGAGGTGTGCCAGCACTCCTTCTGGGACTTAAAGGCAAAGGTTCCCCGCTACAACAGCTTTCCCCTCCACTCAGGGTTAAACTAATCATCATACCTGGGGTCAGGAAGGAATTTTACCCTATGATCAGAGTGGTATGGATTGTGAGGGTTTTTGTTTTGCTCTGTAGCAGGGGGTGTGGCCCTCTACTTGGGATCTCTTGGGCATATATTAATAACCTTTTATAGAAGAAGGACTTTGGCTGCTATGGTTCTCCCACTTTACCTGTGGCAGGTTGGGGTGTTAGGTCTTGTCAAAGTTCACAGTAACTTTCCTAAGAGGTTAGATCAGGGCAGGCAAAATATGGCCTGCAGGCTGAATGCGGCCCACCAGGCAATTCTATCTGGCCCACAGAGCCCCTAAAAACATTAGTAAATTAATATTTATTTGCTCCTGGCTGCCTGTCAAAGCTGACAGGAGTCAGGGGCAGTAGGACCCAGAGGGAGCCCTCAGCAGGATTGAGCAGCCCATCCCCAGCCCACTCCCAGCCATTTCATTCTCTTCCTGCCCCTGCCATGCTCCAGCACCATGTGGCTCCTGGGAGCATGGGGAGCACAGGGCCACGCTGGTACATGTGTGTGTGTACATGCGCAGGCAGGGGCAGAGTGTGTATGTGTTCATAGGGTAAGTCCCACATGCACAGCCCACCATACACATACACCCACACCCCCCCTCATACTGCCATATGTGCAGACCCCCACACCCACACCTCCTCACACTCCTCAACCACCCCCCCCCCACACACAGCCCCCCACAAACCGCTTACCCCCACCACATACCCACACACCCCGCAGCCCCCCACAACCCTATACCCCCCCCCACAATATACAAAAGTAAGACTTCATTTTAAGCTATTGTGCAATCACCTCAGTATACACTACACAAACACATGTAAATCAGGACAAAAATCTTTTTTGAACTCAAATTATTGAATGCTGTAGATGTTTGCTTTTTAGAATAGAATTTGCTATTTTTCTTGTTCTGAGATGGCAAGACTCCTTTCTGAAAGGAGTACTTCAGGCAGAAGGGGAAGGACTTCTGGTGACAAAGGTTAGGGGGGGTTTAGGGGGTGGGACTTTTGGTTCTAAGATGGTGACCAGGGGGAGGGGCTACCCATGCAGCCCTTGACAGCTTGCCAAAACTCGGTAAGCACCCCAGGGTTAGATTATGGATTTTTATAGGATGGTTTGGAGAGGATGATCCTGCCTCAGACAGGGAGTTGGATTGGTGACCTCTGGAGGTCCCTTCCACCCTACTTCTCTATGATTCTGTGATTCTTTTGCTGCCAACCCTGTCTTATTTCCATTTGAATGGGTCTGTTTTCAGTCTCTAGTCACTGGCCCTTCAGCTAGACTTAAGAACTCTTCAGAAGTTAGCATTATCTCCTGGGGGAGATACTAGGGCTGTGCGAAATTTCACTGCGTGTTTCATTTCAAAGCTGTTTTGACACGTTTCAAGCTTGAAACAGAGAAATCAAAATGAAACAAAAGGCTTCAAAACAGCTTTGAAATGAAACAAGAGCATTCAAAATATTTTGAAAGTTTTTAAATGTTTTGAGTTTCAAAGCCGGGCTTACTTGGCTTCAGTACCAGTCCCAGGTGGCAGCAGCAGCCTCCTATCCTCTGGCATGCAGATCTGGGGGCCCGCACCCCTGGGAGGGCTGCAGGGCTGTACCAGACTCCTCCTGGGGGTGCGAGCCCCCTATCTGCACGCCGGATGAGAGGAGGCTTCCGCAGCAGCAATCTTCCCCAGTACTAAGCATGGGCTGTACCCAATGCTGGTCCCAGGCAGCAGCCTGATCCTCCTCTCATCCAGTGCAGATCCAGGGGCTCACACCCCCAGGAGGAGTCCAGCATAGCCCAGCAGCCTTTCCGGGGGTGCAAGCCCCCAGATCTGTGCCCCGGATGAGAGAAGAATCAGGTTGCCTCTCCCACCAGGGACCAGCACTGAGTGCAGGCTGCCCCCAGCACATGACAAGATTGCTGCTGCTGGCAGCCTGAGCCTCCTCTCATCTGGTATGTCTCCACAGCCCTCCTTGGGGTGCAGGCCCCTGGATCTGTGCGCCAGATGATAGGAGGCTGCCATTGCCAGCAAGTGTCAGGACTTTTGCTTTGAACAGTTTGAGGTGCAGTTTCCTAGAACCCCCTGCACCTATGTCATTGGAAATTGGCAGGCTTCATGCCCTCAGAAGGGGCTATCATCCCTGAAATTTTCATCCAGATTAGGCAAGAAACAGCAAAGCTTTAGGCATTTTCATGATTCCCCATTATAGCCTATGGGTGAAATGTCGAAACTCATTGAAACAGCAAAATAGTCTCAACGAAATGAAACGGGACAGTTGTCACAGGCTAGCTGGGTACTGTGAGTATATCAATTTAGTTGTAGACTGACTGAGCACTGTAACTTTATTAGCCACTGGGTTTTTTGGTTTGGGATTCATAGATTCATAGATTCATAGATGTTAGGGTCGGAAGGGACCTCAATAGATCATCGAGTCCGACCCCCTGCATAGGCAGTAAAGAGTGCTGGGTCTAGATGACCCCAGCTAGATGCTTATCTAACCTCCTCTTGAAGACCCCCAGGGTAGGGGAGAGCACCACCTCCCTTGGGAGCCTGTTCCAGACCTTGGCCACTCTAACTGTGAAGAAGTTCTTCACAGTTAGAAGTGAACTTCACAGTGACTTCACTGTGAAGTCCCCTCACAGATTGAGGAGGGGATGTTGGGAAGGAAAGCAACGATAAGTTTTACTTATGAAAAAGAATACATTTTACTTATAATAACAAAAGATATAGTTTGCACATATGACAGTTAGTAAAAAGGTTAAGCTAACAGACAATATCAATACAAGTTAATATTGGCAGTGATAATAAAAAAAGATAGAGAGAAATCAACCAAGAGTTTCCACTTGGTTAGCAACTTATTGATAGTTTTTCAGTTAGAAACACGTTAAGTTGATCCAGCGAAGTCAGGTGTCCCCAATGTACACTGTCAGAAGGAGAACCAGAGGAGGACCTTCAGTTAGGATCTGGTCTTCGTTCACACAGGGAATAAGAGAGATTCAGGGGAATAGAACAGCAATGACCCTTCTGTTTTGTCCTTCCTGAGGGTTACTTAGTGTGTGTGTTCTTTTATATTTTGTTTATGTTAATTTGTTAGTTATATAGCCATTTATAATGATGCTTTATAGTTGTTATTTTATGGGGTTAAAAGGTGTTAGAAATCATTACAATAAGTTATTACCCAAGCTTGGGTTTATTCAATAAGCAAATTACACTACATTACTTTGGGGTCTGAGATTAACATGTTTTTACCTAAATTTATTTTACTGTCTTTAAGCAGAAAAAGATTATAAAATTAGCTAAGTCTGCGGTTATATCCTTTAGTTTTGCTTTTTAAAAGTTATGCTGTTTCAAGATTAATATAAAAGTTATATATAATTCTTGTGGGTTATACTCCAGACAGACAAAAAACAGTTTTATAAGTTCTTTTTCAGATATCTTCAAAAAGCATCTTCTTTTGTTATAACTGCTTATTAACCCTTCTGGTTCTGGCTATCACAGACAGTGCTTCGAAATGAAATGACGAAACAAAACACTGCCCCTTCTAAACAGCAAAACGGACGTTGAAACAAAACGATGGTGTTTCACACAGCCTTAGGAGATACCTGTAACTTGTATAACAGTTGTCATCTCAAAAGCCTTTTTGATTGAGAGCTTAAATCTCACTTAAAAGCATTCTTTGAAGCCCTCACATAAATTATGGGTTTATGTGGTTTTTTTCTTTTTTTCTGTGTGTGTGTGTGTGTGTGTGTGTGCATACTTTGATAGTTGCCACATCTATTTTACAACATGGGTGCAGAACAATGTTCCATATTCTAATATGGGTCTCATCAGTGCCTTATAACAGAGGAAGACAGGTTGTTTGGGTAAATCTGATATCTTTTATTAGATCAACTCAAATAGCTGCTAGCAACTTGCTAGAAAAATTCTTCTTAGCAAGCTTTCAAATATAAATACCCTTTATCAGGCTGAGGAAGCATCTGCAGTTGGTGTGTGCTCTTCCTGGGTGGAATAAATAGTAAAGAGGCCAGAGGCTGGTATGCATGCAAGAAAGCTAGTCAGTGAAGATATAAATTGAGGAATCAATGGGTGAGAAACAGGGGTGGGGAACGGGAATGAATATAACTGGTAAATAGTGGAGAGGTAACCTGCCAGATGTCAGGCAGGTTATAATGTGTCATAAATCCAATGTCTATATTTAGTCCATGATATAACAGAGGCATAATTACGCCCACTTTCTTACTTGCTACTTCCCTGTTCATACATCCAAAGAGAGCCTTAGCTTCCCCCTCCCTTCTCACCAACCCCTTTCTCCCAAGGTGTTACACTAGTTGCTTATATTGAGGTGTTTGTTCACTATTATTCTCTTTAGGGTAATGGCTTTCCAATACACAGCTCCCTATTATGTAGGTATGGTCTGCATTCTCTGTTCCTAGATGCTTGACCCTGCATTTGGATAAATTAAAACACATTGTTTGAATGGATTTGATTTACTGAGAATTCCAGACTGCTCTGTGTGTCTATCTTATCTTCATTGGTTGGGCCTCTTCCAATTTGCGATTTGTTTTCTTCCAGTTTATGCCTAGTAACTAATATGTTTTTTATCTGTAAATAAATATCAAGAATAGTACTGGGCTTGATACTGAATCTGGTGAAACATGAAATGTCCACCATCCACAACTGATTTCTTATCAGCCACTACTCTCTGAGATGTCAATTAGCTTGTTCTAAAGTGACTTATTGTGTGCTTTATTGATGTTGTATAACCACAATATATTTTTGGCAGAATGTCTTGTAATACTAAGAAAAATTTATCAACCAAAATCAAGTCTCCAAGAATGAAATTAGGTTTGTCATAAGACCTATTTGCCATGTCAACCACATCATTCCACTTCTTCCTTTTGAATATTGGCACATTAGCACTTCTCAGTCTTCTTGAATTTTCCTAGTATCCCGGAATTATTAAGACTGAAAATCAGTATGCTGGGGATCTTGTCAGCCAGCTCTTTGAGAACTTTGGCGTTCAAATTATTTTGCTCTGCTCTTTTAAAAATGCCTGTTCTTAATAAATCTTTAATATCTTTCTTGGTTATGAATGGATTGTAAAATAGTTCATTCTTATGGTTACAAGTGCATCATCCTGCTGCTTTCCAAATATAGAAGAAAAATACTTACCAAAACTTATGGTAGTTCTGAGTTACAGATAACAAAATAAGTAATGGTATATTTAATGAGAAGCACCTCTTTTACCCAGTTTAACTTTGCAAAACAAGTTATACCTTGAGATTTTTAAGATTCCAATCATGCAGATCATCTGGCCAGGTCTCAGTAATGCCACTTTTATTAAACTTCTCCTTGTTAAGTAGAACTTTTCATTCGTTTACCTTTTTGCTGAGGTCCTTTGATTGATATAAGGAATTGGACATGCTTCTCTTGGTATTTTTTTGCCACAATGCCTGATCTAGCCTGTCACGTGCTAACTTTGAGTTTGTATCATGTTTGCTCCTTTGTTTACTCTCCTGGCATTGAGAACTTCAGAATGCCCATGAACAGTCGATGTGAAATTTAGGTATGTGCCTTAAGATGCAATACTACAGCAGGCACCTAGTGAAACATTTGGGCAACCCTCCCAAGTGATAAGCTAGGATAGATGATATTATAGTAAAAGATTAGCTCTGGCCACCTCTGCTCAAGGAAAAGGGCAAATATACATGAGTAAACTGAGAGTAAACTGCTCCTGGAGCAAATGTACGTGTAGATGCACCCACTGTGTTTCTTCTTCCTACCATTTGCTTATACTTGCCTGCACCCTTTCCTCCCAACCCAGCAACTGCTGCTTTTGCACTGTCTCTTCTGCTCCTACTTTTTCTTTTCACTGTCATACCAGTTATAGCTCATTGAGGTACAACAGTCCCTCTGATCCTGGAAAGCATCATGTACTTTCGAAGATGGTGAGCACCAACTCTCCACTGATGCTAAAGAGAGTTGAGGACACTTAAATCTGCCATAAGAGATATCTAGTACCTCACAAATTTGAGCCTTAGAGGAATACATCCTCATTTTACATTAATTTTAAAAGATTTCCTTTGTGATGAAGGATTTTGCTGTGTTACACAATGAGATACTTTAGTTTAGAAAAGACCTGCTCTAGGCACCCAGTGATTAAAAAAACCCACTTTGAACTTAAAGATTTTTATTTCATACATAAATTAAATTTCATAAATTATATCTTAAATTGTGTAATGGGTAAATTTACATCCACTGATGCACTTGGCCTCCTGGAGGGAAGCCCATCCACAGCAATACAGCTATTCAAGGTCTTCTGCTGCAATTTCAGCAGAGGAGGAGAATGCTGCTGTTCTACTGAACAGCAGATTTAGGCAAGCTTGCCTCAGTTCAGTGTCCTGTTTGTACAGAATTTGGTGACAGGGTCAGGGTGCTTTCTAGCACCCATGTGTATATTTGCCCTTTTCCTTGAGCAGAGGTGGCCAGAGCTAATCTTTTACTATAATATCATCTATCCTAGCTTATCACTTGGGAGGGTTGCCCAAATGTTTCACTAGGTGCCTGCTGTAGTATTGCATCTTCTTAAGGCACATACCTAAATACTCTCAAGTAAACTACTCGAGAGTGAACGCTCCCGGGCAGGTGTCTATACATGCAGAGAAGTGGGAGCAGATTTAAAAGGTAGACCCACTCGTTGCTCCCTGGCCAGCCGCTTTTCTAGCCAGGAGCAGCATACACAGCCGAGGGTAGCACACGGCAGCTCTCTTGCCACAGCCTCTGCCTTCCTGTACCAGACCCTGGCCCTGGCAGTGATAGCCAGCAGCCTGGGCTCCTGCTGGCTGCCATTCTGGCCCTGCTGGCCTGCCACGGCAGCCTGGGCCCAATCAGGCCCCCATATGCAGCACTCACCTGGCCAGCCTCACCACACCATCCCAGGCCTTCCGCTGCCACACAGCTGCCATCTGGACCCCATCCTGCTGGCTGGACCCTGGCAGGGATGCCTACAATGTGCTCTTGGATGCCACCGTTGGGGCCATCCATGCCCTCATGGGCCTTCAGCTCCTCCACCTCTGGCCTGCCTGGCTAGCCAGGACTGGTGGCTACACATGGTTCAGGCTAACTGGGATGATGAGCAGTGGCTGGAGGTGTTCCGGATTCCCTGGGACATCTTCCCCTAGAGCAGCTTTGCCCACAGCTGGAGTGACAGGACACCACCATGTGGCAGCCCCTCCCCACAGACACCCTGCTGGCCATTGTCGTGCTCAAGCTGCTCATGCCTGCCAGCCTCCACAACATTGGCCACCTTTTCAGTGTGGGTAAGGTGGCCACCAAGGAGGCAGTCCCGGAGGTGTGCGGCACCCTCCAGGATGTGCTGGGGCACATCATGCATTGCGTGCACAACACCCTGGTGGTGATGGCGGGATTCTATGCCCTGGAATTCCTCCAGTGCATTGGGGTCTTGGACAGGAATCACATCCCCATCACCTGCCCACCCCATGGCGACTGCCTTTACTACAGCCAGTGGGGCTTTTACTCCATTGTGCTCCAGTCCATTGTTGACCACCATGGCACCTTCACAAATGTGAGCGCCAGCTGTGCAGGCAGTGCCCACAATGCCCACATATTTTAGAACTCCGCCTTGGTGCAGAGTAGGTACTTCACACCAGCAGTGCCAGACCTCCAACTGCCAGACCCCGCCCATCGCTGCCAGACCCCGCCCAGTGCCAGACCCCGCCCAGTGCCAGACCCCGCCTATGGCTCCTCCCATGATTCATGTGGCCCTACACCAGCCAGCTGGACCCCTGCCATGTCCACTTCAACTGGTGCCTGGGCTGGACCTGTGCCCTCGTGGAGTGCGCCTTTGGCCGGCTGAAGGGACACTAGTGCAATCCTCACCATCCACCTTGAGGTCGCCGAGGCCAACATACCCTGGGTCATCATCACAGCTTGTGTGGTGCATAACATCTGTGAGGCATAGGGGGAGCTCTTTCATGAGGCCTGGACAGAGGAAGCGCAGTGGGCGGAGGATCCCTGGCACTGGCAGCACCAGCAATGGCAGCAGCAACAATGGCAGGCCCTCCCTGCTGAGGCCCTGGGTGAGCTACTCACCCACTAGTGGCACTGGGTGTGAGAGGCACTGGCTGACTACCTCCTGCTGCACTCCCTGCTGTAGCCCACCTGGAAAGCTGCCCACAGACCCCCATCCCACTGCTCAACCCCAGCACCATGCTCACTGTGGGCAGTTCTCCGAAAAACACTTTAATCCCCTCACGGAAACAGGCTATCCTTCCCCATAACAGAGCCTTTCCCCCTCCCTCTCTCCCCAACAACACAGCCCTTCCACCACCCACTACCAATTAAACACCATCTTTCCTGTGCAAACTATTTACAGAGTTATGCTTGCGTGCTCTTTCCTGGGGTCAGGACCCCAATTGGGTGGAGCCCAGGGACAGGCAGCCAGCACCCCCAGCCTCTTGCCATTCCTCCTCAGGTGTGCATACTTCCATAAGCTTGGCCAGCGGGGGGCTCACCCAGGGGTGTTGCACAAACGGCTAGTTTTGTGCCCCTGGAGGCTTGTCCAATCCACCTCTAGGAGAGAGTCACACACACAGGCTGGGTCCAATTTTAGATTTATTGTTTGCAAACAAGTTCGACAAGGGAGCTTAATGCTCAAATCCGTGTCGACCCCAAACAGAGTCTGGGGTTTCTTTTTATAGCTAACATAAACAAAAGATTTTAACGTGTCGCGTAATTATTGGCAGCCCAAGTATTACGTCTTACAACATATGTCTAGCAGGTACATGTTCTATGATGGTTTACATACATGTCTCATTTACATCTTAAATCTCCTCCCTGGGGCCGTCTTTAAGCCCATCTCGGTCATTCTTCGGTCAGGGTTTGAGTTTTTTACATCCGCATCTTTCCCTGTGCCTCTTCTCTTATCTCTCGTAAGGAGTTATTTATTGCATCTGTTTTTGGCTATGTCTGTAGAAGTCTAGTGCTACTCGTAAATCTATCATTGGCCTAGCAGAAGCAATTGTGTAGTGAAGCCAAACAGTTCTCAGCTGTGAAGCCTTTGTGTAGTGAGATGAGACATTTTTATCATGCAGCTGCTATACAAACGTTATTGCAAAATCATAATGACTAGATTATAACATATTTTTACCACAGGGGTGACAGTGGATGCTGCTCTCCCAGTGCACCCATTTCCCCCTTCAGCAGCCAGCGGCCAGGGCTAGCAGGGCCCATACGTAGTGCCAGCTCCACTGCAGGCAAGTCCTGCTCTGCAGCTATGTGGAGCTGGGGTGAGTGGCAACTCTGGGCCAAGACAGGGGACCTGGGACAGGGGCTGGGGTAGGGGCTCCTGGCTGGTGGAGGTGCTGATGGATCTCCACCCAGGCCCATGGCAGACCTGCTGCTGGGCAGTGGGTGGCTGCCAGAGGGCTGGTGGGGCTGTGGTTGGGGGCAGGACAATGGGAGGCATGAAGGCAACTCCCAGGACCAAGATGGTGTCCAGCACTGCCGGGTCCTCCTTTGTTGTCTCCACTGTCCTGGCCACAAGCACAGCTTGCTGCTCCAGGGCCTCCATGTGCCACTCCTCCAGGGCCACGAGCCTTGCCCTGAACACCCAGTCCACCCGGTCACATGCTTCCTTGCAGACCAAGTTCTTTGCCCACCATGCATCCTGCTGGGCCAGGTCCTCCGTGTGCCATGCGGCCTGCAGGGTGACATCCTCCTCCCACCAGGCCCACAAGTCTGACAGCCACTGTTCTAATAACACCACCGGCATTGACTTGGTTACACAGCAAAACCCCAGAGGGCAGGAGGGTGGGGGCTGGGGCTGCAGCAGGGCAGTGGGGGAGGGGAACTCTGCCCCTCCAGTGGGGGAAAAGGGCAGGGGTGGGGGCAGCGGGGTACTCCATGGCTGGCTGGCAGCACAGGGGCTGGTTCCTGTGCTCCCAGGGGCTGAGCTGCCAGAAGATGCAGCCTTGGGGAGGGACAAGGGGAGCGAGAGTGGAGGGGGAGGGCAGGAAGGAGGGAGGAGGGAGGCCCTGGTCAGGTCCCTTGGCAGGGTGCTGCAGCCCTATCCCAGGGCAGGAGGTGACACAAGCCCACCCTCCTCTTCCCTCCAGCCTGTGCTGAGGCCAGTTACCCTCTGCCACCTGCATGA
>NW_005842162.1:522587-523654 GCF_000455745.1 Alligator sinensis | reverse complement strand
GGGGCCCCTCTGGCCGGGCGCGAGGTACAGGGGTCTGTGGGTCAGGAGTGAGGGACGCTGGCAGGTGTTTGGGGGCTGTGGCTTGAGAGTGAGGGGCACTGGGGAGGGGTCAAGGGACTGTGCAGGGTTGGGAGTGCAGGGCACTAGCAGTGCTAGGGGGCTGAGGGTCAGGAGTGAGGGGCACCAGCTCGGATGGTGGGTGCTACAGGTCAGGAGTGAGGGGCAACATCATGGCCTGGGGGGAAGTGTACTGTGGTTTGGGAGTGAAGGGCAGCAGCAGGGTTGTGCAGGCTGTGGCGTGGCAGTGAGGGGCAACAGAATAGGCTGGGGCAGGGCACTGGCATGCCACTGCCTGCCCCCTATCATATTCCTCCTCCGCTCCCCTCCCCTCCATGTGACATGTGTCCTCTTTTTTGGACGTGGAAGTATGGTAACCCTAGATAAGTATGCAAGTAAGGTTTCTTCTGATTAACTTTATATTGTTCACTGTAACTCACCGGTGAGTGGGCAAGAACTGGGTCATCCACATTGAGGCATTTCTTTATTTTGAGACAAGCTGTCATAAGCAAGTGCTGACAGCAAGTCCAAAAGTTAGTTGAGACTTTTTCAGAGTGACTTTGGCTTTGCACCTGCTGCATCAAGTAGCCTAATAAATTATTGTACATTTTGAACACTCTTACTAGTATTGATCATACATTGTACAACGGTTGAAATTATCGTAGAAATACGCTAATTATCGTGCGACTGGCAACACTAGCTTATGGATGCTACAGGGCAAGGGTCCAGGGTGAGAACAGACGTGCTGCGCATGCGCCAGAAAGCACGGGGCGGTACTGCCCGTTGCGCGCGCTAGGGGGGCGGGGCCTCGAACGGCTCCGCCCCCTGTTGTTCCGCTGGCCCCGCCGGCGCCGTACCCTTTCGCCCCTCACCTCCTCACAACTGACGTCACATCCGGCCCGCTGGAACCGAGATTGGCTGCGGTGGGCCGGAAGCGAGGGGCGGGCACTGCCTCCGTTGCCGCAGTGACGGGGCTGGGGGCGGAAGATGGCGGCGCCGCGTCGCTCGCA
>NW_005842162.1:515133-522430 GCF_000455745.1 Alligator sinensis | reverse complement strand
CGTCGTCCGCCGCCTCCAGCCCCGCGGCCGACAGCCCGGAGCAGCTGGCCGGGCCTGGGGCCGGCAGCGGCGCCTTCCGCGAGCTGCTGGAGGCCTGCCGCAATGGGGACGTCACCCGCGTGAAGCGCCTGGTGGACGCGGGCAACGTCAACGCCAAGGACATGGCAGGGCGGAAATCCACCCCCCTGCACTTCGCCGCCGGTGGGTGAGAGTTGGGGACCCGCTGCGGGGGGAGGTGGTGACCCAGCCCCCGGCCTGAGGCTGGCTGGAGACTTGCAGTTTCCCATTGCAGCCTGTACAGACATTTGCTGTCCCGGGAGAAACTCTCCTGGGAATGATGTAACCCTGGTTGTTTGCGGTGCAAGGCTAACAGTGCCTGTACCATTTCCTCCCTTCCACTCCCCGAGTGGTTTTGCTGGGTCCTTTCTTTCCTCCTGTAGCCCCTGCCTGGAGGAACTCTCGTGCCAAGGGGCCATTGGCTGTTGTCAAGTGTGTTTGTGGATGTGTGTGGAGCTCATAGCTTGATTGATCAAATGTCAGTTTGAATTGCTTATACTAGGGTTACCTGTTGGGAAGACAAGAGTTTTGTTCTCTGTCAGATGGCTCTGAACATGCCATAGCCTTTGTGACTTGGTGCATGTTACAGGTTCTGCTCTTGGTAACTGTGAAATGCTTTTCATTACATGAAAAGCCAATAGCTCTTTCTCCTCAAAACAAAATGTTGAATAGACTTGAGATCGCTTTTGTTGTATTTAACAGAACAACTTGTTGGTACTATATTTGCACTTTATAAGACTGGTCTAAAGTAGATATATATAGCACATGTCTTCAGCTCACAAAAGCTTATGGTATGTATCTACATAGTATACTTTCATTAGTCTGTAAGGTGCAAGTCTTCCTTGCCTTCTGTTTGACTTCAGCCTTGCCCTACTTTGTTTGTCTCCAAGCAGCGTATCACTGGGCAGTGTCCGCTGGCTCCTTGGACTCATTTGAGGGCCAGCGGGTGCTGTCCGATGCACTTTGCTCGGTGTCCCCCCCCTTGGCACTCTTGTTTGGAACCTTTGACCTCCACTTCTGTCCCTGGTTTTTTATCATTTGTCCTCAGCAATCAATTGGCATCCTTTTCTGTAGCCTCCCTGTGTGAGGGAGGCTAACAGGTTGCATGGTGGGCCCAGGCCAGGGGCGGGCAGTTATTTTGGGTGGAGGGCCGCTTACTGAGTTTTGGCAAGCTGTCGAAGGCCACATGGGTAGCCCTGCCCCTTGACAGGTGCCCCGCCCCCTGGTTGCCATTTTGGGACCAGAAGTCCTGCTCCCTAACTCCCTACCTTTGCTACCACAAGTTGTCCCTACTCCCGCCCTGGAAATACTCGTTTCAGCAAGGGGTTTTGCCATCTCAGAACCAGAAAAATACCAAATTATATTCTAAAAATCAAACATCTACAACATTCATTAATTTGATTTAAAAAAATATTTTGTCCTGATTTACATGTTTGTTTGGTGTACACAGAGGTGACTGCACAATAGCTTAAAATGAAGTCTTACTCTTGAATACTGTCAGGTATGGGGAGGGTGTGGGGGGGCATGGAAATGTGCGTGGGGTGAGGGAACATGTGTGTGTGGATATGTGGAGTGTGGGTAGGGTTTGTGGGGGCAGGGTGTGTGAGGGGGTATGAGTGTCTGCATGTATGGCAGTGTGAGGTGGGGGGGGTGTGGGTATATGTGTGGTACTCACGCTATGAGCTCTCTCTGTCTGTCTCTCTCTCATGGTCTTAGCTCCAGGGTACCGGTGCAGTCCAGCCTGGAGGCAAGCAGTGAAAGTGGCCTCAGGCAGAGGCTTCCAGAGGGGGGTGCTGGCTGGCTGGTCTTGGTGCTGGGTCCTGCCAGCTTCCCTGGGTCCTACTGCCCCTGGCTCCTGTTGTCTTTGACAGGCAGCCAGGAGCAGATAAATATTAAGTTTCTAAACTTCTTAGGTGCCCTGTTGGCTGGATAGAATGGCCTGGTGGGCTGGATTTGTCCTGCAGGCTGTGTTTTGTCTGCACCTGGCCTAGGTCCATGCCCCTGAAGGGGGACAGATAGGTCTGTTTGATTTCAGGCTAACATGGCTAACTATGTATTTTGGTACCATTACTCTGGCTAGGTAGCTTGTATTAACCTCTACAGCTGCTCTCTGTCTGAGCTATCTTTTATTTTTGGTATACTCTTAATCTTAGTTAGGAAGATGAAGTCTGTCTCTCATGAAGTCACTTTATAGTGTCTGAAAAGAAGGGAGAGAGGACTCTAAGTAGTTTTCTGTTTCCTCTTGCCATTGGCTTCAAAATAAGTCCTATCCTTGACTGAGATGGTGGCTGGCCTGGGAATGTATGTTGCTAGAATGCTTCAATTGTGAAGTGGGTAGGTGGGAAGTCAATTAAGAGCAAGCTTTTCAAGCCTCCCCTTGCCTCAAAGAGATGTGGGATGTGATGCTTTGAACTCATTGGAATTTAAAAATGGAAAGACTGGTGGAGGGGAAGAATTTCCAAAAGAAACAGGAAAAACCTTATTCCTTATTAGTTGTACAAGAAATAAATCCCTTAAAGTGCAATAAGGTGGAGAGATACTAACAGGGGTGCATTAAACAGAACACATTTGTATTGAAACTTTAGGGGTGCTGATATTTTTGTCTTGGGGTAGTTCCTAGTGGCCTTAATCTGGGGTTGCTAAATTGTACAGGTAGGTAGAAAAGACTTGTGTCTACAGAACTTGAGTTTGGCTACCGAAGAAGATGTATAGATGAAAACCAATAGGGAAGGGAATAACCATAAAATGAGCAAGCTAAGATACAGGTATAGAGTTTAAAGATGATTTTGAAACTTCTGTTGAAATGTGAGAATATTGCAAGAAGTTTTATTAGAATATACTATAGTCTCAGCTCACTACCTCCATGACTGTTAAATATAACTGCTAGGGCAGGCTTTGACTCCTATGTACCAGGACTGCAGTATCTTCATACAGCATCCAGCGAAACAATGCATAAGTGCTGACTGGAGTGTCTCTACTCTTCCAATATAAGCATTTTTAATAATGGATATGTATTTATTATGTTCACATGATGGTCAGTATTTAAATTTTGAAGCACGAGTCCCAAGAACCAGGCTGAGAAGATCATTTACAAAAATAACTTCTTAAGGAGGCACTTCTTGGGACTTCATAAAGTGTAGTGTTCAGTTT
The DNA here is from genome assembly GCF_000455745.1 of Alligator sinensis. Lineage (NCBI taxonomy): Eukaryota > Metazoa > Chordata > Crocodylia > Alligatoridae > Alligator > Alligator sinensis. The sequence continues at coordinate 519,223 of NW_005842162.1, read as the reverse complement.
TCAGCTACAAAATAACAGTGTCTTTTTTTTCCTTTTTTAAAAATATATTGTCAGCGTAAAGAGTTAAAGGTGGCTTTTTGGGGGATCTGAACTCTACCAGTAACCTGTGGATGTATACCAGCTGAGCTTGCAACAGAAGTACATACCATGGTGTATGCAGATGGCACTTTAATGAGCTGTGAAACGCTGGCTACAGACAGATGTGGAAAAACCCCTCCAAAAAACCGCGCTTTATCAGAAAAAGCAGTGTGTTAGTTCAGCCTGGCTCTGCAGCATCTATACAGATTGGGTGCTTCAGCGGGGCTTTTGGATGCTTTTACCTAAAGCTGATTCAGTCACCTATTAGATGAAAGTGCCAAAAAAGCCTCACTTAAAGCACCTGATTTATAGAGACATTAGGTGAGCCAGGTCCAACTAATGCACTGCCTCAGTTTTCTCCTAAAGTTCCGGCTTTATCAGCATATGTGGCACATGCTTTACCTCTTGAGCCGCTGGTACACCACAAGTCTCCTTAAAATTTACACCATGTGGTTGCTGAATGTGGCTGTGCAGTGGTTCCACTTCATCTGTGGAAGAAAGGGGCGAACTTGTTTGGAAACTAAATGTATTGTTTTTTAAAACTGAATCAATATTAAGTTCTGAATTCAAGAACAAAAGGAACATTTACATATTCTGCATTTCAGCAGAGGTTCCAACATCATTTTTTAACTGTGTACTTTTCTCTCTCTTCTACAGATTAAGAAGGGTTTTTGGTTTTTTTAGTTGTCATATATTGTATTTACTTGAATACATGATGCATTTTTTCCCCCAGTCAGCATGGGGGGAAAGGAAGCCCTTCATCTTACATATGCATCTGAGGAAACCTCATTAAACATGCTGTCCATCATTAAATTGCTGCCAAAAGCATCATGTGCTTGGTAATGGAAACCAACTACAAAGTTGATTAAATGCAGCCAACACTGAGCAAGCTATAAAAATGCATGGCCCACATTGGGCACATATACTGATTGGAACCTACCACAAGGATAGGTTAGTGCATCCCATCTGAATAAGATATATGGTAGTGCCCATTGAGTGAGTCCCCCTCAAGTCTGACTCTTAAGTCATGGTGAGCCAGTACATTGAATACATTTAGACTTGTTCACTCCCACAGCTGAGCTATGGCTTTCTTTCCCATTTCCAATTATTTCTGTTTCTTTACCAGTCTTAAATGCCTGGCCAACATCACTAAATGGGGTCCCACACAGTTCACTCAGATTCATTGTCGCCCCCTATCTCAGCCTGTCAAGTATGATTAGTGTGGCCCCACCCCCTATGTAGTGGAGCAGGTTGCCCTGCACCTCATTTGCATATAATTTTTGGAGGATCCTAGGACTCTTGACAAGAGCACCTGGGTCCAGTCATGAGTGGGCAGCTGATTAGCATATGGATCCTTTGTGGGGGTATCTGGAGTATAAGCACATACTGAGCAGTGCTGAGTCATGGGATAACCATGGCTAGAACTGCTGTTGACTATGCTGGGGCTCAGCCCAGTGACCTGTATGGTAAATCATGAGCCTTTTGGCTTTGGACTAGTAGTAGGTAATATAAGTAGATGCCAAAGTACATGGTAATGTGCTACTTAAAAGTGTGTTTGTGATTACCTGTGCTAAAACTAAGCCCTACGAGGAGAGACTAGAGAACCTGGACCTTTTTAGCCTCTGCAAGAGAAGGTTGAGAGGCGACCTTGTGGCTGCCTATAAATTCATCACGGAGGCACAGAAGGGAATTGGTGAGGTTTTATTCACCAAGGCGCTCCCGGGGGTTACAAGAAATAATGGCCACAAGCTAGCAGAGAGCAGATTTAGACTGGACATTAGGAAGAACTTCTTCACAGTTCGAGTGGCCAAGGTCTGGAATGGGCTCCCAAGGGAGGTGGTGCTCTCCCCTACCCTGGGGGTCTTCAAGAGGAGGTTAGATAGGCATCTAGCTGGGGTCATCTAAACCCAGCCCTCTTTCCTGCCTATGCAGGGGGTCGGACTCGATGATCTATTGAGGTCCCTTCCGACCCTAGCATCTATGAATCTATGAAAACTTGCAGCAATGTCAAAAAAAGGTAAAATGCAATAGTTCTGGAGAACTGAGTCTATGGGCACTATATGCAAATTTCTACTGGTATGTTTATTTCGAGGTCAGTGTTTTCAAAATTGTTCCTCATTTTTATGTGCTCAGGAAGAACAAGGTCTGACAGTAAGGGGAGGGGCACAGAAAGGAAGGGACTGCAGGGGGAAGAATTTGGGAGGAGACAGAAGGGGCTACCTGACCCCCCTAGATTAATTTTCCTACTGTAGCAGTGGGAGGGGAACAAATTCAAGGCAGATCTCCGGTAATTAGATTCTGTACCTGGAAACTTATAACAGTTATAAATTTTCCATATGTAGACTCTTATTATTGGGGGGGGTATCTTATACTTGAGTAAATAAGGTAATTTTTCTCTCTCCAAGTTGCTACAGTATGGTGGTACAGTGATAGACTGGCTCTTTCCTGTGTGGGCATTTTTACTGGGGAGAGGCAGAGGTCCTGTTTCTGTAATAGGTCCTGATGTCCTGAGATTTGCAGACTGTCACAGATCACAGACAGTTGTGTACTGCCTAGGATGCGGTGTGCCCTTTGTCATCTTTCTGTATGTGGAGAGAGGGAGGAATAAAACTGGTTCACTTATGGGTAAAGGCATGCATGCATGCATAACATAGTTTGAATCCTAAACTCAGTTCATCTGGTGGATTGTGTGATTCTTCTGCAGTGGTAAGGGAGACTGTAAATGCTAATACATAAACCTTTTAAATCCTCCATCCAAGTCGCTTGTAGTCATTGGCAAGATAACATGGGAACTAGCAGAAAATTCATTTGAAATTCTGAATGTTTTCAGGACTTGTATTCTTCTCTTCCTTTTCCCTCTCCAGTCTGTTTGAGGAACTTCAACTCTTCAAAGGGAGAGTCCATGTGGGAGAGGCATCTTCAGTTTCCTGGATTTGTACTATTAGCTATGCTGCTAAATTTGCAAGCAGATATTTGAGGAAAGTATGAGAGTGAGGATGAAAATCTTACTTGCCTGTTTGTATCTCTTGCTGGTGGGGGTTGAATAGGGAGGTAATTACAGGAAACCCTCGCTATTTGTGGGTTCAGCATTGGCGGTTTCAAATATTTGCATATGCTGAACCCGCCTCTTAAATGCACTTACAGGAGCGCCTTGGGAGCTCTGCACTTGCCACCGCCGGGCTCCTGCCATTGCCAGCACAGCTGTCCGCCATGTCGTGCCGCCCCCCCCCCCCCCCCCCCCCCCCCCCCCCCGCGCAGCTGCTGGGGGCACTGCGTTCATAATGTTCAAAAATGCAGTGCCGTATTCACGGATTTTGCCATTCATGGGGATCTCAAGAACGTATTCCCTGTGAATGGCGAGGGTCGCTTATTGTGAACTTCTTAAATTTACAACTTCTAAAATGAGGCCTGCAAGTTTTCATGCTTATGCCCAATTTGTTTTGAAAACTATCTTTTGGAGTGAAAAAGGTCTAGAGATTTTATTTCTTAAAAGTGAAAGTTTAGGATTGGTTGAGTGATAGTGATTGCAAATACATTCATCACCTTACACTAGGAACTTTTGTTCTCTAGTTTGCTAACAATGTGTTTTTGCTGAGATATAGATGTAAGATGTATCTAAGCCTGTTAGAAGCTGCTTCTTTCTTCCTCCCTGGTATCTGCTTCAGGCCACATAGGCTTACCATATGTCCTTGTGGCCAGCTGGCTTTTTAAAATGCAAGCAAATGTCCAGGTTTTTGTTTTGCCTCTGCTTTTCCTAGGCACAAGCAGCTTGGATGCTTGGGGCCAGGAGCAGTGGGCAAGGTGACTGGCTGTTGGAGGTCGTGTGTGTGTGTGTTCGCGCATGGGCAGCAGGGCTGGGCGGGCAGGGCTGTGGTTCAGGAGTGAGGGGTATCGGCAGGTCTAGGGGGCAGGGGGCTGTGGGTCGGGAGTGAGGGGCACCAGCAGGGCTGTGGGGCAGGGACCTGCAGGTTGGGAGGGGCACCTGCAGGGACTTAGGAGGGACTGGGAGAGG
>NW_005842162.1:499356-515116 GCF_000455745.1 Alligator sinensis | reverse complement strand
CCCCCCTCCCCCCCCCCCCCCCCATCATATATCCCTCCTCTCTACAGGTGTCCTCTTTTCTGATCCTGGAAATATGGTTACCCTATACATGATGCTATCCCGTTATGCACTACACAGGCTAAAATGAACTATTTGGCTTTAGTGTAGAGACCTGGCATTTACATAAAGTGCAGTAAGTTAGAGTGGCCCTCCCCCGACACAACAGATGTCAGGGGTGGGGGCAGTGGTTGAGCTCCACCTTAGAGCTGATTGTGCCTGAGGAGCCTGCCTGTAACTTCTTTCCTTTAGGTCCCTCCTCCCCTCATAGCCCTGGTACTATCTTCAAGAAGGGAGGGGGAGTGAGTTGCAGGCTAGGGTTTGACTAGCCTGAGCTGGACAGAGGTTTGGGGTGGAGTGGGGGGAGGCAGGGGGCATCCAATCCACCTGCCCTCCTTCCAGCTCAGGTTGGGCAAACCCAAGCCTGCAGCTCCCTCCCCTTCTTTCCTCCCTTCTTGCAGACTGCACAGGGGCAGCTTTGAGCTACAAGGGGGCTACGGCAAAATTGGGGGGGCTGCATCCTCCCCCCACCCTCCCAGTGCCACCACTGCCCACCCTGAGTGCAGCATGGCCTAGAACAACCTCCAGCCCAGGCCTGTAGCTGCAGTTCGCCCTGCCCTGTGCAGATCTGGGGTCACCCCCCTGTCCCTTCCAGGGGTGCGCACAGCGGTGGGAGCTGCCCACCCTCCCCACAGATGAGTCACGGCTCCATCCCATACCCCAGCCTGCCCTGGCTGGGCAGCCCCAGCCACACTCCCTCCCTCACTGCGGGGGGCATTGATCTCCCCCCTCACCTTCTACCACAACAGTCTTATCAGCTGGACACAGCTCTCCAAGCTGCCAGGCTCTGCTCCTTGCTGCCTCCATGCTGTGGCTGCAGGCATGAGCGGTCATTTATTGGCCAGATTATCAGCCCCATCAGGCCAACTTCTGATGTAGTGCATTTTCTTTGTATCGGTGCCGATTTGATATCGGACCGATGTATCGGTGCACCTCTAACTTTTGCACAGAAGCAACTGTTATCATGGAGCTATCTACATTCTGAGTTCTCCCACAGATCAATCAAGTCATCAGATAACCAGAGAGGATATTTTTAGGTGTGTGGGGGAAAGGGGGGCCCTTTAATTAGTGCATCTCCGAGAGCTGCTCTAATTAAAGCGCACAGAGTGTCTCGTGTATCAGCATCCCCCCGCTTCAAAATGGCGGAGGAGGTGTTTTATCTAAAGCTTGTCAGATAAGCCTTAGATAAAGCATCTCCTCCGCCATTTTGAAGCAGGGGGATGCTGATACATCAGATGTGGAGGCTGGTTGGAGCATAGTAATTACCATGCTCTAGCAGACTCAGTTAATTGAGTCAATTAACTATTCCTGTATCCCAGAACTGTTGTGTTCTTGGCTTGCAGCTCCTAGAATGGTGTACAGTGATATAATCTATTCTCTGTGGCTGCAGGGGACAGGGTAAGGATCAATGGTCTTAAATTGCTGCAGGGGAGATTTAGGTTGGATGCTAGGAGAACCACTCTGAGGACAGTTAAGCATTGGAATAGGCTACCTAGAGAGGTGATGGAATGTCTAATCTTGGCAGTTTTTAAGATCACGTTAGACAAATGCATGACTGGGATAGTTTAGCTGGAGATGGTCTTGCCTTGAGCAGGAGGCTGGAATAGATGACTTCCTGAGCTCCCTTCCAACACTATTTTTTATGATTCTATGTAGGAAAGGGGAATTGAGTAGTGATTTCTTGTCATATATAATCTGGTCTAGGGATGTTATCTTATATAAAGGAACAGAAAAGCAAGTTCTGGCTCTCCAGTTAGGGGGTGTGATGTGTTTAGTTATTTGCAGTCCCTTGGTTGCAGTACAGAGAGGAGGGTGTTTGGATTTTCTCATGCTTCTGGGCTTTCCTGGTTGCCACATGGGGCTGGGAAGGAATTTTTTTCCCTCCTGTTACTACAGGTGTCAGGATTTTTTTTTTCCTTTCACTTTCCTTAGAAACATTGGGTTTTGTCTGTAGTCGGGTTGAGTGTATTTTAACAAACTATAGTATTTCTTATTTTTGCAGTGGCAGGACATTGTCAGAACCCTTATCTCCCTGCTGTATGTGTGGCAAATTAGGGGTGTTCTTGGGCATTGTGCCTGTTATTTCTGCAAGAGGGTTGTTTGTGTAGTTTTAAGAATAAGTTAGACCACTAGTACATAACCTGATATGTGTTTGGTATTTTTTTTAAAGAAATGGCTAAAGGCTGCATAGAAAAGTATTGCTGGAACATGCACAGTGAGCTCTCTGAACTCACCAGCACGTTGAGTCTAGCCGTGATCACAGCTTTTGTGTAGCTCAAGTCAAGGGAGTGAACACTGTTGCTTGTCTTTTTTTTTTTTTGCCTGCTGTTGAGGTCATTAGAGGGGGCAAGTGGTGGTCGTGTTCACACACACAGTTCCAGGGCTGCTCTGGGTCTAGCCAGAGCTTGCACTTGTGTGTTAATGAACTTAGAGCTCATTGTGCATGCATAGCTCTGGCAGGCGATGGGAGGTTCATGTGGGTTTTGAGAGCTGCATATGGCCCGTGGGTGATAGGTTGAGCGCCACTGGCTTATATGAATCAGGATGGTTTTAACTTCTGTGGATGGGTTAGAGGAGGAGGATTGTGGCTTGAGTAGTACAAGATGATCTCTTAAGGTCCCTTTCAGCCCTACTTTTATATGATTCTAGTGAAGAAAGGAGAAATATATCTGTGATCTCTTGGTTTTTTAGGATATGACTCAAGAAAAATTCTATTCATCCATTTTTTCTTAGGGGATGTGAGAACATTTTTAGTTGAGTCTTTGTTGGGTGACCCATATCTTTGCACCTTTTAAAACGGTGAAGATATATTTAATGAAGACAGTTTACTTAAGAGTGTCGGGTAGTCACCGGGTACAGGCGTGTGCCCCTACATCCCACTGACGTCCACTGGTCCCCTCAGGGTGGCTGTACCCCTTTTGGTCAATCTAGGTGAAATCTGATGCCTTCTCTTCCTGCCTGACATGACCTTGATGATAAGATGATGTTAATGAAAGGGAGGTGGTGACTACCCGCCTCCACCTGGATTGACCACTGGGTTCTGCCCCAGTACCTGAAGCCTCAAAAATAAGAGTGACGAAAGGACTCTTAATTGAATTTTTTTTTTTTTTGAAAGCTGTCAGTCTAGTCCCAGATGGCTGGGGTTTTTGTTACCCCTCAGAGCCTGGTCTGTGGCTTCCTTTCTGCCCTGGGCTTCTTCTTGGGCTACTTTGTTAATTACGGCTGTGCTGGGCTTAATTGGCAGTGCGTGGCTGCTTAACAAGGAGGGGAACTCCCTTTGCTTGGAACAACCACAGGAAAGGACGGTCTTCCCTGTCCATCAGCTTCCCTGCTCCCGATCTGGCTGTGGAGACACCTGGGGAACATGATCCCCTTCCCCACGTCGAGGAGCGCCTGATCCTGATCTGGGCTCTCGCCTTGCCGTGGCTACCTGTGGCTTAACCAGCATCCAGCGGCGCCCGGTTCATGGCCCCAAACGCGCAATGCAAAAATCAACGAAAGGAAAAAAAACCAAACAAACCCGCAGCTGATGGCTCAGGCGGATCTGCCTCCTCTGCCTTTTCTAGGGTCTCTCCCCACTTTGTCTTCCTCTGTTTTCTTCCTTCCACCCTCCTCTTCACTCCCGTGGTGAGGGTGTCGCCACCTCTTTGGGGTCCGTCTAGGTGCTTACCCAGGTTTTGCAGCCTTCTCCCTGTGTCTCCGGCTCCTGGGTTTCCTCCTTCTCTCTTCCTGACGTCCTTCTCTCCTTTCCTCCCGTGGCTCTGTTCCTGGCCCCCAGATATTGCCCCCGCTGTAGATTAGCACCAGTCTACTTCACCTGTCGAGGGGGTGAAGCTGGGCAGGGGCAGATGGGGAGCTTCCATTGCAGCATGGACGTCGTGATCTGGTGAGGTTCATGCCCCTGGCCGGGGATGTGGCCCAGGTGAGTACCCTCCAGACCCTCACAAAGAGCTATTTTGTTTGTGTTCTTTTAGAATATTTTAGGAAAAGCCAAAGCCTGTTTTATAGTTAATTTTCCCCAAGTCTTTTAGTTGGGTATACCTATAAAGCCACCATTGCTGTGTCCAGATGAGCATGGCCGTGTGGTATGTGGTGCCACAGACCTGTCTGTAGTGCCGCACACTGCATGTTCAGGCGTTCCCTGTGCTACTACCTTGCAGCTCAGGGTTGTTTGGTTTGTTTGTTTTTTGATCCTGGGAGATCCAGGACCCCAGGTAAGGCATCTGGGGCCAGCACAGTTGCTGGCCCTAGCCTCTCCTACCCCACCCAGGGTAACCTGCCACATGCCAGAGGGCGCATGGTATGGGCGGCCCCTGGGGATAAGTAGCGGTGGCACAAGGTGTGCCACTGCTGCTTGTTCCTGGGGAACCAAATGTCCGTGCTTGAGTGGACGCAGCCCATGGTAGTCCAGTATGACACTTCAGAATTTACCTGTGCTAGTTTAGCAATCTCCTATATTATGTTATGTTCATCTGAATAAAATGGAGTTGGATAGCTGGAGCCGTTTGGTTTTTAGCTGCTGGCTTCAACAGATTTACACCATTTTGGATTTAATTGAGTTTTGACTACTGGTTTCTTGTGGGGAGAGGCAGAAATAATTTTAATGACACTTTCCTAATTAGGCTAGCCATTGATAAAAATATGTAAGTGATGTATTGCAGTGTGTTTCAATCAAGTCTGTGCAAGACATTCTTGAAAACACAAATTGGGAAAAGAAGATAAAATTCTTTATAGGTAATAGGCATGATTTTTTTAAAAGAAATGCTATGTCTCAAACACGAAAATAATGTATCATATTTGAACTAATACATAGGCTTCCCAACTACTAATTAGTACCGGTCTGTACACGCATTCAAAACAAAGCAAGTGAAAATTAAATTAGTTTTTAATGAAAGGTAAAAACTGAGCATAACTTAAAAAATCTTGCCTGTGGTATTAAATAATATTTAACCTGTGAAGAGTAAGCAAACAGAAAAGAAATCATTGTACTTTACACTTCCCCTTTAGTATTCTGATTCAGAATCTCTCTCTTCCACCCAACTTGTATTAAGGATTTTATTTCACATTACAGGTTTGGTTGTTTTCTTTATTTTAAGGTGTTTCTTAGCTCATTATGGATCAAACTAAAATTTGAGAGAGTTCTTTTGACTGAAGCAGATGATGCAACACTGCAAGTGTAACACTGCTTGGATTGAAGTTTTTTTTTTTTAATGAGGACTACTGTTGTGGAAGTTTTGGAGATCTTTTTAAGAATGTCTGCTTGATAGCTTTCATTTTTTAAGGCAGTTAAATAACTGGTCTGGTCAAAATTAAGCAAAGTTAGTTTTTGCCAACCCTGGGGAAAAAAAGAAGAATTAAGGAGGATGGACTATAATTTTATCAAAAGCATTATCGTATGCAGGGATTTTGCTGGCTCCATTGAAAAGAATATATTTTGGAAGCCAAAACACTTGAACTTAGAGGTGTACCAAGCTCTTGGTAAAGTAGTCATCGCATCTAATAAAAATAATTTCTCAATGGAAACCCTGTCAGCTAAGGTCATTAGACTGTAACTGTTAGCTTGACAGTGTGTCTAAGAATTGATTAATGAATTAAAAATGTCATATCTGTACCAGTGCCAACGTAATGAATTTCTGAAGCAAAGTCTTAGTGGACTTGACAGTAATGCATGGGAGAACAGGCTTTCCTCTTTCTTTTTCTTTTTTTTCCCCTTTTAAGAGCAGATTTGAACTCCACTAAGAGTGTAAACGGAGGTGGGGAGAGGGGGGGTTACCTTTCATTTTGTAGGTGAAAATTTCTAAATATTATGCAGACTTAAGAAATCTTTTACCCTTTCTGCATACATACATTTTGTGGCTGGGACTTTCATTTTGAAAAACTTATATGGTATAATTAGTATCTAGCTATGGTTATTCTCACAACATAATAAACATGTGAGAGTGCTGTATCTACTCAGGCTCTTCCTTTTGTGATTGTCTGCATAAGTAGTTACCTGGCGATATAGAAAGCTAGGTAGTATGTATCCAGTAAAGTGGTTGTAGCAGGGAGGATATATGCATTGGATACTTAAAATCCAGTTTCTAGAGCCTTATTTGGGCTAAATGCTAACTCTAGTCAGTTCTGCCATATCTTCTTGTTGTTTGGGGAAGACTTTGTTGGTTGTTGTGTGGGAATTAAACCCTGTTACATATCTAATGACAGGAGAGGTTTTCTGAAGGATTTATTGAACTCTAACTAGATTCAGATGGGAAGAATTTGTTAGAGACCAACTTCAGATCAACAAGGGGCATTATGGTGCCCAAACTAACTTCTGTGGAGAAGTGACAATAAATTTCTCTTTCATTGTGACTAGTTAATGATGTAAGTCCATAGTCACTTTTCCATAGCTTGTTCTATTATGGGAAATTAAAAGCCAATGCATGGTAACTTGACAACATGGGAATTGTATGCAGGGTGCACAAATCAAGTGCTCAGATTCTTGTAAGCTTATAAGGGCACCTTCTAGATCAGAGGTGGGCAAAATACAGCCTGTGGGCTGGATCTGGACTGCCAAGGAATTGTATCCAGCCCATGGTAGGTCCCTTGGCCCTACCTGGGACAGGTGTGGGGGGCAGCCTGGGCTGTGGCATGTGCAGCTGGTCTTGCTGTGGTAGCTGGACTCAGCTTCCCGGAAGCTCCTGCAGCAGCTCGCTTTACCTGGCTGCTGCTGCCAATCTGCCCTGTACCCACTGCTGGGGTACTAGACCCCTATGAGCAAGGCATGCTCGGCCAGGAGGATGGAATGGGGCTGCATGTGGGTGGGTGGGGAATGACGTCCAGGAGCAGGATGGGTGGGCGGGGTTGGGGCCTGGGGCATTACTATGATCCGCTCCTGGCATGTCCCTGCCCATGGAATTGGTGTCTCTTGCAGGGATGCATGGGGAGTGGATAATGGCTCTACTCCAGGCCCTGCACTGTTGCTGCCCTGCAGTCCCAGCCCTGCCTGCCTGTTCTGCTCCTGGATGTGGCTCCCTACCTGTCTGTGTGTGTGGGGGGGGTGTCCTGGTCTGATCTCCATGGAGACCTCTCCTTACCTGCTCCATCTGGCCACCTCTAGCAGTGGGTGTGTGGTGGATGAAGTGGGAGTGAATAGGATCTATTGTACCAGGCCCGTAGCAGCTCACTGAAACTCCCTAAGGGAGCCTCCAGTCCAAGTAACTGCTCACCCCTGTTCTAGATATTCACTTCTCTCTGTTTGACCATGTTTCACATCCTATATAAATTTGAAAAGGACCTTAAACTCTATGGTGATGAAAAGTAGGTTACTAAAATGGATGATTAGGATCAAATTCTGTATGCTTGACTCTGGTCCTCCTATTAATGCCAGGAGTTTCAGAAATAGCTGGGAACTTTTTTCCATAAAAGAATCTGTGGATCAGAGGCTTCTTCAGAAAGTAAAGAAATTTTAAAGCTATTGGTATTTTCTTGGGTCTTCTCTACATTCTTCTTACTGGGTTATCCAAAAAGCACTGAGCAGCTAATCTTGCAGAGGTAGGGTAAGGAGGGGAAAGGGAGATTTATTTTTATTAAAAAAATAGGAGAAAAAAGCACAAAAGCTTTAACTACTACAGTAGCATCTCCCTTACTTGCCTTTCTTTTCCTCCTACCTTCCCTCCTCTACCTTCTGTTTTCCTAATTTCTACCCATTTACATTCTCACTGACCTCCTGTCACACTTTTAGCTTCTTTCATTCCTTGGAGTCTCAGAACAGCAGAGACTCCCTATGCCTGAAGAAGGGTGATTGCCCCTGAAAGCTTGCAAAGAACCTAGATTCATGGATTGTTAGGGGCTGGAAGGGACGTTGCAGATCATCGGGTCCAGCTGCCCCGCCTGCCTGGTTTTAAGCCTGAAGCAGCCTTCCAGGGGTTTGTATCCATTGGTCCTGGTCTTCCCCAGGGGTGCCCTAGTGAACAGTTGTTCACCAAGTTCCTGATGCACTCATCTGATATAGTGGTAAGCCACTATTAAGTCCACTTTCAACCTTCTCTTCTTTAGGCTGAAGAGGCCCAGGTCCCTCAGCCTTTCCTTGTATGGCTTTGCTTGCAAGTCTCTCATCACACGGGTGGCTCTTTTCTGGACCCTCTCAAGTTTTTCCACGTCCTTATTGAAGTGCGGCACCCAGAACTGCAGTCTCACCAGTGCTGAATACAGTTGGAATATCACTTCCTTAGTTTTACACAAGATGCACGGGTTGACGTATGTCAGCATGTTATTTGTCCTGCTGACCACTGCCTCACACTGACGTCTTATATTCATGCGATGGTCAATCATTACCACTAGGTCCCTTTCAGCTGTGGTGCAAGTCAGGCTGTTACCACCGAGCCTGTATGTATGCTGAGGGTTGTTTGTCCCCAGATGGAGCACCTTATGCTTCAGAAAAGGTGACTTTGACAAGCTCCGGAGGCTTGGTGGTGAGGCCCTAAGGGACCACGACCCAAAGGGGAGGGGAGTTTAGGATGAGTGGTTGCTCCTCAAGGGAGTGATCCTAGAAGCACAAACGATGTCTATCCCGTCTCGGAGGAAAGGCATCAAAAGGGCACAGTAGTTCTCTTGGTTCTGCGGGGAACTAGTGGACCTCCTGCGTCTAAAAAGAAAGATCTACATAGAATGGAATGCTGGATCCACCTCAAAGGAGGAGTATTCTGCACTGGTCCAGATCTGTAGGGAGCAAACCAGGAAAGCCAAGGCTGCAACTGAACTCCAACTGGCTACATGTATCAAAGACAATAAAAAGTCCTTTTTTAGATATGTGGGGAGCCGGAGGAAAAGCAAGGGTAACATTGGACCCCTGCTAAACCATACGGGACAACTGACAACCGATGCCCAGGAAAAAGCCAACCTGCTTAATGAGTATTTTGCATCTTTTTTTCACCAGTCCCAAGGGACGGCCCTGCTCAATATGGTACAGGATGGCTAGGGTGAGGGAGATTTGTTACCCTTCATCCATGTAGACCACATGAAGGAGCACCTTGAGAGGATGGACACCTTCAAGTGAGCTGGCCCAGACCATTCATACCCCAGAGTGCTTAAGGAGCTGGCTGGCACGGATCTTCGAGAACTCGTGGCACTCAAGTGAAGTGCCCGAAGATTGGAAGAAGGCTAATGTAGTGCCTGTCTTGAGGAAAGTAGATCCGGGGAACTACAGGCCTATCAGCTTGACCTCTATCCCAGAGAAGATCTTGGAAAAAATTATCAGAGACCATTTTTGATAAACTGACTGATGGCAGCATCCTGAGGGATAACTAGCATGGGTTTGTTGCGGGTGGGTCTTGCCTGACCAATCTCATTTCCTTCTACGACCAGGTGACATATCACCTGGATAAGGGAGAAGAGATTGATGTCCTATATCTTGATTTGAAAAAAGTCTTCAATCTGGTATCTCATGATCATCTTATAGAAAAACTGACCAACTGTGGCCTTGGCTACATCACAGTCCACTGGCTGGGGAATTGGCTCCGCGGTCGGACCCAGAGAGTGGTAGTTGATGTAAGTAAATTATCGTGGTGCACCTTGACCACTGGGGTCCCCCAAAGTTCCGTCCTTGGGTCTAGACTCTTTAACATCTTTATTAATGATGTGGACATTGGTATCAGGAGCGGACTGGCCAGGTTCGCCGATGACGCCAAACCTTGGGGTAAAGTGTCTACACCTGAGGACAGCATAATGATCTAGGCCAACCTTGACAGGCTCAGAAAATGGTTGGAAGAAAACCTGATGGCGTTCAACACTGAAAATGTAAGGTACTCCACCTTGGGAAGAAAAACCCACAGTACGCTCGGCAATGCTACACTTGCTAGCACCATGGCCAAAAGGGACTTGGGGGTCATGATTGACCACAAGATAAATATGAGCCACCAACGCGATGTCACAGCTGGTAAAGTGAGCAATACTCTGGCTTGCATCCATAGATGCTTCTCAAGCAAATCCCAGGATATCATCCTCCCGCTAAGACCATTTCAGGTTGGACATAAGGAAAAACTTCTTTACTGTCCAGAGCCCCCAAGGCCTGGAGCAGACTGCCTCCAGATGTGGTGCGAGCACCTACTCTAGACTCTTAAGAGATATTTGGATGTTTTATATTGCTGGGATCCTTTAACCCCAGCTGACTTCCTGCCCCTGGGATAGGGGGCTGGACTCGGTGATCTTCCGAGGTCCCTTCCAGCCCTTATGTTTATGAAATCTAAGTGTTAAACTTCATTTGGTTCTCATCTGCCCAACTCTCGAGCCTGTCCAGGTCCACCTGTATCTGCAACTTATCTTCTGACATGACCACACTGCCCCATAACTTGGTGTCATCCATGAACTTGGCCAGCAAGCTTTTCATTCCCCCATCGTAATCGCTGATAATGTTGAGAAGCACCAGTCCAAGCACGGATGCTTGAGGGACACTACTGGCCACTTCACGCCGGGACAACACAGATCCATTCCTTCTCTTGGTCCTACCCAGCTTCCACTGTGTGTATACTTCTTTTTTCTTTTTTAAGAGGACTGAAATGTCCCCATTAAGCCAGGAGGGGTTGCCAGCCCTTCTGCTACCTTTCCTCTTTGCAGGAATAGTTTTCTTTTGTGCTTCGAGAATCGTATCCTTGAGCAATAACTGCTCTTCATGCACCCCATTCCCCATCCCGCATTGCCTCCCCTACTAATGCTCTGAGCCTGCCGGAGTCAGCATTTTTTAAGTAATCCTGATGGTTGATTTGTCAACCTTGTGGCAACTACTTAGTTGGTCTAATAAAAGGTATCACATCTACCCAAGTAACCTTGCCTGGTTTTAAGTAATTTAACTCAGAAAATGGTGAAATATAATTAAATCATATTCTAAAAAATAAAGAATTATAACTTTTAGCAATATTAGGTTAACGTTTAAGATGTGGAAATTTTTGTAACTTGAGTTTTCATTAAACGTTAAATTTAAACAAAAGTAACAATCATAATGGGGAAAATTCTTTTTAATTGAAATTACTCTTAAGCATTTTGCTTTGCCTTCTCTTTTCACTGGTTTCAGTTCTTATTAGTGTTCATTTCAAATGTACAGATATTTCCTGGGTTTTTGGTTGTAGCTGTGTTGGTCTAAGGTAAGGTTCTTTGAGTGATATTTTTATTAGACCAACTGAATAGCTGGGGAAAAAAATTTAGGCAAGTCTTCAGGTGCAGTCACCCTTCTTCAGGCATAGGGAGTCTCTGCTGGTCTGAGACTCCAAGGAATGAGAGAAGCTAAAAGTGTAACAGGATGTCAGTGAAAATGTGAATAGGTAGAAATTAGAAAAACTAAATGGTAAAACAGGGATGAGGGGAAGAAAGAAGAGGGGAGAAAAGGCCAAAGGGAAACACTACAGTGACAATAGTACAAGGTAAAAAAGAAAGGCTCTCAAAGAAAAAGGAAATGGTCGGAAATCAGGAAGACAAGGCAGAAAAGTAGGGGAGGAGGGGAGAAAAGGTTGGGGGGAAAAGAAGAATGTAAGAGGTCAGGTCAGGCATGTACCTGATGAATCAGATGTCAGGCAGGTTGTAATGCATCATACATCCAATGTCTATATTGAGCCCATGATTTTTTGTTTCCAGTAGATTTATGAAGTGAAGTTCGTAGGCTTGTCTATGAAAGGTGTGTTTTTAAGTTTCTTTTGAAGATTAGAACTGAGAGATCGGAGAGGGAGTGATTGTCCTGAGAGAAGTGTGCACCCACAGGTAGTTGGGTATTTTTGTCTTTGATAGATTTTCAGTGTGCATTCATTCTGGTGAGCAGTTGTTATTTGGTTTCTTCTACATATTTTCCATCAGGGCATTTGGTGCACTGGATGAGATGTATATAACATTCCTGGAGGTGCAGGTGTGAGATCCAGAGCTGGTGATAGTTCTTTTGTGGGGGGTGTAGTTATTGTGGGGATGGTTTGGCAGGTTTTGCATTTCTTGTCCTGGTATGGTCTGGATCCATTGGGTATAGTTTGGGTCATAGAGAGTTTGCTTTTGGTGGTGGGGTTGTTAAGGTTCGGTGCTTGTTTAAAGGCTAGGATGGGTGGTTCTGGGAAGATGTCTTTGAGAATGGGTTCGTCTTCTAGTTTGGGTTGCAATTGTTTGAGGACTTTCCATGTAGGTTCCAGGGAAGGGTGATTTGTGGGGGTTTTCTTTTTGTACTACAGCAAATCTTCACGTGGTATCTGGGTGGCTCTTTCAAAAGTGCGATCCATCTCTCTGGAGGAGTGTCCTCGTTGGCTGAAGGCCCTTTTCAGATTTGTGAGGTAGCAATCACGGGTATTTTCCTTGCTGCAGATTCGATGGTACTAGAGAGGTTGGCTGTAAATTACAGCTTTCTTGGTGTATTTAGAGTGACTGCTGGTTCTGTGGATATATGTACTGTATGTTGGTCCATGGGTTTCTTATATATGGTAGTTTGAATTTTACCAACTTGGATATTGATCGTGGTGTCCAAAATGGAAATGCTGGTGTCAGAGTATTCAAGGGATAATCTGATGGAGGGGTAATGATTGTTGAATTTTTGGTGGAAATCAATCGGAGACTGCCGGGTTTTGGTCCAAATGATGATGATGTCATCTGTGCGTCTCGGGTATAGTAAGGGTTTGATGGTGCAATTCTTGAGGAAGTCGTCTTCTAGGTGGGCCGTAAAGAGATTGGCATATCGTGGGCCCATTTTGGTTCCCATAGCTATGCTCATGGTCTGGAGGATGTGTTGGCTGTTGAAAGTGAAGTTGTGTGTGAGGATGAAGTATATACATTTAGTGATATCCTGAGGTCTGTACTGAGTTGTAATCTCGTTCTTGTAGGTATATGAAGCAGGCTTGTACTGTTATCACTGTAGTGTTTCCCTTTGGCCCTTTTTTCCCCTGCTTTCTTCCCCCTCTCTTCCCTGTTCTACCTTTGGGTTTTTCTAATTTCTACCTATTTACATTTTCACTGACATCCTATCACACTTTCTGCATCCCTCTTTCCTGTTTTCCTGATCATCTACTAATTCCTTTGTCACTGACAGCTTCTTTCTACCTTGTATTTTATCACTGCTATCTCCCTTTGGCCTTTTTTTCTGGTGCCTGCTTCCCCTTCCATTACCTGTTTTACCTTTTGCCTTCCTAATTTCTACCTATTTACATTCTCACTGACATCCTGTTACACTTTTAGGTTTTCTCATTCCTTGGAGTCTCAGACCAGTAGACACTCCCTATGCCTGAGGAAGGGTGACTGTGCCCGAAAGCTTGCTTAAATTTTTTTTCCAGCTACTCAGTTGGTCTAATAAAAGATATCACTCAAAGAACCTTGCCTGCAGATATTGCCTTACCTTTATATGTTTTGATTCAGCTCTTCATTTGCCAGTTTCTTCTCTGATCTCAAATTGATACAGTCAGCAGCAGAGTTCTTCAGTTCTGAGGTTGCACTGGCTTCTTTTTGGTTAAACAGGTTGCTTCTGGCTTTTTAATTAGCCATGTCTGCCAGAAATTTTGCTTCTATATCTTCTTAACACTTGCAAAAACTGCTCTAAGGTCACAAGGTGAATCCGAGTAGTCGATCAGAAATGTAATGGAAGCATAGATTACAAAGATAAGCAGCATTTCCCCCTCTTTTAGGATATTTTGTTCTTTTCTAGTTTTTAAGGAGACAGTTCTAGGTGGTGTAATGCGAAGGCCATGGTCCTTCCTTGTCAAGAACTGATCTTTGAAAATACTGAACCATCACTGGTGATATCTGGGACAGATTTGAGCTATGGGTTCAGGCAGTGAAATGAATTTTTCATGGATTACTTGTAAGAACAACCCATAACCACTTTCAGCAGCACTTGGCTTACATGCCGCCTTGTATATTTGAAGGTCTTTGGGAGAGGTAATAGAAGGTGATTAAGACAAGTCTTGCTCAGTGTGGATGTAATTGACTGTTGTAGTCGCATTCATTTTTCAGCATTTTTTAGTACTTCCTTGAAAAAACTGGTTCTCATACATGATGACAGAGTTGTCATATCTTCAGCATCACCTATGATGAGCTACATAATATAGGCAGCATACAAATAACAGTGTGTGTGGATACTCCTTTATCCATGAAGCCCAAGCAGCTTTTATATTGGCTATGTTGCTAGTCATGACCAAAATGACTTTCTGTAAACTCATTATTAATTTTTTTAATTGATCTGAGAGCTCACTGTGCATTAGAATGCATATTTCTGGAGTCATTACCATGAAGTTAATGCCATCATTGTGCAAATTGCTTCATCCATGAGACACTGGTGACATGCAAGTAGCTTTCATAATAAGACTGCCAGCATTTTTTTTTCATTCACATCTGCTTCTGCCAGAAGCCAGATGTGAAATCAGAAGATGACTTTCTACAAACTGCTTCCTATTTGCAGCTTCCTAAATTTGATGCCATTTCTGTGAGAGGTGTATGAAATATACAAGCACCAAGGCTTTATGACTATGTCTAAAGTTGTATTTTTGACATCTCTCTAGCGAACATGAACAGATACATTTTTGGTTTTTGCATGTGTGTTGTGTGCATGCGTATAGTTTTTTTAATCAAACATTTGGTGCTTCTTGAACATCAAAACTTTTTCCAAAATCTTTTTAAAATTCTTATTAAATGAAGAAATAGAATTAGTTTCACTTTCATTATCTGTTCTGTATCTTCATCGAAAGGTGAAGTAGAAGGAGAATGTCAAAAAGAGGAAATTGTGATGGAAACAGTCTCTTCCTTCTTAGCTGTTTGATTGCAATCAGTCTAAAACAGTAGCTGGACAACTATCATGAAAAAAAATAGTTTTTCTCTATTTTATTGGTGTGTTGTGTGCTATGTACTCTGGCTTTATTTGTAGTGCTATAAATACTTTGATAGTTATAGGTTACACGTGGACAGTGAGCTACAGCATGAAAAGGGGCCTCTCTGTCCTCAGTATCCCTCCCAGTGCTCTGCTCTGCACAAAGGAGGAGGAAAGGATGGAGAGCAGTGTGGTCAGTTAACGAACATATCTTTATGACTGGGGCCGGCAATGTATGATCTGTGGCAGGGCTGGGCAATTATTTGGGCTGGAGGGCCACTTAAGGAGTTTTGGTGAGCTGTTGGTGGCTGGGTCAGCATCCTCCCCAGGTCCCTGCCCCACCTCTTCCCCACAACAGTTCACCAAAACAGGGCAGGGAGCAGCATGTGGTGCTGGGATTGGGACCAGGATTGTGGGGCAGTGACAGTGTGGATCCAGGGCTGGGGTCTGGGGCAGAGCCTGGCTGTGTGGCCTAATCTGGTCACAATCCATCAGGGCTGCCCCACGCTGCCAGGCCATGTTGCTCCGCAGCCATGCTGTACTGGGGCTGAGTCACAGGAGTATGCTCCACCCCCTTCCTGGATTGGGCTGGTTGTGGTCTGTCATGCAGGGCTGATCGTGGCTTTTCCTTGGGCCCCAGCCCCACACTTTGCTGCCCTGTGATCCTGGCCCCAGCCCCGCCTGCCTGTCCTGCTCCAAGATGTTGCTCCATGCCTGCCCATGGCCCCTTCCCATCTGCCTGGCTGAGCACACCCTGCCCATGGGGGTCCAAGGCTGGTCTCCATGGAGACTCCCACCTACCTGCTTCGTACAGCACTCCTGGCAGTGGGTGTGGGGCAGTCGGGTCAGGGTGCGTGGGCAATGGGGCTGTGT
>NW_005842162.1:496830-499346 GCF_000455745.1 Alligator sinensis | reverse complement strand
TGGCGGGGGGCCGCGGGAGGGCCCCCCCGCCACTGCTGGAAAGTGTAGTCTGACTGCCACGCTGCCCCAGCCCTATTGTGTGGCAGGGTTGGTAGGACTGGCTGCATATGCTACGGCCTGGGCTGCCCCCAAGTTTGGGTTGGGCAGGGCTGAGGGACCTGTTGCAGGCTGGATAAAATCTCTTGGCAGGCCGAATCTGGCCTGCGGGCTGTATTTTGCCCACTCGTGGTGTGTGGGCTTGATCTGGTGTGGTAGCTCAGGGAATTGGCAACACACTCCTGCTACAGCAGCAGAGGAGAAGAATCCCCAGGGGCCTAGCACTGGCTTTTTTCTGTTTATTCCCCTCACAGCATCTGATTGCTTCAGGGTGCAGGGCTGTGGCCTGCAGTAGGACCTAGGGCATAAGCAGCAGCCTGTGGTGGCAAAAGATTGCCAGCCTCTGCTCTGAGCCTCTTTGCATCTGGCCCCTCAGTTCTGGCTAGGGTTGCAGGAATGGAGTCACAGTCCTGGGAGAACTAGGGCTGCTTCTGGGCTCCCTTTCACTGGTGTCTAGGGTTTCTGAAGAACAGACCTTGCATTTCATTCAGTGTCATCAGAAATTTAACATGTCGGGGTGGGGAGGGGGGGTTCCACCAAAAGTATTTTGGTTTTCCTTATTCTTCATAAGTGAGACATTAATAAATTACCTCAGTTATGGTCTCTTGTATTTCAGTTGACCAGCAGCTGTTCTGTTTGTTCTGTTTTTAACTGCTACACTTGAAGAATGTGGTCATTTGAGTGTTATCAGTCACACTGTTGTTTCACTCCCAAGACTTCTTTGTAGACTGCAAGTTATGTAGGCCAGGTACAGATATTACACTTTTACTGGTATAAGTAATCGAAAATCAGTCTATATCCATAAAGAATAGAAGTTCAGCGCACAGGCTGGTTTAAAAATGGCAGAACCTGGTCTAAGATTTGCCCCCACACTAAAAGGTGAATGTGTGTTCTGTTTACTACCAATCTCAACTGTGCTGCTTATGGAAAATTATGCAACTTAATCAATTCTACCTTGGGTTTTTGAGCGTCTGTACTTAGACCATATAGAGAGGGAGGAGGCAGGCAATCTTTGCAGCAAATTCAGTAGACTCTTGGGAGTAGCCACGAACATCTGAGAATTCTTTTTAGGGAAGTTTGTTCTGTGTCTTTGTCATGATAGCAATCCTCCTGAGCACATTCAACTCGCTTTTCAAATCTAGAAATAAAGGGCATTTTTACACACGTTTCCAATGCAGTGCCAGGCACCTTTAATTAGCAAGCTGCACTAATTAAAAGTGCCCACATGTCATGTGTATCAGCAGCACAGCATGCCTCTGTGGTGGAAAAAATGGCAGTGATGCGCTTTCAAATAAAGCACACTGAATGTGTTTTAGTTCAGAGTGCACTGCCGCCATTTTATCAGCACAGAGGTGTGCTGCGCGGCTGATGCATGCACTGTGCGAGGCTGCCAGAGTATGTCAACTTAGGTGCTCCAGCAGATTCAGTCGAGTCTGTTCTGTGTGTCAGAGCAGGCTCCCTGCATGTGCATAAGTGCCCAAAGTGGCAAAGCTGCTCCATGAGTGTCCTTCTCCAAGATGCTTTTGATCACCTTGGTATCTGGTATATTTGAACATGCTGTGTAGATGGATGCCCTTTGAGTAGCTGTGCTTTTTTCATTTGTATGTGAGTTGGGAGCATCTCTGCCAGGACACACTGGGACTTCAGTGTAGAAATGCTATTACTATCCGGCTGAATAGAGCTGTCTGCAGTTGCAGTAGATGGTCAATAGGTGTACCACACCCAGCAGTATACAGAGGCTTTTCAAGGAATATAGGAAGGGGTCCTCCTCCTATTTTAAATGTAATGGGAATCTGCACTATGGGGAGGAAAGAGCGAGTCATGCATGTGTCCTCCAGGATGTGGGGGCACAAGGCCCAGAAAGTTAGGCTGCTATCTGTATTGGGACATTTTTGGCTTCCTGAAACACTTGGTAGTATATGACTGTGGTCAAATAATGGGGTTTGGAAGCAAGTCATTCTTGCTGCCTATCTAGGAGTCTGCCTCATTGTTCTCAGTGTGTCTTTTAATGGCCCCATCATATTAGACTTAATTGTTACTGTGATAAAGAAGGGTGAGTAGTCCTTGAGTCTGGGGTGGTAAATTTTCATAGTAACTTCCTATGATTTCATCTTTATTCTTACCCCCATTTCATGTCTTAAGGTAGCAGTTGCCAATCTTCTCCTGGTAACCTCATTTCCTATTAGGAGGGCACCAATAGAGATTTTGGGGGCTGATACCGATAGCTGATTTGTACGGAGGCATATAGGCCGATACTGATCTGATTTCTGATACCAGTCCGGCAGCTTGAAGAGCAGTGTCCAGCTGGTAAGTTTGGTGTGGTGGGAGGGGCGTGGGGGGGTGGGCAGATCAAGGCCCCTGAAGTGAGGGAGGAGTGGGGCTGGGGCAACCACTACCCAGCCAGGGCAAGGCGGGTGCGG
>NW_005842162.1:486647-496820 GCF_000455745.1 Alligator sinensis | reverse complement strand
CGGTGCTGGGAGGGGGCTGGGGTAGGGGCTGCAGCCATCCCAAAACTTGCTGTAGTCCCCCCAACCCCCCTTCCAGTGCTGCCACCACCCGCCCTGGCCCCAGACTGCCCCGCCCTGCTCTGCGCAGATCGGTGGGTACATGCTCCCCTTCCCCCCATGACCTTCTGGATGAGCGGCGGGAGCAGCAGTGGGAGATGCTGAATGAGCGGCTCCTGTATGAACAGTGTGTGGAAGCAGGAGCTTTTCCCCCCACCTCGTGCTCCCCAGATAAGCTGTGCCTCTGTCCTACGCTTGCCCCGTCCCGGCTGGGCAGCACTTGCCCCAGTCCCACTCCTCCCTCACCTTGGGGGCTTATATTTGCCCCCTCCTTTTCCACCACACCAAACTTACCAGCTGGGTACTGCTCTTCAAGCTGCCGGGCTGCACTCCTCACCACCTACGTGCTGTGCTGCGTGCATGCACGGGCCCTTTATCGGCTACATGGGGCCGATTTCTGATGCAGCCAATTTTCTTTATATCAGTGCCAATCTGATATCAGACTGATGTATGGGTGCACCTCTGTTTCCTATATGAGCCCTAGTTTTCCAGTTGAATTAGTGGGGTTTGTGATCACTATTTTTAGAACAGTTGTGTTAAGGTGAACCAGCTGTATGTTAAGGCGCATCTCTTGTTGTCTTTCTCCTCTGCTTAGGACTAGCTGAACAGAGTAATGTGGGAAGGGAGAAAAACCCTTTAGAGGAAGTACTTTTGGTCTTAAGGAATATGTAGGGGAAACTGGGTTCTTTACCTTCAGACCAACAAATACTGAAAAGTCATTTGAAAATTCTAAGTAAATGACAACTGGTGACCTCAACCCTCTCCGATTTGAAGTCTGTCCTGTCTGTCCTGTCTGTCCTGTCTGTCCTGTCTGTCCTGTCTGTCCTGTCTGTCCTGTCTGTGATGGGTGGGGTGGGAAGGTCTATCAGGTTGTCACTGGATTATTTATAAAACAAACTGATTGTATATGCCATAAATATGATGAGTAAAATGGATTTTGCTTTTTTTTTAAAGCAAATTACGTTATCTGATATTGAGTTGCTCTCTTTTTCAGAAAAGAATTATGAGTTCCCGAAGCAGCCATTTTTGTAGTTTTGAAATAGTTGTATGTCCGTTCTAGCTTTTTTTTACAGTAATATTTGAAGGCAGCAAGTCCTGTTCTGGCTGAGGTGGAAATATGTTTCTGAAGTCGGAGTCCTGACTATACAAAGTAATCCACAAAAGCAGACTCTGAAAAGCCCATGGATTCTTTCTTGCAAGATCAGAGCCTGTGAGAGAGGTCTTTCCTTCTTTTCCCCCACACACTTCACCCAGAGTGTAAAAAGACAAGATACAGTTGTCAGACTTTACTGTGAAATCTCAGCTCTTATCTTCCTGTAGTATTTGTATTGTATGGGCTGTACTAACTTGGAAATTAATTTTTCTGTGAAATTCTCCAATATTTTTATTTGTGGTCTGTAACTCATTTTGCTGTTAAATTGCATTACCTTGTACTAAACAATTGTTTTTAGTGTTTGAGGTAGGAAGAGAAATGAGAGAAAATCACAGAACTAAGACAAAATCTTTTTTATGAAATTTGCAACCTTCACTACTACTAACACTTGTAAGCTGCACTGATTTGATGTATGTTGTACATCTATTTAGATGTAACAAAGCTAGTGCACTTAGTTTGAGCCAGTGGATTTAATTATCTTTGTTATACTGTTGTAAGTTGGGAGGCATTCCACTAAATTCAATGGAATTGTATTGATGTGAGGACAGCCTTGCCCAAAATATGCATAGAACTGAGAAGAGAAGACAGTTTCACTTTTGTCTGAACTACCCTTGCCATCTAAACCTTTATAAGATCATTTATCTTCTTAATAAGATGTGTGTCTATTTCCAAATGCTCATATTCTACCAAAAGCTAGGTTCATTACTCTACAAAGTAATGAAGTGGGATAACACTTGATATTTTTCTGCTTTGCTTAACATCATGACAGAACACTCAGACAGTGAGCTGTGCTTTTCCATTTTGTTTAGAACGCTGTTCTCATCATTTTTAAAAAGTAGCATAATGTTGGGGGTATCTATCTATCTATCATCTTTTATAGGTGCCTGAAAAGCACAATTTTCATAGAAAATACAGTATGTGAAAAGTGGTCAGTGTGGAAATAAAGGAATCATGAGCCCAGACTTGGCTTTCCTACCAATGCTTGTGCTATTCAATAGACTGCTGTTGCAGGATTGTCCAGCTGTGCAGCCAGGCTGCCACTCCCCCATCACTTCAGCTGCAGCAACAGTCAGAGTCTTTGGGCTCCTCTGGCTTCTGCCTGCCCATGCCCTGGGAGCCAGTGTGCCACTGCACAAGAAGGGGGAGGGGGAGGTTGCAGCCATATGGGTACAGTGTGTGTGTGTGTGTGTGTGTGTGTGTGTGTGTGTGGTATTAGTGCAGACCCCACTGGTGCAGCCTGTAGTAGATAAGTTGCTTAGCCCTATACTACATTACTCAGGAAGGGGAAAAAGGCTTGATGACACTTTGTATCACATAGCAGATAAGGCAGTTGAGTATTTGTTTTACCGGAGAGGAAAGGAAAGTAAGTTGTACAGAGGGCAGTGCACAAGAGGATGCAGAAGTTGTTTTTGCATTTGAACACCACCAGATGATGGGTGAATTAAGACTTAAGCACAGGAGAAGGAGCTATTTTAGCAACTAGTCCTGATTACCTCTAGGCTGCAGTCCTCACTCTTACGCCATTACCACCAGGCATTGTCACATCCTGTGCTGCTGGACAACCTAAACTGCTGGACACTTCAGGCATGCATGAGTTAGGAGTCAATCCATGGCCTGGAATAGTATCAACCTTTGTAATGGGTAGTAAAAAGAGCTGATACACATCAGATACCCACTTTCATGGTCAGTGAAACCTGTAGGGCTTTTTTTCTTTGAAATGCTTCTGCAAATATTTGTATCTGAATTTGTTTATGTATTTTATAATAAAAATAAATGTGTGTGAGAACAGCTAGTGTTCTGGAAGCTAAGTAAGTTTGCAACATGAGACGAAGGAACAAACTGGGTCATTAAATTCAGTCTTCAGTTCTGGCAGTTCACTACATTAAGCTTCAAATTATTTGTTCCAATTGTTCCTATTAAAGGGTATTTCTGAGGCCTTGCTCTTGATGGTTTAAAAACAGATAATTGCCTTTCCAGCCTAAACTTATTAATTGGAAGTTTATATCTATTGACTGACTGTATTGGTCCAATGACAAGTTTAATACGGCTTTTTTTGTCCCTGGCATCTTTCCCTTTTCTGTTTGTAGAAATCATGTGTCCTTTAGCTTTCATTTTACCAGGTTAAACCAGCCAAACTTTTTTTTCCTATCCCCTTCCTCCTCATAAGACAAGTGCCTCGTTTCCTTAACAGTCCTAGTAGTCCTTCTCAGTTTGGCTTTGAATCCATCTTTTTAACATAAAGAACTGGAACTGTCCTCAGTATTCTTGGTGAGCTCTTACTAACATATTATATAGCATAATTAAATGTCTTCGTACTAGAAATATCTTGCCTTGTCCATTCTAGGAGATTTAGAAGAGCCTCAGCTAAATGTGTTCATCTGTTATAAACACTTGTGGCCTGGAACCTGGGATGACTTTACTGTAAATCCTTCTTATGCTCTGTTTTCTGCATGTCCTTTCACAGCATCCGAGGAAGTAAGCTACAGCCCACAAAAACTTGTGTTAGATATATCTACCCATCTTCTACTTGGCTTCAGACTAACATGCTGACTATATCTCTGTGTGGTAAATGGCCAAAGTTAGCAAGGTGGTACTCATAGATATACACCAATAAGTCTTAGCACCAAACTAGTGCAACCAGTATGCCAGTGTGGGTATGGGTTGTGTGGTTCTGCAGGGTGAAAGCTTGTGGTTGGCTGTCTGGAGGCCAGGGAGTGTTTATAGCAGGATGCACCTTTTAAATATCCTTGATTAGCATCTTGTGGAGGGGTGAATTTCTTGGCATTTGTGCAGGACTTTGAATTAAAGTGTTTGAATAAAAGCCTTTGTCCCAGGCTCAGTATATTAAAATTGTCAGCTCTCTGTTTGGAGGTACAAAATACCTAATTTGGTTGTCCAAAAAGAAGTATGCTTCACGTGTCAAAAAAGGATTTCAAGTGAAATACATGACATGTCTCTTAGTCTTGGTATAAAATGACTTTGACATTGTCAGGCAGTTTTATTAATCTCAATTAATTTGTCAGATTTCTTCACTTGATGTCATTTGTTAAATTGGGTGCCAGAAAAAGCCCCAGTTTCTACAGGTGTGCATGTGTACGCTGAAGGAAGGCTCCAATATATGGCTTACAATTTTGAGTGAGGGGAGTGTGGAGATGGGTATAGCTGGAAGAGAAATATTTAACCTGCCTTCTTAGCAGGATATATACAAAGAGCCTCTTGGCCATATTCTGAACTTCTTTTTGGTGATTCCCATTATTTTAAAAGTACATTTATTATTAAACCAACAAACTCAGTTTGCGATCTTATTTTTTAGAGGTGTACCGATATACCAGTTGGCTATTGGATCAGCACTGATAAAAGGAAAAATGACATTATTGGCTTTTTTGTTGTTGTAGCCATATAATTATCACCGTGTGCCTGGAGCACCCTAGTGAAAGTAGTCCAGTGCTCACGCCCCACCGCTGGCCCTAGCCCACGGCAGACTGCAGATCCTGGGAAGCAGCAGGAGGGGTAGGGGGTGCTGAGGTGCGGTTGCAGGGCACCATGCTCACCACAAAGGGATCATTACTGGCTGTTGCCATGGCAACGCCCAGGGGCCTGAGCACTGGGGCTGCTACAGAGATGTTGGACTGTGCATGGGCAGGGTAAGGTGCCGCGCAAGGGACATTCTGCTTTGCCTGGGCAATGGTCATCTTTGCAAAAGCTGCTTCTGCCCAGTGGCCACGGGAGCTCAGCTGACCAGGCCCGATCCAATAGCCAAGGGTACCCTGGGGCTCCAAATGCACTTGGTCTTGCTTTCTGCATGAAGGTCTGTCCTGCCCTGCTGGGATGGCAACATGGGCTGTGCGGGGAGCAGGGCTGCAGGTAGGAGCTGTAGGCGAGGGGGCAACGTGCATGGGAATAAGGCGGCCACCACCTTCTTCATCGCGGGCTGGAGTAGTCGCGTGGCGTGTATGTGTGATAAATGCAAAACAAACAAACGGGTTTATTTATGTCAGTAGTTTAAAATGCCTTGCACTATTACTAAATATCAGTTATTGGATCAGCATCGGCCGATATGGTTGTTTAACCATCGGCTATCGGTATCAGCCAAGAAAATGTTTATCAGTGCATTCTTATTATTTTTTATTTCTAATCTTATCACAGAATAGGTATTTGGCATCTGAGACCAGAAGGGCTCTTATAAGGATGCATTAGAGTGGAAGTGAAACACTTCTAAGCATTTGAGAAATCCTTGAAAGCATCATGCTGCTTAAACCTGGTGATCCCTGTTGGTTAACGTTATATACGATATGGAGTATTTTGCTTTTTCAAAGCTTCATTGGGAAGCAGTTGTGCAATAGTTACTTTTTCTGATTTGTATTGAGTTTTCTGCACATCTCTCCTGGGGTTGACAGCATATCTGTCTTCAAACTTTTTAGGAGTGCCAGTCTCTGAGGCTTATCTGATACTGCTCCTAAAAGTGTTTGTTTCAACTTTAGGGATGCGTGTACACAAGCGCAGAACCTGCTCCAACGCTCTGTAATTAGTGTGTCAGAACAGACTCAATTAATTAGTCTGCCGGAGCGTGGTAATTACTGCGCTCCAGCAGCCTCCCAGTGTCTTGTGCATCAGCATCCAGCTCTTCAAAATAGCAGCGGGGCACTTGAATTAAAACTTGTGGAACAACCTTTAGTTCAAGCACCCCTGTTGCCATTTTGAAGAACTTGGGCACTGATGCACAAGATGATGCGGTGTTTCTCTTGGAGCCACTCTAATTAGAGCCCCCCCGGTAAAAGTGCCCTCACTGGGCAAATTTTAAATAGAGGAAAATATGCCTACTTCAGTTAGAACTGAAAGAGACCTACCAGAACTATGCAAAACCTTGAAAATGCATGTAAATAGTGCTGAATGCTGAGGGTTGTGTCTGGCCCCACAAAAGTAAACGTGCATCTTTCTGTGCCTCCTGACTCCAGAAGCACAACTGCTGGTTCTTGTGCATTTGTTTATTTAAGAAACAGTATGCTTTCAAATTTTTTGTTACCATATAAACATTGAAATGCTAAATCACCTGCAGCAGTGGATATACTTACATCTGTAAAATCAAAAGGTTATAAAGCACTTAGTTATTGGATATTTTAAATTAAAGTCGTTGTTTTATGATTCTTGTGCTGCCATATTTCCATATCACAGTCAAATAGATGACATACGTGAACGAAGGAAGCAGCATGAAGGTTTAGCTTTTTTCTAGCTCTGCTAGAGTATTGTTAGTTTTGCTGTAGCTCCAAATATCCTTCAGCTGTTGTTCTGTCTCTTTAAATTGTCTCTTCCTATTAGAAAATTTACATCATGACATTCCCTTAATTTAGTTTGTTAACCGATAGTAAAAGTTTAGGTCAGGAGGTGAGCAGCTGCAGTGATATACAGCAGCATTGGCCTTGCTGACAGTTCAATTAAGGAAAAAAAAAATCTCTTTAAGTCATACCTTTGCCACTATAAATAAAAAGCCTCTCTTTCATAGTTCCAGCTTTTGGCTTGCTTGTTTCCAGTTCTGTCAGTGTAAGATTTTTTTAATACTGGAAGCAGGATTTTAAAAAGAATACTTAAGGCCCAGTGAAGAGTAAAAAAGTATTTACAGTCGATTAATCCATATCTGACTCTGCTTGAGATCTTTTGGGGTTTAGGCTGCAAAATGGGTGGGTTCTAGCTTGGATTATAGTGAAGCCCAGGTTCTAATTACTCTCGAACTAGGTAACTTACCCTTGGCTTAAAACACCTCCAAATTTGGACCATATATATACATATTTGTTCTGAATAGATAGTGTCTGCCTAAGAAGGTAGGGGTTACTGTTGCAGTTCAGATGTACCCCTTGTTAAATTGTAGTACTGACCAAGTTGCATCAGTTAAGTGCTTTACCTACCAGTGTCTGGATATGTATTATTACTGCAGATGGTTGCATTCCTGTCTTGCTCCAAAATGGCATAATACTTGTTTTAAGTGCTATACAGCAGGAGGTGGTACCTGCCACGTGGAAATTTCCAACTCTGAAGAATACAGTGGATTGTATAAGCTGTACAAGCAATACAATGCTGCCCTCCTTCATTATATGAGACTGACAATGGAGTTCATCCCATTCCTTTAGCTAGTTGAACCCATGACAGTTTCTTTCCAGTAATCCTCTTAAGCTTTGATATTATATCTTTTATGATGATGATAAATCTTTTCTCACTTTTGTGTAGTCGATTTTTAAAATGATATTAGGAAGGCTCTAGTTTGAGAGATTCTGTGATCTAGGAATACTATTTCACAATTTCTAGTTAGTGCAGCTTTTAATCTATTGCGTAATTTTGGGTTCTGTGCAATAGTTTTTGTACTAGTAAAGTTGAATAGTATTCACAGTTAAGACAGATGTCTATTCCATTCAGCTGCTGTAGCTTTAGAGTAGTTTAACTTCAGAGGTCATTATATTCAATTTTTTTTCCAAAAACACAGCAAAGTTGTGCTTTCATGAAAATAATCTCTTTTAAAAATTGTCTTCCATATGTTTAAAGGGATTTGTGAAGCACTGAAACATTTGTCTTATGCTCTTATTGAGGAATTACTTGTGCTGTCTTAAAATTCTCTTATTGTCAGATGTTTGACATTTTTACTCTGTCTATAGTATGCAATTTTCCTTGCTAAAATAAGCAATCTGTCCTTCATACTTGTCTGTTTGGCATTTTTATATAGTACCAGGTTCTCATCCCACTGCCTACTTGGTTTTCTTAACATAAATATGTAGGGGAGGCCCTCCCAGTGCATCTTTTCTTTTGTCGAACAATAACTAGACCACAGTCAGTGTTGTTTCAGTCAAGTTGTATTTTGTATGTTGTGCTGTCTGAAGAGGGATTTGAACATTCATGGGATTTGAAAAAAGAGTGGGGTGGTCCTTCGGGTTCTCTTGGAAGGTCATAGAACCAAACTCTCTATTTACTAGCTCTTACAGAAGAAAATAATGTAAGCAGTTGTATGTTTGCTATTTGTATTTAAGCTGGAATCTTTGCTTAAAGATTCAATTATGGTAAAAATGTATTGACTTTGGCCTTGCTCAAGATCAGGGACCCATCTAAAAGAATGGAATTTAAAATGCTCCTTTTCCTGATTTGGAAAGATAAAAGCTAATGGCCTAATTCAGCTAATCATTAAACTACAAGGACCTCTCAAAATGGACCAAAAAAGGCAGTAAAAACTGCAGAACCTGTTACCAGAGCAGTCTGTGGCAGTGTGTAGGTCTTAGAGACCTGCTGCTGACTACCTCAGTGTATTGCCAGTGTAAGCGTATCTTTCAAATAAAAAATGTATTATTTTTATCTTTATAGGTCATCTTTATTTATGGCCAAATGATTGAGAAGCAGGGGTTTTTGGGGAGGGTTGTGGGGGGAGGGGTTAAGATGGAGTGATAAGTAATTGTTCCTTATTTCTAATACCCATTTTTTAGCCCACTTGATATTGAATCCCAAATTATGTTGCCAGGCAGTTTTAATAGAGGTATGTTCCTGCTTTTACAGGTTTTGGCAGAAAGGATGTGGTAGAACACTTGCTGCAGACTGGAGCCAATGTTCATGCACGTGACGATGGAGGGCTAATACCCCTTCATAATGCTTGCTCCTTTGGTCATGCTGAGGTGGTTAGCCTGTTACTGTGTCAAGGGGCAGATCCAAATGCCAGAGACAATTGGAACTACACTCCTCTGCATGAAGCTGCTATCAAAGGCAAGATAGATGTGTGCATTGGTAAGTATCTGTCACTGATTATATCGGTTTAATTAAATGCAAATGTATTGCACTGAGTTTATATTCCTAACAGTTGTTGTAACTGTTTATGTGCCGCTCATTAGCCACTGGGATCTGCTGTTTTTTCTTTGTTTAAAAAGTTGGTGTTTTTCATTTGCAGTAATGAAGTCAGTTGATATGAAAATGGCTTTCCAGGCATGTACCATAATCTTTGTTAAATTTGTCTCTGGAAGAATAAACTAGATCAGACAACTGATCTATCAAAATTTAGTTCCTAATTAAGGTTAATTTATGATTATTTTATAAGTATATTGTCTTGGCAGAAACAATGTGAGAATGCATTGGAAAATAACATGGAAACTTACTCGGTGATAACATCTTGACTTCTTGAGGCTGAACTTGGCATTTATGCTCTTTTGTCTATGGTCTGAAGGGGACTTTTCCCACATTATAAGAAATGAAGAGCCAATTTACTAGTATTAGGAGGCTTTGGAGGACTAGTTCCATGATAAGTGCATCATGGTAATATATTTGTGGCATATTTTCTAGAATTGAAGGATTTTCACATAATCTAATGTTTCAGCAATTTAAAATGTATTTATATCATATTAAATGCTCTTTCATCTGGATGTTTCTTATTGCTGCGTTTCTCAACCCGTGGGTTGCGACCCAAAAGTCGGTCTCAAGAATGTATGAAAGGGTTGCGAACAAACTTAAAAAATGGATTAACAAATTAAAAAAATGGATTCTCCTTTTAAAGGAGAAAAGCATGGGAAACCATGGCTTTTTCCCTTGCATGCTGGCAGAGTTCCAGCCTGCAAGGGGCTGCTTGAAGACCCCCCTGCCCCACATACCCAAGCCCTGCCCCACACACTGGGAGGCTGGGGGCAGGGGGTCAGGAATGAGGAGCACTGCGTTGGGACTAGCCATCAATGTTTACAGATGGGTCCTAGTACAAAAAAAAGTGAGAGCCACTGTTTTATTGTACATATTCTTAGCCTTGGTACTTCCTTCTTTTCTTTTATGTTCAAGTAGAGTTCTCTATTTTTTTCTTTTAAAATTAAAGTAGCTTGAAAGTGCAGTGTCGTGTGTAGAAGAAATCTGGTACCAACTCTTTTAACTATTGCTTCTTTGACAAAAGTGAATTGTATAAAAAATCATCTGGTTAATAA
>NW_005842162.1:481779-486616 GCF_000455745.1 Alligator sinensis | reverse complement strand
AGGGAAAGAAATTTGGATGCTCAAATTTTAGTTATATGTTATACTTATGATTGTGAACGCTGATTTAGGATCTTTAAGCAGGAGCTTGCGCTGTCTCGCTCTCTCCAGCAGAGTGCTGCTCGGAGCACTGGGGCAGGTGCTGGATGGGGGTGGAGAGCATTTATCTCTTCATACAGGGGTTTTTTGTGGCATACCTCCGTCACTCTTTTGTGGCAGTGGCATGCTGTGATGCACCATTTGGGAATCACTGCCATAAACATTCAAATTGGAAACATAGATTTTGAGTAAGGGTAATTAATCTTTGGAAAAACTAACCAGGGGACATAGTGGATGTTCAGTCACATGCACTGTATCTCAGTGTAAAATTTCAACACAGATGAGAGCCAAGTATTATGTGACAGAAGGAGAAATCAAATTTACAGAACTACAGGAAATAATCTGTGGGTTTTAATGAATCACAGCTAAAGAAGAACCAGCAATGTAATGTGTTTTGCATAATGAGGGCAAATATTATTTTCAGATGCATTAAGAGTGTTGCATATAAGTTACAAAAAGTAATTTCCACTCTACTTGGTGTTGATGAGGCTTCAGCCAGTATGCTGTGCCAGTTTTGGGCACCTCACCTCTAGAAAGATATGGACAAACTGGAGAGAGTCCCAAGAAAAGCAACAAGACTAGGAGGGTTGGAAAACATGACCTGGGAGGAAAAGGTTGAAGGCTGGGTTTGCTTAGTTTAGAAAGGAAGACTTGTGTGTCCCACTAGTTTGGTTTTTTTTCTTGGTAGATAAAATCTTACAAAGAAGATGATCACTTTTTCTTGATGTCTACCTTGTAGGACGAGAGGAAATCTGCAGCAGAGAGAACTTGGGTTAGTTTTGGGAAAGGCAGTATGGCAGTTTGCCTAGAAAAAATGTAGAATTTCCCTCGCTGGAGTTTTTTCAGCAGACACACAAACATATTGGGTATGTTCTTCTAATGCTGTATATTTTTGCATACAACATGGACGTCTCCACCTCCCACCCCTATAAATCAGCCTCCCAAAATTGTGATGTATGCATTAAGTGTGGAAAACGACTTTCTGCCCAGGAAAGGAGCAACCTGATTTGATTCCTGTTTCACGGTGCAGCAGCTGTGGTACCACTACTGAGGCAGCTGATGGGGAGAGTTGACTTAATTGCTCATTGCTCCTCACTCCAGGGGTGTTAACAACCGTCTCTTCTTTTTAATGGTCTTGATGTTCCACTAAAGCTAACCTTTCTTAGGGGAGTTTTGCTGTCTGCTAGCTGCTTCTGGTCTGTTTCACAGCCTTTCTGACTCGAACACTTGAGCTCTTTTCAGAGTCATAGATCCACCCATGGAGACCAGTGTTCATCAGCAGCCAGGGAATCATCTTCAGTTATGCAGGAAAGGGAGGGTGAGTCAGCTGAAGATGAGGTTCTGCCCCCGCTCTGTGCAGCAATAACTTTAGGAAAATCTTTTCTTTGTTCTGCCTTTCAAAAACAAGGTGGGTATTATATTTGGGGAATCTGTGTGAAAATACAGTATTTGTCTTGCCTCAGGGCTGGAGGATGGTCCTGGATTTCTTGGGGTCAGTTCTAACTCTGCATTTCTACGATAAAAATAGGTGTCTTTCCAAACGGTTTACAGTCGTTCATCTGAAATATATCAAGTTCATATAGGCACTTGTATGTTCTGTGTCAGGCAAGAGGCCACCTGCTGGTCCCCTGTTTGGCTTTAAAATCTGTGAATAGAGATTCTGGATCCAGCAATGATGCTTTTATCTTTTAAAGTAATATGCAAACTATCCTTTTGCAAATTCTAGGATGCCTTTGATCGCTGAACAGCTTAGCTTGATTGAATACAACTTTAACTGTTCATGGTCAAATTTTAAGTCACCTGGGAACTGCTAAGATGTTGGCAGAGTTAATTTAATGTGTTAAGTTGTTGAATAAGCTAGGAAATGCAAGAAGCTTGCCAGAATAGATGAATAGATAGATAGTAGAACCTTATTTTTTCACTGAGCAGTGTTTGTTTGTTGTGGCATAACTGCCACAAAAGAAATTGGCTTGTACAAATCAAATTGTCAGATATTAGCCTTAAACAATCAGGCATGCTTGTATGAAGTATTAATAGAACAATGTCTGTTGACATTGACACAACATATGAGAATTTTTATTGCTGGACTCCAAAATTCTACTGAAATCCAGTAAATTTTTCTTTTAGAGGCAGGGAGGAACACATTTCTCTCTCTCTTTTTGACTGTCTATTTTGAGCATTTTCCAAATGCTGTAATGCAAGATGCCCCCTTTATCCTCCCTGATCACTCCCCCTTGCTTCCCATTTTGATCACCCCTTTTACAAATCATTCTTAGCATGGCAGTGTTGTTTTCTGTGCCAGTAATATGGCCAGGAAGTGGTGTATGGTAATTGAGGTGAATGAAACAGGCGAGGAGGTATGGAAAACTCATGAACAATAATCTTTCAGAGCAAAACTAAAGACAGCAAGATAGTACAGCTGGATGACAGCAAACCATTGAGACCGTGATTGCACTAGAGCTGAAGAATTGTAATTTTTTTTTGTAGTTCCATAGCTTAACATGGAAAATACAATGTGAACTTGTTTTCAGAGGAAATATGCTTCACAGCTGGGCAATTTTTTTTTTTAAGGTTTGGCAAGTGGGTACAAACACAGTTGCTGACAAGCTAATACACAGGTGTTATACCAAAAAAGTAAAATCCACTGCGTTGTGCATACAATTTTCTCAAGGGAAACAACATAGAAGATGCATGTGTAACTTGACAAGTCACAATCAGATTTTCTAGTCTTGCCTGATATAAGACTTTCAAACACAGAGATCAAAAAAAAGAAACAGAGGATCCCAGAGGGTTGCAAATACCCAGCCAAAAAAGTTGGTGTGTCCTGGCTGTCTTTTTAAGGGATGTTTAGATGCTGGATTT
This sequence comes from Alligator sinensis, assembly GCF_000455745.1. Taxonomy (NCBI): domain Eukaryota; kingdom Metazoa; phylum Chordata; order Crocodylia; family Alligatoridae; genus Alligator; species Alligator sinensis. The sequence continues at coordinate 483,658 of NW_005842162.1, read as the reverse complement.
TTAATGATTATAGCAATCAAAGCTTTGTGTCTTAGCCTCACTTAATGAATGTATCTGTTCTAAAAAATGACTGAAACATTAGAAATAATACTGTTGGGACAGCATTTTGGTGATATTTATATATCTTGAGTTGGCTCATTTGTCATGAGGCTGCATTGTCAATGTCTACATTCAGCTCCCAGTACTAATGAGAAGCATTTTGTTAACTTTTACTATCAAAGACTGAATACTGTTCATTCCCTTAGGGAAGAATCAAGCAAAAACCACTTTAACAATGGATGCTGTAAAGTCTTAGTAGAGGTTTTAAAAGCCTAGCTAGGGAGAAATAATGCCATGGAGAATGAAATATTTTGAGGAGCATTTTTGGTAAGGTTGTGAAGATGCTAACGATTTCTTGTTCCTATAGAATCCTAATAAAAATAAATATTAAAAATGCCCACTGTTTTTATAAGGAGGTGGAGAAAGAACATAGCTTACAGGGCCTAGAGAAACGTACATTTTAGCTACTTTAAAAGGAGAGTGGGGAGTTGCTGTTCAGAAGCATGCATCAGCTGTTAGGCTTGATTACATAGTCATGATCCTGTAGGTGAGCTGCATTGCCCAAACTTCAGCCTTAGTGAAAAGGGGTTATCGCTGGAGCAGTTTTGCTATCCTTTGATTGCTGCAGACAGAATTATACAGACATAGCAGGTGCATTTTTAACAGCTTTTACCTGCATTCATTGATATTGATACAATTGTGATGTCTGTCTATACCTATCATGCTTGCTATTGTTTTGAAGCAGAACGATGTAGATTCATCAATCTGTTGGGTTACCTGCTAATAAACAGGGATCTGGGTTTAACGTTTCCCATGGGGAAAAATGAGGATTTCCCCCTTTAATGGGGAAAATCATGGATTTTTCCCCTTTGAAGCTGGAAACTGTACGTTTCCCCTTGCAGAATGGCACGGTTCCAGCTTGCAAGAAACTGCTTGGGGGGAGGTGGTGGGGGAGGTGATGGGAGGCAGGGGGCATCATTTGCACATCTGTATGTGCACACATGGTCACCAGTACAGCCAGGCAGGGTGATGGGAGCAGCTCCCACAGCTGCCTGCAGGTAAGTCTGTGGTGGCAGGGGGCCTAGACTGCATGGGGGGGCACAGTGAGGGCCACAACTGCACCACTGCAGTTGCCCTGTTTCTGTGGGGTATTGGGTCCAGCTGGGCTGCAGCCTTGAGATTCAGGCAGCAGCAGTGGCTTGGTGAGGAAGGGGGGGAGGGAGTGCATGCTGCACCCTTGCCCACTGGGCCTGGTACCCTTGGGGCCGGGTTGGTGCCTGGGCCTGGGGTGCAGTCCAGCTGGGGCAGCAGTGGCAATGGCAGCGGTGCAGGGATCTTGGTAGTGGTGCCTCTGTGAGGGAAGGAGCATGTGTTGCACTTTTGCCTGCTGGGCTGGACACCCTTGGGGGCAGGGTTTGGTGCTGGGGCTGCAGTTCAGCTGGGGTGGTGGTGCTGGTGGTGGCACAGGGCTTGTGGCAGTGGTGGTGACAGCACCAAGTCTGCCGGTCTGGCCAGGCTGCAGTTTTGTGCTCCACACCCCACAGAAATCTGGGAGGGGAGCATGGGCCCATCATTCCTTCTCAATATGCCACCAGTAGGTGTACCCAGACTGCCCAGTGTCATCAGGGGGACACCCCACAGTGGTGCAGGGCAGTCCCAGGCATGCCAGAGCTTGGCCCCCAATGGCCCCCTGATGATCCAGGCAGTCTAGGCATGGCATGTTAGAGCTTAGCACATGGCCCTGATGGCACGCGGCTGGTCCAGGCCATCAGGGCCCAAGCTCTGACTAGTCCAGATCAGCCCTGCCCCCTTGCACTTGGCAACTGGTGGCTCCTGGATC
>NW_005842162.1:480350-481769 GCF_000455745.1 Alligator sinensis | reverse complement strand
GGGGGCCACTTGGGGTCCCCTCACGGCTGATCACCCCCCCCCCTCGCCCCCGGCCAAAGCACTTTTGGTCCACTTCCGGGTTTGCTGCCGAGCATGTGGAGGACTCCCCTTCATTCCTGTAAGATATTCCATGCGCCCCATCATTGCAGCGTTCACAAGCCATGCTGGTACCTTGAGGTATGTAGAAAAAAAACATTTAAAGCTGTGTCTGCGTCCAAATTGCTGAGTCCCCAAATCAGCATCGAATATTCAGATTTGGATGCAACCGAATCAAATTGGGACAGTGATCTGAATCAATGAATCACTGTCCCTGATTTGGGCCGAATCCAAATCGAATGAGGCCTGCTTCGCACACCCCTACTCAACACCAGAAAGCAGGTAGTGAGGGACAGACACAGCTGGACCTGTTTCCTGGTGAGCAAAGGGGGCAGGGAGATCTCTGATTTTTCCATGATTAAAAAAAAAATAAATGCCAAAATGTTTTAAAATTACAAATATATCATTGTGTTCAACTGATACCTATATCTATATAGTGACATTTCATTTTAAGTGGAAAAAGGTGGATTTGGGGGGTTTGAATAAGAGAATTTGAGATTTTTAAACACAGAAAACCAGGGTCCCTGCCCATAAGTATTGATATATGTTGGTTCAATTAATTTCTAAGATTTGTATAAAATTTCAGATGTCTCTTTTTTTTTCCTGAATCGCTGAAACTTAATCTTCCCCTATCAACTAATGGTGATAGAACATTGCAATTTAAGTTGCATCCTTTTGTACTTTTATCCTTGTCTATATAAGCAATATTTTCAAGAGCTTCCCCCTATTGCTGCCATTCTCTGTAGCAAGAATTTCGTCTCACCTGAGATTTCTTAAGAAATCTTTTGGATTCTTCTAAAATTGCATTAGTTACTTAGGCAGGGGGGTTTGTCTGCTGAAAATGATCTGACTAACACACAAACATACTGTCACAACCCAAAGTTGTGGATTTTTTGATTGTGTGCGCTTCGGCACCGCTAAATTATGTTCCCGCCGAATTGGAGCTCTTTTGCACGACAGAGTGTTCTGTTGTTATAGAGAACCCGCGTGCAGAAAAGTGTTTCCCACCTTTCTGTAGCCTTCTTTGCATTGTGCATTACTCTTGCATTACAGTGATGCACGCTGCAAAGGAGTTCCCGCCAGTTGTATTAAGATTTGAGCCACATTATTGGCCGGTCTTAATTTAGGCACACGTGGCGGCTAGCTATTGGCTTGCTAGCCGTACAAAAGGCTTGGGTGGTTTCCGCCCAAGTTGGAGAGAAAGACGGAGAGAGAGACGGAGAGACGGATCTCTAAGTGCTGTGGGTCCTTTCGAACCCAGCGCGTCTTTCTTAAGAAGGCGATAGAGGCTCCAATTGCCGAACCCCCGGAGCCTAGCAAACT
>NW_005842162.1:474869-477661 GCF_000455745.1 Alligator sinensis | reverse complement strand
CGGAGCCTAGCAAACTGCGGGGCACCACTCACCGACGGCCTCTAGCCTCTCCCTGTCACCGATCGCAGCCCAGACAAATCCCTACCCTAGAACCCAGTTATCGAAACCACGGAGTCTGAACCACTCCGAGGATCCTGGGAACCGAGTTCTAGAGTCCTCCAACGAGGATTGAAGCGGAGCTGTACCTGGAAACTGTCCAGCCTGCACTGCGACCATCTCCGGTGTAAGTAAATAATCTTTTCAATCAACCATTACGCCTCTGTGACTGATTCTAGCTCGAGCGTACTACTCCACCCTGCGGCTTTTCTCCAGCCCCGCGTGCCCAGGCTGCCAGCCACAGCCCGCGTGCACACAGCGCCCGGCGAGGACGGGACCGGGAGCCGGCCCGCACACACACATGGTACAATGAGATGCTCCTATGCACATAGATGCAAAGCCCAGTTGTAACTGAGGCTCCAGCAACAAAGGCCTTTGGAAGTATATAGTATGGCCAAGGTTCTTACTCTTCAGCAGGCAAGACCTGAATCCTAAAACTTAGTCATAACTTTTGCTCTTTTCATGGGGGGGAAAGAGGGGAAGCACATCTTTCTTAATGTGTATAAACTGTGTGGTGCCTTTTTTGTAATGACTATTTCAAATGTACAGATCTTTGGAAGATACTTCAATAGCACTGTGGGAATTTACTGAAAGTTTGAAGCAGCAGAGCCAGTAACACTATAAAAGGAGATTTTTTTATGACTAGATGTAATAGTCCTTTCTGGTCTAAAAATCTAGATAAGTTAATTTCATGTGGAAATAATATGTAATGAGCATGAAAGATGCATACAGAAATGTCAATATAGCAAATCACTGAATTGCATTTCAGATTTACATGCTATTGAAAATACTCATAGTGTAATAGTGTTGAAATTACTGCGGAATAGGGGCTCAAACATGGATAGAGATGGTTATAGCTTAAAATCAATTTGAAGAGGAGGTCTTATTTGAATAGATTCATTAAAATGGGTGTAAATTATTGTCATGGGTTCTCAAAATTCAATAAAACTTTCCCAAACTTTTTAATTTGATTTCTGATTTTGTCCTGGGCAACTTTTGAGTACAGTGCTAAATCTGGACTATCTAGCGCTAACAAGGCATAATGTAGAACTTAAATGTGCTCAGGATAAAAATGTTTGATGACATCTACTTTGTATGGCAACAGCTGTAGTTACTATATTTTCTTGCATATAGCACATCTCTGAATAAGATACCCACCCTGCTTTTTGAAAGCTAGAAAGAAGAAAAATCTTTCATTGTTTCTGCTGCAGGAGCCTCTGCTGGGGAAGAGGGAAAGAGGATGTGTCCAAAACTGGCAGCTAGGGAGGCTCATGTTATAGCAGGGGTGTCCAACCTTTTTGAATGTGGGGCCGGATCATGAACTTTTTATCACCCAGTGGGCCGGTGAGCTACATTCAAAGACCTCACAGGAAGCGGTTTCACATCAGGAAGTGATGTCACGTGACGTTTTACACCAGTGAAGTTGCAGGAAGTGACAATGAAATGGGTCTAACCAGTTCAAAACTCTCCCTCTATCGCATCCACCTCTGCCACTGTTCGGGACAGGATACTGAGCTAGATGGACCATTGGGCTGACCAAGCATGGCACTTTTTATGCTCTTATGTTATTTGGCTGAGCTTCCAAGCTATGGCTGAGATTTGCAAAAGGGGTAGATAGGCATGTTTCAAAGTTGTCATAAAAGATTTGGAGCCCTCTAAATCCCATTCATTTTAATGGAAATTGGTCTTGTGACTCAGCTTTGAAAATCTCAGCCTAAGGTGCCAACCAAATAAGTAAAAATATATTTTGCATTTCTATGCAGTGCATCTATGTGGGGCTCTCCAAGCATTTTACAAACATGAAATGAACCTCAGGACATCCCTGCTTTTCAGAAGGAATGTGGTGGTGAGGACATTCTGGGAACATCTCTCACTCTCTGTGTGTGATCTGCTTCTACTGTCCTTGGACCACCCTAGAAGGGCCCTTACTGCCTCTTTTCCAGTTCAGAGCAGGTAAAGTGTAAGTGGGTTAGGAAGGGCTTATTTTTTGGCATCAGGTTTGAAGCTAGTGAAGATGTACCCACAATTAGTCACTGACCAGAGTGGAAACACAGTTGTCCTCAGCTATTAACCTGGCTCCAAGGCCCTACACTGTCTCTGCCTACATGTTGTTGCCATGTCCTCTTGCTTTCCTAAATCTCATGAGAGCAGAGGATTCCCATCATGCCTCCTGGACTGCTGTCACTGGATAGCTGTCCTGGTTCTAAGGTTGTGCTTCTGACTCTTTCATGACCTCTTTTAGGTGCACACTTAGAACTCTGGCTTTTCCTTCCCGGCCATTTTGCTGAATTGTGATTTTTCCCATGGGGCATGAATTTAGTTCAGTGGCTATGATTCTGCTTTCTCATACAGAGGCAATGACTCTCACAAAGTATGGCATATTTTAGTAGGATAAAAACATTTTGAAGGCCACCCAGAAAGCAATAAGCAGTCTTTACTCGCATGAGCTTATCAACCACCTGCTATTTGGGTTCCTGGCAGGTGCAGACACAAGTTTATTAGCACATTGTTCCAGAGTGAGTCTCTGTGCTACAGCCTACATCAGGTCTCAGATCTAGGGAACCTGACCCCTCCCCAGCCATAGGCTTGTCACGTTATACCAATCTGCTGGCCGGTGCAGACCCGGCTGGGCTCCTCTCATCCCCAGCAGCACATGGGAAGCCAGCTTCAGCTGCATGCCGCTTTTCCTGGCTGGT
>NW_005842162.1:467888-474751 GCF_000455745.1 Alligator sinensis | reverse complement strand
CGCTTCTGCTGGCCGGTGCCAACCTGGCCGGGCTCCTCCCATCCTCAACAGCACATGGGAATCCGGCTTCAGCTGCATGCTGCTCCAGACGGGACAGACCCACTCGGGTTGGCACCAGCCAGCAGAGGCGACGGTGGAGCCATGTGCTGCTCAGGACTGACCAGCGCAGGTAGGGGGAAAGTGCAGCTGAGCCCCCTGCTGCTCCGGCCAGACTCATCCTGACCTGAGCGGCACATGCCTACTCCTCTTCCCACATGCACTGCGTCAGCAAAGTCAAGCTGATGCGGTGCATGTGGGAACTTGTCCCTTCCCCAGCTCTTCGGCAGCCATTAGGGAGCTGCTGAGGGGCTGGGGAAGGGACAAGGGGTGGGAATGAAAGTAAACCGTGCTTACCTTTGTTTCCCGTTGCAGCACCACGGGTCACAGAAAATGGCTTGGCGGGCCACATGTTGGAGAAGCCTGTGTTAGAGGGTTGCAGTGTTTATTTTTGCACACGCCCACCATCCCTCAACCACTGCAACAGAGGTAGAAACTGCTGTTACCATATTTCCCTGTTTATACTGCACACTCAGTTTTCAGCAGCTGAATTTTGGAGAAAAAGGTGCATATTGTATGAGGTAATATGGCATATCATGACTTGCTTGTTTCATAGCCAAAACTTGAGTCTCAAAGTCAGATCTATTTCTGTACAGACTTGCAAAATCACCCTTTTCTTCTTTGTATATTGAAATCACCATTTTTTGGACTTGGCTCTGAGAAATTAAGATCTAAACGACCCTGTTGTAGAACTTGGAATCATCTGCGTCTGTCAATACAATAAGATGTTTGGTTTTTTTGCCTCGCTGGTTCAGTTTTTTTAGTAGAGCTCATAATAAGTCATCACTGCCTGAGTTAGCATGAAATTCAGCATCTGTTTAACTTGGTTCTCAAAAAGCCTGCCAGCACCTTTTCTTCACTAGTTCATCTTTGCTAGACAGAGACTTCATGGTTGCAGCAGGATCTAGCAGAAGTTCAGCACTGTAAAGCAGTGATTCTCAATCAGGGTGATGCAGCTGCCTGTGCTGGGGGGGAAATGCACACTGGGGTCTCAGGGAACCTGTGCAGTGTGTAGCCCACGCAGGATGTGGCCCAGGATCTGCAGTCAGCAGCTGAGGGCTGCATACCACACCAAAATTGGACAACCCCAAAATAAACTATATGGGGCGGGGGGGGGCCTTAAGTAAAGTGTTGGCTTAGCTTTGCTTGCTAAATACCTGCACAAATCAGGGTCTTGCGGTGCTTCTGGAAGATCTCAAAGGGGAGAGGGGGAAGTCCTCAGTAGCTCCCCAGCTCTAGAATTATCTCCCACATTTTTGCTAGGCAAGGTTGGTGCCATGATGGTATTTGCAACTGAGGTTTTCTTAGCTGACATTAGGAATCATGATCGGTTATAAGGGTGAAGGTGGTCCCTTAGGTACCAGCCATTTGACTCAGTTTATTTTAGGGCCATGTAAGTCAAAATGTCCACCTTGAATTTCACTTTTAAGTTGGACTTCAGATTCTTTTAGTCCAAGGAGGGAGTCCTATGATAACACTTGGCGATTTCAGCTGAACTACCTTTATTTTCCCAAATCCAAGAATACTTCCAATTTAAGATGACCCTCCAATAATTAGTTAATCTTTTTCAAATTTTTTCTAAAAATTGGGTGAGAAACTGGCTGCAGGATAGGACCCAGCAGGGGAAACAGTACTCTGGCATGCATCAATTGATACATCTCCAGCAAAACCAAGGAGGTGATTCTTCTGCTTTACTCAGCACTGGTGAGACCGCAGCTGGAGTACTGCGTCGTTCTGGGCACTGCACTTAAACAAGGACATGGACATGAAGAGCCACCCATATGATCAGAGTCTTACACGGCAAGCCATATGAGGAAAGGCTGAGGGATCTGGGACTCTTCAGACTGAAGAAAAGAAGGCTGAGAGGGGACCTGGTAGCAGTTCACTGCTACACTAGGGGTGTATGTGCCTGCCCGCTTCCCCCACCCCCTGCCCCATTGGCTGGTGCCAGCTTTTGCAGGCAGTCGCTGCTTGCCACCTGCCCCCCCCTTGTTGCCGATGTGTCTGTGGGCAGTCCCTGATCATCGCTTGCTGCCATGGTACCCCCCCCCCCCCCAAAGTCTCAGGAGGTACCTGTTGTTCATGCCCAACCCTTTCCTGTCTATTTCTCAAGACACTGTCATTAGTGAAACATTCCGGTCTGCCTTGCATCCCCCTTTCACAAGTTAAGAAGGAGAGGACTTCAGATATCCCAGATTCAAGCTGTGCCTTTCTCATGATGAACATGTGAAATTCTCTCTTTTTTGAGAGAGTTTCATGTATCTGGGAAATTTTCTGTAAAATTCTTCCTGGCCCAGGAGGCAAAGAAGCATGAACTTGGCACTAGCTCTACTCTTTGCTTTCTTCCTTGGTTAGAAGCAGCTCTTGACTTCCTTGCCTGATCTGACATCAAGTATATTCATGCATAGTCAATTAGGTTCACCTTTGCCAACTAAATCTCATTTCATAGTTCTGTTTTCGTAGCTCCTAGTGATGTGGTAGTCCATGATAAATTGGAATTTCTGCTTCTCACCCTGCTTCACTGGCTCCACTTATCTAGTCTGCACCAGTTCCATTCTAGGGTTAGGCTCTTGTCCCTTGGCACTGCCAGTAGATGATAGATTCTTATTCCTTGGTCAGGTCCAATGAGGAATACAGTTTCACTCATCATTTGGAATTGTATAAGAGATGAGGACTCCTTAAAGAGAGAACATAGGACACTGGTCTGCTCTCCAGGCCCAATGTTTTTTGGTTAGTTATTGTAGAATGTCTTCCTAGCTTTTCCTATGTGTTCCTTCGTGGGCCAAAGGCAAGAACCTGTGACTGAATCTGGCAACAGGTCAGTTTGACTGGCTGCTGCTTCCTCTATCCTCCAGCTTCCTCTGGATCAGCCATCTGCTCTTTTCCCCAGATTAGGAAAACTCACAGACCTAGATTCTAAGGAGGTGAACCTCTAGAGGCCAGTCCCTTTTTTTCTTCCTCCTAATTGAGGCTGTTGCCCCATCATTGCTACAGCAGATGGACCATTTGGGGGATTTTCAGAATGTAAAGAAATGGTGTGGCTCAGGCTCTGCAGGTACCTTTAGAGGAAATTGAGTGCTTTTATAAACATGTAGATATTCTTCAGCAATCTGTCCCCAGCAAAGTGACCGTCTTCATGACAAGGTTGTCATGGACCCTGGTAAAGAGCATCTGACCATCCTGGCCAAGTGTGTCCCACTGACTTGAGAGACAGAGCTCCCTGTAGGGAGAATGGATATTTTTTAAACCCACTATACACACTCCTGCCTGGTCACCACGATGGCCAATGAAAAAGCAAAGTGATTATGTTGTATACTCAATGACAAAAGCCCCAAGTACTTGGACTTATGGGGAGTAAATCCTGTTCTTTTTCAGTGAGTCCTCAGTTCCAGGTGGTGAACTCTCTGGAGCTGATTGCTAGATAGTATTTTCATATCTATAAATACATGCAGGCAGTATGGCATCCCTAGAATGACATGGCTTTATGGCTTTTCTCAGAAGAGTAGGCAACAGTTAAATCACCCTCAGGGCCCCTTTTGGATATGGCAGATAGAGCTGAATGGTCCAGGGCCATACAGTAGTGGTCATCAGATGTTGTTTCTGCTGAAGAGTTGGGCTTCCTAAGAAGAGTTGAGAATTCTGTGGAGGACCTCTGTTTTTGATGGACCAGGACTGTTTCTAAGAGGGAGTGCTGCGTACCTTAAAGGATTTGGGGCCATGCTGTATCTGATTGAGGTCTGCCCTCCTTTGTGTAAGCAGGAGAATAGGTATCAGCAGTATTCTGGCCAAAGACTACTGCAAGGAGCCTAGCTAAACAGCTGTAGGTCTGACTCCATATTACCATATTTACTTGATTTTAAGATGAGGGTCCCCCCATTCACTTTTAAGAGTGGGGTAGAGATGTGGACAAAGCCTTGTCTTAGAATTGAGTATCAGACCACTGCAGCTGGGAGCTGTGGAGAGTGGCTGCGCAGGGAGCCCAGCTGGGCCAGGGCCATCAGTGGCATGCAGATTCTTCCCTCCAGTGTCTGTTCCTTGCCCCCCCCCCACCATTTCTCTTGTTGTCAGGGAGCCAAGCAGGGAAGGAGGCATCTGTGTGCCACTGCTTTTGTTCCCAACTGAGCCAGGCTCCCTATGCAATCACTCCCCACAGCTCCCAGCTGGAGCAGTCTGACTCCTAGCTGACAGAAGCTTGGGGTGCCCAGAATTGTTCCTGCCCTGCGCTGTAAGGAGCAGCTCTGGCAGAGTGTAGGTTCCTCCTTCCAGCTGCCCGGGGGGGGGGCGGGCAAGGGGGAGGGAGCTGGGTAGGAAGGAGTAAGCTTCCACTACTGTCCCCAGCCAAGCTGGGCTCCCTGCACAGCTGCTCCTCATAATATAGCTGAGGAGTTGTTCTGGGGCTCTTCCTGTGCTTGGATCAGCTGGGGAAAGCAGAGGTAGGAGTAAAAGTGCAGGTGGTGCAGGGCAGACCTCAGGGGGGGGGCAAGGGGTGAGAGAACAGATTGCCTCTTTCCTACACCTCTTGCATTCCCGCCACCTGTTCCCATACTGCCTGCCTCCCACCCCCTGCCCTCCAAACCACTGCTTTCCTATCTCAGAGGTGGTGGGAAGACAGACAAATGTAAGATGACCTGCCAATAATTAGGTTCTAGACATGGAACATTATAATTTTCCATGTCTAAAACCTAATAATTGTGGGGTTATTTTAAATTCAGTCATCTTGGATTCAGGTAAATATGGTAAGTGTTCACTGTCCTGGGCTCATTCCTGATTGATTATCTGACAAGCTGTGCTGTTGTATGCATATCTCCCTGTGCTAGCAAAGTAGCTGATCATGTTGGCATTTAGATCCGTTTTATAGTAAGGTGTTTTAGCGTAATATGAAATGCTCTGTTTGGAACAGTTGTGGTGTTGACATCAACCCAAACAGTAATTAAGAGTGTTCTGCTTTAAATTAATGTACAACTGACTGGTATCAGCAGAGGTGCCATGCCAAAAATGCCACATGACCTTTGAGAGAAGCAGAAAGCTGAGGAGCACAGCAAAAACTGAAGATAGTCTGGAATACCATGGGGCTGTCATCAGATTTATGTCCCTTGGCCATGAGTAGTTAATCTGGGTTCTTTAGTGAGGCTGGGGATTCCCAAATTATAGGCTTTCTTTTTTGAGGAGGTCTTTAACTTGGTTCCCTGTCAGACCCTACTCAGAGACAGTTGACTTAATGCAGAGATAAACATGCACACTCCATGATTCAGAAGACAAGGTATTTGCAGAAGGGGCATGTTTGGGGCTCTGTCTTCAAGCCCAACAAACTCTTCAGTGGGGCGAGGAAGCTGAAATGCACCATGGCAGATGGTGAACTAGTAATTAAAATAATTTTGGGGTGGCTGCAGGCCCCCTGCCCCGAGCCCAGCCTAACCCAGCCCCCTGCTGGGAAGAACCCAGCACCACCCCAGGCCCAGCCCACAGTGGCAGTCCACCCTCGCTCTGCACACAGATCGGGGGCACATGCACCCCATGCCCTTACAGGGAGCGCGTAGTGGTGGGAACCGCTACCCCCTTCCCGTGGCCCCCGGACGAGCTGTTCGCAGATCTGCCCCACATTCTGTCCTGGCTGTGCAGTGCCTGCCCCAGTCTCACTCCCTTGCCATGGGGGGCTCGATATGCCCCCCCCCACGTTCCTTCCCTCCTCCTTTCCCTCTTCCCCACAACACTGCTCTCCCAACTGCAAATGGGCAGTCAGATCAGTATTGGGTGATATGGCTTGTTAAAAATCAGCCATTGGTATCAGCCCAAAAAAATCTCTATTGGTGCACCCCTACATATTTGGTATTTACAGAACATCTTCCTCAGGTCTGTGGTCAATCTATACCTGCTTCCAGATAGGGACAAGAGTAGATGACCTTGTGAAGTCCCTTGCAGCCTCACTTTCTTACAATACCCAAATCCCATTTTTTTTTCTATCGGGTTTAAACTGTGCAACTTGCAGCACCTGTCTGTCAATTATTATCGCTAGGGATCCTGGTTTTCTTTGATTTAAAAATTGCAAATTCTCTGATTAAAACCCCAAAATCCATGATAAAAATTAAAGGCCCACCACAGCCCTCCTCAGCACTGCTGGTGTGCCGCACTTCCCCCAACAGCCTCAACAGCCCTCCTGATGCCCCTCACAACAGCTCCCCAGACCCACAGACATGCAGACACAGAGACACACACAGATACTGACACCCACCCCAGCAGGTAAGTGTGTGTGGCGGGGGGGAGGGGCGGGGCAGGGCAGAGAAAAGGGAAGGTGCTGGGGCATAGATCAAGAAGGGGGGGGCAGCATGCCCCTGTGCCCACTCCCAGGAGCAGGGACGGGGTGAGGGCAGCGGTGCTACTCTGTGGGCCGCACACGCGCTAGTCAGCCTGATGGGGTTCGCACATGGAGGCCACCGCTGCAACTCTGCCACTGCACCCTTCTCTACCATCCCATGGCCACCTGCATGGCTTTGTGGACAAGTGGCTCAGGGCACGGCAGCAGCAGTGCGGTGGCAACCACCATGTGCCGGCCACATACATGCCACCTGGTCGGGGGGTGGAAAGTGGGGCTTGCAGGCAGCGGCCACCACTGCAGTCATGGGGCTTATGCCCCATGACCGGCTGCATGGCTCTGCAGCGGTGTGGGGTTGTGGCATCTGCGTGCTGGCTGGGGGGCTTTGTAGGCAAGCGCTGCTACTCTGGAGCCATGCCTTTTGCCCCTGGATCCTAGAGGTAAGTGGGGCTTGGGG
>NW_005842162.1:466037-466609 GCF_000455745.1 Alligator sinensis | reverse complement strand
CCCTCCCAGGAGGAGGGACGGGGTGAGGGCAGCGGTGCTACTCTGTGGGCCGCACACGCGCTAGTCAGCCTGATGGGGTTCGCACATGGAGGCCACCGCTGCAACTCTGCCACTGCACCCTTCTCTACCATCCCATGGCCACCTGCATGGCTTTGTGGACAAGTGGCTCAGGGCACGGCAGCAGCAGTGCGGTGGCAACCACCATGTGCCGGCCACATACATGCCACCTGGTCGGGGGGTGGAAAGTGGGGCTTGCAGGCAGCGGCCACCACTGCAGTCATGGGGCTTATGCCCCATGACCGGCTGCATGGCTCTGCAGCGGTGTGGGGTTGTGGCATCTGCGTGCTGGCTGGGGGGCTTTGTAGGCAAGCGCTGCTACTCTGGAGCCATGCCTTTTGCCCCTGGATCCTAGAGGTAAGTGGGGCTTGGGGATTGTGGGGCAGGGCTGGGGAAGGGGGCTGGTGGCTGAGGGAGTGGGGGTGCTGCTAGCCCCAGGCAGCATAACGCATGCAGGAGCAGGGCCAGGGGGTGAGGGCAGGGGTGCCCCTCTGTGGGGGGGCTTTGCAGGCAAG
>NW_005842162.1:465143-466027 GCF_000455745.1 Alligator sinensis | reverse complement strand
TCGTCGTCAGTGGGGAGGGATGGTGGCTGCGGGGGGTGGGAGGGGCTCGCAGGTGGCGGCTGCTGCTGCTTACCTGTGGGGCTGTGTCAGCATCCCTCGCCGCCACTACAGAGCTGGCCGCAAAGCTGTGCAGCCAGCCACATGCGAACCTTCCCCTCCCCAGGGCAGCTGGCTGGGCGGCATGTGTGTGGCCCACACATGGTGGGCACCACCACACCATGTCCCGCATTGCTTGCCTGCAAAGCTCCCTGCACAGGGACACCCCTGCCCTCACCCCCTGGCCCTGCTCCTGCATGCAGTGTGCCGCCTGGTGCTGGCAGCACCCCCCCACTCCCTCAGGCCCCAGCCACCTTCCCCAGCCCTGCCCTACAGCCCCCAAGCTCCACTTATCTCTAGGATCCAGGGGCGAAGGGCAAGTCTGAGCCCTGAGTCCAGCCTCTGCTGACTCAGAGGCTCATGCTCCGCCCTTCCCCCCTCTCCCTCCCTCTCCTGGTAGGGCTGTGAGTTTCCCACCCTTTCTGCAATAAACTCTTGCAGGCTGGAGCTGTGCCAGCCTGCAAGAGGTCTTTGCAAAAGCAGCGAATCCACAGATTTCTCTTCTAAAAAGGGAAATCCGCATTTTCTCTGATAAAAACAGGGAATCTGTGGTTTTCTCCACTTTTCCGTGGGAAACGGAAAACCCAGATCCCTGATTATCATCCATGGCTCTTCATCTAGGTTCACCCCTTGCCCCTCCTTGCTTCATTTCCCCATTCAAGTTTCTTTTTCATCGGGACCACTCAGAGAAAGAAGCAACTTCAGCTTTGTATAGGAGTCACAGAGGTAGTACCTGTGGGGTACAGGAGAATAGGCTTCTTACTAATATTTCTTTATGGAGGGAAAGA
>NW_005842162.1:445813-465129 GCF_000455745.1 Alligator sinensis | reverse complement strand
AAACTTACAGTTTGTAACAAAGTAAGTTGTGATCCTCAACATCTGTTAAAATTAAATTGTCAAAATTTATAAGCTGCAATAACTTCCATCCCATAGCCCTAAAAAATCTAGCGGAAGTGTCCTCTGAACCACAGGTACTAGTTTTTAATAAGTTTTGGACAAAGGAAAGTTGTCAGATCGAATGGCTGTCCAGTGTAGTTCTGATCCGTAAAAATTAAAGAAAAAATATGCCCCAGAGAACTTTTTTTTTTGGTTTTTTTTTTACTAAAATACTGGAACAGTTAATTCTAAGTCCATGGAACACCCCAGCTGACCCTCTTCCTGAATGTCCTTTTTGCCTGCCTGCCTTAAATTTTTATATGCTGTCCTTCCCAAAAAAGTCTCAGGGAAGCATATGGGGGGCGGGGGGCAGAAACAGAGTAAAATATGGCATGACAAAACTTCTCCACCCTGCCCCCCAACACCCTCCCCTGCCATCCAAATTCAAAAGCAGTCCACACCCTACCATTCCCCTGCCTTTCACTAAGGAGAAGAAGTATGGTGTAGGCAAGAGCCACCCCTCCACTGAAGCCTGGAGTGCCCAACTGACATGGCACAGAGAAAGCCCCCCTTGCCACCAAATCTGGCCTCTGGGCCATAGGTTACCAGTCACTGCTTTGGGGACATCTTACAGCTGAAACTTGCAAGGCAGTTGTTGGAGTGCTGCTTGATTTTCATTTAAGTGTCCTTAGCCTAGCTAAAAGCAGAGTGGAAGGGGTGTAATGGTGTTTTTTACATTTTTGGCTAGAGTGGCCAAGGAATTCACAAACAGATCCAGGTATTCAGGAGACTTGTATCTTGCTCAGATGCTTCTGAAGTGAGACTTGCAAGGATGACAGCAGTGTTATGGGGGGTGGGGACTAAGAGTTACCATGTGGTGAATAACTATTTTTTTTCCTCCAAAAACATTGCTCAGTAAGAGCAAAATTTATTGTATTACAAGGACTAGGGCAGCATACTGAGCAGTTATTGAGCTGGAAGTCAAACAAGCGCATCTTTCAGAGTGAGTATTGACACTTGTTCAGTGTTTTTTGTAATACATCTATTTTAAAATACTAAATGGAGAAGAAACTTCTAACTTCAGATTATGCTTCTGCAAAGTACCTTCTGTTTTGTCCATTATGTCTCTTTACCCATGATTTCATGGAAGATGAGATATTGAGCATCCCTAAGGAAAAGGTAATTTGCTTATGGCTACCATACCTTGTAGTGTGAGACTATACAATTATGTGAGTTAGCGAGTTCATGCAACTTGGGATGGGATGCATACTTTACCAAAATAATTCAGTATTCAGTTTGTATTGTAGTTCAAAATAATGTACAGGCTTCCCTTACTTTATGCTGTACATGCATTCCTGGAAAATGGTGCATAACTCAAATTTGCATAAAGGGAATCCACTTTACAACGTAACAAATAGGGATATGTTCCAAGACCTCGACTGTAGTCACCCCCCAGACCCATTTCTACCACATTTACAAGACAGTTTTGGTACTCACCAACAGCAAACAGTACACACAAGCACAGGGTGGTGCTGAATGTTACCATAATGGGGATAGCAACTACAGACGCACGTGTTGCAGACAATTAGTAAGGAGCATAGATCCACACAGGAGACTATATTTTGGTGCGCGTCACTCCCACAATGCACTGCAGAAAGCAGCTGACTGCGGGCTTCCACCACACCAATCACATAAGAATGAAATTACCTCGCATATAACAAATTTTGGTATAAAAAGGGTTATTGCATAAGAACAAATTCACACATACAGAACCCGCATAAAGTGAGAGAAATCTGTAATTGACTTTTTTTTTTTTAATTCTTGAACCTTAAGAAGCAAAAAAATTCTAACTCCATAAAATGCAGCATAAGGGACAAAAATGAATATAATAACCAGTTTTGTTGTGCCTTGTGAAAGTGGTTCCCTAATAATTGAGGCACAGTATCATAAAAATACACAACTGGACTTTCAAAGCTAACTGTCCAGACTCTAATATTAAAATTTATTTTTTGCCTTTCTTGTGGGATTTGAAATTCATTGTTAGGTGTCCGTTGTCTCAAAGACAAGGTTTTGGACAAAACTGTACTTTTGGATCAGAAAGTCTGCCCCCCCCCATTACCTTGTTTAGTAAGATATAGCTTTCAAATTTTACCTGGAAACATTTTAAATAACTTCTGTTGGGGGCGTGTTGGGTTGTTTTTGGGGAAAAACCTCTTCTTCCTATTAACGTGTTTTAACAGTCTGCTGCTTGGTGTGTATGTGTGCGTCCTCTTTGTCTCAGATCTAAAAAAGACTGGTTGGATAAGACTCTCTTTTCCATATTTTAAATATCCTACACAGGTTGTATCATTTCAAAGCTTTATTCATTTAGATTGATTGCTTTATTTTTTTTTGTAGCTCTGATACCTGAAGGCATTTTAGCTAATTCTCACGTAATCCAGCATCTGGTTTCCACCAGGAAATATTCGGTCAAATTTCATTTGAGAGGAATAATAGCTAGAACAGGGGATTAGAATCAGACTTGAATTTAGTTTGATTTCCAGGCTGCACCATTACTGTGCAGCATGACTATGGGGAAGTTAAATATCTAAAATATCATTATAACTGATTGCTTCTATGCAGCTATGGATTTTAGTTCATGATGCTAGAGTCCAAGCAGTTCTGCTAGACTTGATGTTTCTATCCCTTTTCTTCCTCCCCTGCCTCTTTGGAGAATTACCTTCTTGATGGGTGCATCTCAAGAATGCCTAAAGCAGCAGTTTGATCTGTCAGATGACACATCAATAATAAAGTTGACATAATTTATCTAAGTAAAATACAAACCAATAAAACTGAAGAGGCATTATACTCTTAAAGAGAAGCAAAATTGGGACGAAGCAATAAAAAGAGCAGGTGTCCTTAATTTAAAAACAGCATTCTGCTCTAGATATGGATTAGAGCATAAATTGTTCAGACAGAGTGAGAATGCAGTTAAGATTTCTTGCTGTTAATAAATAGTATACTAAAACAAACATCTAGAGCATAATAGTGGCTATAGACTTACTGCTTGAAGGGAAAACTGACTTAATACTTTTGATGAGCATAAATAACAAAGAACCAACTATCCTGTTTACAAAATGGGATAAATGCTTTTCAAAACTGATATGAACATAACTTAGACGGACAGACTCTTTCTTTTAAATGCCAGTGGTACTGCAGGAAATAAAGGCAGACTGCCACAATAATGATAAGTGTCCTTTGTAAATGGCTCCAGGTCTAGGATAGCTGACAAATACCTTTAAGCATGTTTCTTGAAAACCTGCTTTTGTTGCCAATTATTGTGTATATGGATTCAGGTTTTGAGCTAAGGGTTTAAGTTTGCTAGACCTTACTCTGTACAAGGTGAAAGCTAAGGTTTGTTGCTATCTACAGCATTTGCTACCTGTAGCAAAATTAGGATGTAGAATGTGAAGGCTTCCAGCCCTGAGGATTGTGAAGAATTGTAACAAGAATGTCAGTTTCCTTCCCAGGACTGAAACCACCCTGAAGAAATTCTCAATGGGTTTGTGAAGTGTGAAACTGAGAGGAAGATGTGTATGTACATATCCAAATTATTAATGGATACAACGTTAGTGAAGACATCTAATTTGGGATTGCAGGATAGTCCTATGGATGCCAAGGGCCCCAAATATCTTCTCTTTGGTGACTAAAACTTCTTGTTCTTGTCTTTCCCTGTTACATTTGTCAGTATTTAAGAGGGAGAGGCTGAAAATATAGAGTGATGAAAAATAAACTAGATTTCTGTGGTGGTTGTGTACTGTTCCATATTCAGTTCAAATTCTGTTTTTCTTCTACAAAATAGTCTTATGTTGCACTGAAATACTGTAGAAGCTAGAAAGCACTCTTAATATTTGAGGACCTAGTTTGCTGTGCAGTGCATAAGTCCTTGAACATGATGAATCTATTTTGCAGCCAGAATCTGCAGTGTTTGGTAGAAAACTCATTTATTAGATAATCTTTTGAAAGGTACATTTTTTTACAAACCAAAACAAGACTTGCAACAATAACAACATAAAACAAACAAACAAAAACCTTACAAGATTTTCCATAGCAAAAAACAAACAAACAAACAAAGCCATACAGGAAAGATCAAAGTTTGAACTGGTTGTTCAAGTAGGCTGTGCATCTATCATCTCCTGTAGAACTTTCTCAGAGGCAACCAAGTCCCTATCATGCTACATCCTGAGGGGGACTGTTTATTTTCCCTCCCCCCACCACCTTCACCATTTAATGAACGTAAGATGTGCCATCCTGGTTCAGACCTATTGTCCGTCTAGCCCAGTATCCTGTGTGACAGTGGCAGAAGTGGATGCTGTACCAGGAAAGCCCTGAACTGGATACTTATAGAGTGATCTATCCCTTATTCTAGGAGTTTTCAACCTTTTTTAAGGAGTACCTTAAAGTACTTGTGGGTACCCCCCCTGAATGAGGGAGGGGTCCTCCAGCAGCCGGTTGACATGTGGGGTGGGTCCCTCAGCAGCCAGTTGTCGAGGAGCGGGGGTGTTACTTGGGCGGCAGCAGCAGCAGAAGAAGCAGGGGTACTTTGGAAGTGTGCTGCTGCCATGCAGCAGTGCACTTGCTTCTCTGCGCCGACTCTGCA
The DNA here is from genome assembly GCF_000455745.1 of Alligator sinensis. NCBI lineage: Eukaryota > Metazoa > Chordata > Crocodylia > Alligatoridae > Alligator > Alligator sinensis. The sequence continues at coordinate 460,451 of NW_005842162.1, read as the reverse complement.
TACCCCCGGTTGACAAGCCCTACTCTATTCAATACCCTGCCTGGCATTCACCATTTATTGGGTTAGACATATCAGGGGAAATATCTCCAACTATTCTGTTCCATAATGGAACTGTAATTGCAGCTGGAAATAGACTCCGATGGATTGTTCTTAGCCACCATTTATCCACGTATTTATTTTTTTTCTCCAACATAAAATAATCAATACCTCCCTTGAATCTGTAAACCATAACCTCTAGCTACCATTTTGGTAGGAACTTTGGTCCTCTTAGATGACGTCTTCTGTAACTGAGGCACAAATAACTTGGGACAAAAAAATAAGTAGTCTAAATATAGAAGACAAATCTCAAATCATTTTAATTCTGCTCGAGTGCTTTAAAATATTTTTTCAGTCTACAATAAATTCTTTTGGGGAAATTTTTCTGGTATTCCTTTATTTGTTTCAAAATGGCTCCCCTCAACTAAGGGCAAACACTGAACTCCTCAGAAATTGGACAAGATTAAGATTTTAGGTTCTTACCCATCTCCTTGACCATTTTAATAATGCATTTATACACTGTTGATATAAAAATTACAGCAGTACAGTGGTTAATATAGCACCCCCTCAGCAACCAGCCTCAAATTCTTCCAACCAACACTTCTCAAAAAGTCCAAGAATAATGAGTCTTGCTGCTTATTCTTGAGGAAGAAGAAACGAGAGTTCCAGAGCTGAGAGTTGTTCATAGAAAATGCCTGGACAACAGTCCCCTTCCTATAAACCAGAATTTGGCCAAAGTGCTTCTCCTAATCACAGCTGCTCTATGGGCTAGAAAGAGAAATTCTTGCTCTTAAAACTGCAGACAAGCATCATGGTTAGAGTGCCTACTAAATTCTCATTTCAGACTGAATAGAGTACTTGATTCAAGTAATGTTTGTTAACAGTTAAGGGTACAATGTCATTCAGCTAAGTTTCAGTTGCACTCATAAGTGTGGGAGCCCCTCAGTGATCAAGTAATGGATGACGATTTTATTAGCTACTGCTCTTGCATTGTGAACTGAAAGGTAAGATACCTGTTTGCAGATAATCTGAAAGAAAATACATATAAATCAAGGGTCCCATAATGTTTACAGCTGTGATAAGCAGTCAAACTGGGATTAACAGAGCTGAATGATAAGGAATTGTCCTACTTGGATGAGCAGAGAAGTTTCAGCATTCCAGTGGTTTTGATTTATATGTTAAGGCTAAGTCAGGGGTCTCCTGTATAATTATATGGAAGTTTTCAAGATGGAAAGAAAAATGAACCTTTTAAATATTCAGTTACATGTAATTTAGGAATATGTGATGTTTTGTGTTAGTACTGAGATTTATATGTTACCACATCCTGGGTTAACAAGATGCACAAATCTGATAGGCGTGCTCTTTTATGGAAAAGAGGTGGAGGGTCATAATTTTAAACGGATTCAAAAGGAGGAATTTTCCGAAGTTAACTTCTTCACAACTATGTCTTTGGGGAGTTGTAGGTTAGATCACATTTTGACAAGGCTGTTGCAGTGACTCTTACTGCATTGGCAGGGAGGGGAGAAGACCACCAACTCTAGCTTGTGAGAGATCTAGTCACTGGGCTGCTAAAGCTCAGCCTGTATCGATCCATTTGCAAGTAGGGTTATATTTAACTGTTTTTGTGTTTCTATTTTAGCCTCCATTTTTTAACATTTTGCTACAACACATTTCTTATAGTACAAAAACCTCAGCCAGTGAGCAACCTTTAAAATAGCTTTGCTTAAATTTAATTTCAGTATTAAAAAAGATGAGCAAAAATCTCTGGTGCAGGTGGTATTCCGTGTCTCTGAACTTGCTGCAGTACCTTTCCCAGTTACAAGTTTGATAAATGTGCTTACCATACTTGCTATGCTAGCCATTATGTTCCAAACTTGGTGGTAAAACTGACTCGGGTTACTCAGTGATTAATGCTTCTATTGCTGCTTAGGATATTTCAGTGGTTGGAGAATTAAGTGGGAGGATCAAAGAGAAGGAAGTAACCTTTTCTGCCCATCCTTCTTCTGAAGGAGAAAGGAAAAGCAGATTAAAGCAAGGTTATTGTAAGAAATGGGGAAGATATGAGGCGTTAAATAATGAACAATACTAATAACATTTAATATGTTTGAAAGAGAAAAAGAGATGCACCAAATCAAAAGAAGTTAAAATTAACTGTGCCAAAGGCTTGCTTAAAGACTGTCTTGATTAAATCCATTTTATGAAGAACAAAAAACACACTATGAATAAAACTTCTTTGTATGTATCCCAAATCAGGGGAAAAATACATTAATCTGAAAACCATTTGTGGAGTAGCCTTAGTGGTTTCTGTGTTCTTGAAGCAGGAGTGTCTTGCCAAACAGCAATGCCATTTTGGCCAGTAGCCACTTACCTTTGTGTTCCAAACTTCATCTGGCTTAGACAAAATCCTTATGACAAAACTTGGTACTAAAAGGATACATGGGATGTTAAATATTATGCCCACAATTAGTATTTACCAGTTCCTCTTTTGGGCATTATGCCCAGTGTGCAATGACATTTCTTCTCCATTTTGATTTCCCTAGTAGTTTTTTTCAGGACTTAAGAAATTCTGTCCCTTATAGTTGTGAAGAGAACCTTCTGTATGTGGCAGCATATTACTTTTATACCGAGGCTGCACATAGCTTTGGGTGGATTTTGACAGCTACATTATCTGGAGATGCCATCAGCACTGAAGTAATGGGCCTTTTCCATTTCTGCTTGTTCCATTCCCAGCTAGTGCCTGGCTGTGCTCTGCTCAAAACCTGCATAGGCGGAACAGGACTTCCCTGTAGTTGTGCCCCCTTGGCTTACTCTCTATTTTTGTGTACAAACTGTTGTTGCTCAGGTAGTGTGGAGGAGGAGAAAGATCTACAAGAGCTATTGGGAGATGGGAGTGGGGTGGAATATAACAGGAGCACTGGTGGGAGAGGAAATGGAGCAAATATGGAAAACCTGCCAACCTGTTTGTGTTAAATACTACATTATAAGCAACCAGTAACGCTTATAACTGTAAGCATTAGGTAAGCTTAAATAGAGGCATCACTAGCTCTTATTCTGTTTTCGCAGTTTGCAATAGGTGGATTTAGCAAAGGCATGCAGGGCACTTTTGCACCCTGGTTGGTGGCATGAGGGGCCAGTATTAGTGGTTGAACTGCTGGAGGCAGAGGCCAGGTTAACAGCACAGTAGCTGTTGTTTTTGCATGCCTTCCCTCCCAGTCCGGCACCTGGGCCTTGTTTCCGGCTTCCCTCCTTTCCCTTTTATCTATACCAGTGGCATTTAAAGGCTTAGATATCAGTCCCAGTTCCCAATTTGTGAAAATCAGCCACTCACTGGGTGCATGTACACATGTGCTTTACTGTGGAGTAGACTTATTAGCTCCTCAGCAAAGCATCACCGTCTACATGTGCACCGCTAATAGGGCCCAGTAAACTAATTAACTCCACCATAAAATAGTACTGTGAATCTTATGGTGGAGTAATTTACTGTGCAGAAATGCATGTGTAGATGCTGACTGTGGGCATAAATTGCTCCTGGTCAGTGTAGCCAACTGGAGGCCTGCTCCGCCTCAGCTCAGATTGCTGCGGTCTTGGGCACACATGTTGCACCCAGGATCAGTTTACTCTGCCTCAAATTGCTTCTGAGTTGGCTCCATGTTAATATTTATGTGGATGCTCTGGAGTGAGTGATCCTTAAATCAGTGTAATTTAAATGTGTGGGGGGGAGGGGAAGGGTAGAAGAAATTTTACACGTTTTGGTTCAGTTTATATGTAGATAAGCCCAAGGAAATTTTCTTCTGCCCTTTTGGAAGACTACTTCTGTCTTTGTTTTGTCTTCAGGTTGCTTAGGAAAACTTTCACTATACCTTGCCAGTGAAAATTGGAAAGGCAAGAATGTTTCATGTTGATATGTAAAACTGTTTTTAAAGGAAGCATTACATTTCTTTGCAACAAAACTTAGTAGTTTTGTTTAACTTCATAGTTCCAAATAACCGTGCCAGGAGGCGCTGAGCCAAGCGTTTAATTTCAGGATTCATTCTACTGTAGCAAGTTGGCAGTAACCTGAAACATTTAACAGGGGCTGTAGTTCATGCTCCCTTTAATCTTGTAACTCATTTGTTTGTGTAAATAAATAAATCTCATCTTTCTTTTAACTGTGTGTTGAACTGATTTGTTACAGTATTAAAAACGTACTCAAACTCTCATGTAGCTTCTGAAGGCCAGAAATCTATGTGGGTTGGTGATAGATGTTTAATTTCATGTTAAGCATTTGCATGGTCCATCTTTACTTTATAATTAAGTTTATCAGATTTTAATTTCCTTATAAAATAGTGCTGAGTAAAAAAAAAAAAAAATGTTTCCACAAAACAATTTTTTGTGAAAGGCAGAATAGCCAATGGTATTATTTGCACCTGTTGCATTTTGATTGGTTAGCTTAAATTTTGTGCATGCTTGAAAACCAGTTTAGAAAATGGTATTTGTTAATATTGTCTAATGCTATTCACGTATTATGGAAACTGCAAAATTATATTCTTGCTGTAATAGTCTTAGATTTCTCCATACAGAGTGGCAAAACTATTTTAATGTTACTTTGTTGACAGATTCTGAAGTGCTTTGGATGTGGTGATGAAAAATATGTCATGAGTACTTGCAACTGTGCCTCTTTCATCTGCTACCCTACATGTCCCTGGTGCATTGAGTAGGAAATTTAGAAAGAAACCATCTACCCAGATTCTAAACATCTTAATTTTAGGAGCTACTTTTTACCTAAACTTGCTCGGTCTGACAAGGAAATTGGGACTACTCTTTCAGATGCTACCCTTGATTTATGCCAGGCATTTATGTTAAAGTAGAGCCACACTACACTAATGCATGCAACTGCTAATACTAGATTTCTTCTATTAATATTGATCACAGCAATGGGTAAGCAGTCTTTCATACATAAACACATCTGAAAAAAATGCTTAAAGAATAGCATTAATATTGAAAAGCCAAGCTTTCAAAATTGAGGAAATGCAAGAATTAATGCCTGTGCAACCTGAATTTGGTCCCCTGGTTTGCATATGTTAATATAATACAGCCTTAATTATGCAATCCTGTCATCTTTTTTTTTCATAGTGCCCTGCCTCAGTACAAAAGATGGGCCTGTTCTGGGGATAAATTAGGCTTCTGTAGCAAAGGACTTTGTTGCCTGTAAGACAACTGCCTCATTCATTGCAGAAATTGTAAGATGCATGGCAAATAAAATGTGAATTTTGAGGAAAAATGGTTGTCTCATGGATAAAACAGTTGAATGTGGCCCTGGAGAAGTTGATTCTAACCCTGCCTTTTGTCAACATATCTGTGTGAACCAAGTCAAATAGTTTAAACCAAGCATTTCAGAGGCAGTTACCCATTGTGTGTTTTTTGCTTTTAGGTTGCTCTATTTAAGAACTTTTATATATTTTAGTTGTGTGTTTGCCCAAGGTCATTTGTTTGCCTAGCTTAGTCAAACTAAAAAGCCCCCAAATTCTACCATGTAGAGTCAGTCACACTGAGACCCATGCTTATCGGAAAGATTAGAAACTTTGAGCCAAGAAAGAAACTACTATTAGCAATAGGTAGTCTTCTTTTGCATGGACTAGTACCAGCAGTAGATGAAAAGCACTCTTTGCCAGTGGATTTTCTTGCAGTAGTGGAATAGAAAAACTTGAGAATTTTGGGTTCCACGTCAGATTCTGGAGAGAAAAGTATGTCTTTACTAGTCACATACTCTTCTGATTTCCCTGCACTTGTCATCTCTGGACTGCCCGAGTATCCAGACTCTTACTCTGTTATACTGGGCTTTTCTTCTCAATTTAGTTTCAGCCTCTCTGCCCAGCTAGCTGCTGTTTCCTTGTACAGACTTTCTCCGAGTCCCAGTTCCTCCATCCTAAATTTTGCCTCCCAGGCTTCTCCGTCACTTTTCTCTGTATTCTTTTCCACTATTCTGTTCTCCCCTCCCCCCAAAGCTCTGTGTCTCACATTTTTCTTTACTCCCATCTCTTTCTTCCAGTCTCTTTGTTCTCTGGGTCCCCCATGGCCTTCTTGTTCATCAGTCTCTTCCCACATCCCCATTCTTCTTTCCTCAGTGTCATCTGCTTCCTCTCTAACCTCCTTCCCCTAGATTCAGCTCTTTTCATCTATATTTAACACAGACTACTTCCTCTTCCAGGCTTCCTGGGGTCAGGAGGGAGGAGTATTGAGAACAGTTTCCTTGCCCTCAGTTTCTCTGTCTGGTGCCACGACAAAAAAGAAAGACAGTTGTAAAGAAAGTCTTGCTTAAATGAACTCCTTTCTCAGCCCCAAGTCCTTCCTTTCTCATGTCCTTGTGGCAAGGTATTTAACAGAATTTGCAGATTTGTTGGAATCTGACAGCTGCACCATGAGCACTTCTACTGTGGCCTCAAACTTGTGAGCCCTGGGATGTCAACCGTGTACCTTAGCACCCCTGCCACTCCAACCCCATTTCAGCCCCAGGTGGAACAAGCTTAATTGTTTTGTGGGAGAGGCTCAGTTGCAGCTGTGATGGATTCAAGCATGCTTTTGATGCAGGTGAGAATTTGGCTCTAAAACATGTATATTGAACATATACCAACTGAAATTTTTGAAAGGTTATAACTTGGCAAGATTTGCCATTTTGCTCCTCTGGAACAGCAAAAAACCACACCTTTCTCACTGCTACTGAGTTATGGTCCATATTCCAAAGCATGGAAGAAGTATAGATTCTCAAGAAAGTAGCTGAACGTATTTTTGATATTGGAAAAACAGTATATTTTTTCCCAACCTAGTGCTCTGAAACAGCTGAACCATCTTTGTTGAAACTTTCTAAAAGAAATCGACCTAATCAGTTAGCTTTGGAAGTGTCAGCGTGGATGACTGAAGCCTGGCAACGTGTCGAACGATTAAAATCAGCATATTTATAATGGGAAATGTTACGCATATTTAAGAACATGCCATGCTTACCGCTCAGTCCACGATAAAGTGTTTATTTCTTTTGTAAGATCTTTCACTAATTCTTTCACTTGTTATCAGTTTGTGGGTATTTTGTGCTGGAACAGGTTAATTTTCTATATCTAGAATCCTATCAGGTTTTGGTTTTGTTTTGGAGGTTTTTTCATTGTTGCAGGATGAAATACCATCCCAGTGTTGTGGGGTTTTTTTTCTTTTCTTTTGCCTGAATCCATTAGTCCTGCTGCATCACAGCAGTCATTATTTGAGTTTCTCTAAATATCTTGGAGGGGGGGGGTGGATTTTTACTTGTACTGTCCTTGAGACTGAGTCTTTCCTGACTTGTGTACTGTGCTGTCATTCACCCCTGCATAAAGTGGATATGAAACAGACTTTCTGAGTTGGTAGACAACGTTCTTTGGGTAAATCTTATATCTTCTATTAGACCAACTTAAACAGTTGGGAAAATTCTTCTTTGCAAGCTTTTGGGTACAAATGCCTTTGGTCAGGCTGAGGAGGCATCTGCAGTTGATCTGTGCTCTTCCTGGGTGGAATGAATAGTAGCATTTCACACTAATTTTGTGCAGTTATAGAGGGCAGTGGAAAACTGCGCCCCCCGTATTCAACAGTTCATACTGCAGTCTGGACTTACTGATTGTCATCATATCCTTTAGGAAATGTTTTGGTCTTGAAAATAAAGTATCTGAATTGAAATGAAAGGTAAATATACTTCAGGCCATGGGAGCTTACGCGTTGAATATCCATTCCTCATTTTTGTAACAGCTTTTGTAATTCACTGTAGCACAGTACGTTACTTTACCTGACATGGTTGCAGTGTGCTTTGAATATTTTTATATAATGGAATGTTTATATCTCAATAGTTTCAGTAGAAATCTATTGTGGAAGGTAGTAGCTTCTGAACAGCAAGACAGCAGGGTATCAGAATAGCACTTATTTATCCTGTTCGCTACACTCTTGGACACAAGCCAGAGTGTTGTTGTAAGATTCTGTGTGCAAATGGTGAGCCACTGAAAAGCTTCAGTGTGTTACTACTGTTCAGAGACAGGAAAGGATTTGGATATTCAGCAGTAAAAGGAGCAGCAGCGGCAACAAGCAGCAATAGTGGTAGTAAAGACAAGAGCAGGTTCTACAGTTAGCTTATTTCTCAGTGTGAGTCAGTGTGTACATAGCTTCCCAGCTAGCTGCCAGAAGGAGGGAACCACAACTCTGTATTGCAAAATATTGAGGTTTCATGTTTAGGATGCTAAGTCATGTGATTTTACTATATCTTAAGTTGCCAACTTAGCTTTACTCTAGAGAGCATCCGTTGCTGCAGTGTTTTTTGGTTTTGTGGGGGTTTTTTTGTTTTGTTTTTTTAAAAAGGAAGGAAGAAAAGAATATTGTGCAATGTGTGTTAATGCCTACACCATGCCGAGGAGACACTTACCAGTAAATAATCTGTGTATCCCCGAGGTAAGATACTGTTTCTGCTTTCCCTGCACAGTGCTGCTGCAGCACGGAGCTGATCCGAACATTCGGAACACTGATGGGAAATCAGCCCTGGACCTGGCAGATCCTTCAGCAAAAGCTGTACTCACAGGTAAGATACATAAGTCTCTAGAGAATTGTTTTCTGTACATGATTGTTCAACATCTTAAAACCTTCTGCTTTTTGTTTATTTACCATATAAAGACAGGAAAAATGTAGGTGTTATCAGATTCTTTATTGAGTTGATGTAATTGCCATTAATTGCTATGCAGTCAGAGGTTAGAATTATTTGTTCTACTTCTTACAGTGAATTCCAGCACTAGAAGACACAGGTCATTTATTCACTGTATTTTTATCAGTACCCTACATATGGGTTGAATTGCAGACCTTCCACCTCTGCAAAAAAATCAGGTTTATTTTTTTAAGACCTTCACTATTGAGCAAGCAAGGACATTTGTATTACTATAAAAGTAGGTATGATCTGAAAGACAACCTGCTACATTATTGCCTAGATCAATAGTTGCATTATTTCCTATAGATTAGTGGGCTGCCTCTTCTTCCTCTTCATAATTAGTCATTTAGAATTCTTTGTCATCCATCAACTGTTCCCTTTCTATGGATTATTAACCTAACCATAAAAGAATATTTTGTATGAAAACATTTTACCACTGCAATTATTTTTATAGAGCTGTGTTTGTGTTTATTTATATATATATATATATATATATATATATGAGAGAGAGAGTTTTAAATAGATTAATATATCAATTAACATTAAAATATAAATGTAGACCCTGTTTACCTATATTTTGAGAATTCATATATCATCTTGTGCTGGCTTGGTTCTAAGTGAGTTTTGCAAAAGAGGACAAATGAAGTAAGCTTAGATAAAAAGATATGATTAGGCAAGGAGTGAAATTAAACAACTGATCCTTATTGTAAAAAAACAAAACAAAAAAAAAGACAACCTGCCCCCTAAAAAATACCAAGCCATTTTCTTTCCCCCACAGCATTTTGTTGATTTGTCTTTGCCCTTTTCTGTCCTGTAAATGTTTAGTTGATACATTAATGTAAGCTCACATTTTTTTTCAGACTGTACTCAGGCGCAGAGCATCAAGCTGCCTTCACATTTGGTTAGAAAACATTTTCCCTACCTTTTTCCCAGGGCACTGACTATTCCATAATATTCACTGCAGAGCTTTAGATAACGGAGCGTTGTTTTTTTGTTTTGTTTTTTTAACAAAGCACTTCAAACACGTAAGAGTTAGTTTAATTACTCAGCATAAAATTTAAACAAACTCTTATAGTCTTTAACACTAATATTAACTCTGATAATCAGGTTAATCTGATTTTTGTCAGTTAATAAAAGGGTAGAGTTATACAAACTCTGAACACAGGTAACTCCATTAGGGAATCAAAGTGAGTGGAAGCAGATTAACATATATAGAATATTTAATTAAAACAACTTTGAACATTTACAGCTTTGGGACCACTTTTTCAGCAGCTCTTCAGGCTCTCCCTGAAGACCAACTGCAGGTGGCAGCAAACAGAATTAGGAAGAGTTTTTACAAAGGTGACCTCACTGTGAGGCTGGTTCACTGACCATTTTAAGTCCATGGGAATCTTTCTGTTGACTTCAAGTGGCACTTATTAGGCATCATGCACTTGATGAAGGAGAAAACAGTCTGTAATAGCAAACAGGTATGTGTGGGCTGGAGGAGGCCTGCTGAAAGTAGCTTATAGCAAGCAGTAATTGCATTATGGAGCAGTTCAGACACAGTTTGTTTTGCCTTGTTCCCTCCTGCAGGAATACCTAGTTGTTGCAGTACTAGGGGGATATGTTTTCAGACTGAAGAGTGCTAAAAGACCACATTGAAACCCATCAACTTCAAATATAAATAGAACTATAGTTGCTTTTTCTCTTCCTTGGTGAGTTAAAATTGGGTTGTTTTAATTGCTCACCTTAGCAGGGAAGGTTTGCAGTTCATCAGCTCTGTCCTCAAGGTGGCTCTAGGCTGTACTTGTTGGCCTTTGGCTTTTGAACTGGACAGTGTACATGTTACAGCTGTTTTTACTGGATTCATATCACGTTTTCCAGCTGAAATGTGACACAATATATTAAAAAAGGCTGCAACTGGAAACCACCTAAATTAAATCTTTCTTATAATGACTTAATTTTTGTGGAGGTGACTCATCGGTAGTGCAATTTCTCTGGTAGGCTTTTATTTGGCATTTTATCTGGTAGGCATGAATTTCTGATATGCTGTACTTTCTGAGGCTCTCTTCTTCCCTCTGTTTCAAGGGGATTTGAGGAGAATTTTTTCATGCATCTAGTTTCAGAACAGTCCTTGGTAGTAGCATCCTTCTTCAATCCAGTATAGCAAACAGTACTTTAAGAGGTATAAAATAAGAGTAATACTAGGTTGTTTACTTACCATTGAATACTACAAATTAAGTTATGTTTTAAGCATTAAGTATAGGCCTAGCACTCCAAGTAAAGGCAAAGATAAACCTCCCATTGGCTTTAATTGGAATGAACTTAGACTAAACCTATGTTCTTCATGATGCTTATATGCTTAGAGAACTCACTACTTAAAGTGATATTTTCCCTGCAGTATATTCAGGATTCCTTTAAAAAAAACAACCCAAAAACAACCCCCCCAACTGTACACCTATTATTACCCTTCTCAGTGCATTGCTGACAGTTTGTATGTGTGAGATTCTTCTTACGTAAACACTTATTTTGAAATAGTATTTACATACAGTAAAAGCTGTGTTAAACCAGCACTTTATTAGCTGGAAAACTATTAACTGGCATCCGATGCAGCAAAAGCGAAACCGGAAGTACCACTTCTGGGGGACTTCCCATTTTGCCGCCGCGAGTTGAGTTTTTCTTTGCCAGTTTTCCGGCCCAGGGCAAAGCAGCCTGCGCCGGGAATAAACAGCCTTCACAGGGCCCCCGTCTCTGTCCCCCGGCACACTGACGCTGCGGAACACACCAGACAGTGCACATTTGATTAACTGGCATCCCCCATTCCCGGGGGATGCTGGATAACAGAGCTTTTATTGTAGTAAGTTTCATGCATTAATGTTATGTGCTGTTGGAAGTAAGCTTCAGTAGTGACCTTTTTGTGAACTACCAATTAGAAGGAGAAAGTAACAGAGAGAAGTCATCAATTTGCTGGCTAAACCATAAAATAAATACTTCAGCTAGATTTATGATAGAAGAAAAACACTACATTTGCTCAATAATGGGAGTTTCAGAGTTTCTTACTATGTAAATTGCATTTCCAGCAGTATTAGGCAAGGTGGCAGCAAATGTTATATCCACAGTGATGCTCCACCATCCTTGTGTCCTAGTCTAGGAGAGTATATATAGTACCCTTTCCTTCCAAGTTAATATAATGCAATGACTTCCAGTTTCTCTTCTACAATTCCTTACAATATGTTTTTGTACAAATGAAACGTAATGCAAGGTATGGACTGATTTTACGATAGATTAAACTTCAGATCACCATTTCCAAAATTGCAATGAAATCTAACATTGTTATCTGTTTAATGGATTCTAGGTAGGGTAACCACGTGTCCCAGTTTGGCTGGGATAGTCCCAGATTGCATAGGCTGTCCTCGCATCCTGGCTGATTAGTAAAAAATTAAAGCAAAAGTCCTGGATTTGTGCCTGCCTGCACATGCCTGGCCCAGCTCTTCCTGAGTTGTGGCTGGAGGCGGAGGGCAGACTGAGCTGGGCACTGTTTGTTCCTTCTGCCCAGGGCAGGGATCTGGTGGGGAGTGGGGAGAATGCTGCTGTGAACTCAGGCTACTCACCCATGTCCAAGTCATCTGCTTGAAGCCTAGTGGAGTCAGGATCAGGAAGTGGCCACCTCCATGTGGAACCCAGGTGAGGGCAGGGCTTCTCAGTTGGGCAGGGGGGAGGGAGGCAGGCAGGCAGGCAGAGTGGCTTGGACCCCTGCCCTGAGGAGAGTGGATGTCCCTCCCCCCTTCTGCCCGCCCACTTGCCAGGGACCAGTGTTTTGAGGGGGGTTGGGGGATGGCCCTGTGCTCTTCCATAGGGCTGCGGCCCTGGCTGGCTCCGTCCCCCTAGGCCCGGGTCCCTCCCCTCCCACTCTGTACAGTTCAAATTAAAAGTTCAGTTGGTTACTTTTTATCGCTCCTGCCTGCCTGGTGCACCATGCCGCTTCGCCTCTGCCTCCATCTGCAGCAGCGCCACTAACCTGGGGGAAGGAGCAGCATCCCAGATTTCCCATGGTCCCATATGGTCACCCTAGTTATAGGTGTTAAACAACTAGCTTTAGCTCTTGAAAATTCTAATATAAAAGCCTAAGTCTGTCTGCCTGTCTGTCTGTAACGCTTTAATTGCACTCTGATTGGCTGACGGAAACAGCCAGTCATAGTGCTCCAAGCTTGGGGGAGCGCCACCATGATTCTGAAGCCACGTTGAGGACTGGACAGAGGCTGGGGGAGCCGAGGCCAGCGCTGCTGGCCTTAGCTCCCCCACTCCACTCCCTGCAAGAGGCAGAACAGCAGCAGCAGGGGGCGTTAGGTGGCAGCACTCCATCCCAGCCTCCTCCCTCTTTCTGTCCCCCATCATTCTTGACAGGCAGTTGGCTAGTAATTTCATATTGATCCACTGCAGGGACACTATTCTTCTACCTTCATTGAAAAACAAGCTTTCTTCTGGATATAACCACATCATGTCTACAGTAAGTGAAGTATTTAATGCCTATAGTTTGTGTTATCTCTGCTTTGTTAAATTTATGTCTGTCTTAACAAAATACAGCCACCAGACTGTTCCACCAGACTGGCCAAAGAAGGTCTATTATCATTTCCCGTAAAGCTCAAATGGGGATTTAGTGTCTAATTTAAAATACCCTCTGTCTAAGAAAACAAAGTAGGTTATATGTAGGGTGGCCATACATCTTGGTTGAGCTTGGACAGTCCTGAATTTTGGAGGCTGGTCCCAGCCAGCTGGTGAGAACTAAAATGAGTGTCCTGGAAACTCATGGGTGCAGAGCACAGTCCAGTGGGGAGGCTGAACAGCGCAGTGTAGCATGGTGTACCAGGCAGGTGGGCAGGAAGGCACAGTCCTGCCCGCGCCTCTGTCTGCAGCGGTGTTGCTGACTTGGGAGAGTGAATGGGGGAAGGGAGGTGGGGGAGGCAGTGTCCCCAATGTCCCGGATTTCCTTATGGTCAGCCTAGTCGAATGCATATATTCTAGTCTTCTGGAGTAATTTCTTAGCCAACTTTTTCTAGAATGTAAGCTGTTTTTAAATTTGTAACTTCAGGGAGGGACTGATGTTTGTTTAGCACTTTTTAGAGCGGGCCCAAATCCTGACTAGAGCTTCTGAGAACTACTGGAGAGCAGATATCAGCCCTTAATCATTGCACTGCTCTGCTTATCTCCACTCTAAAGAGTAATATTCCTTTAATATTTCTCTTATGTAGTAATTGTCTAATTAATTGACAAAATTAATTACTTGTTTTAAATTTTCAGGTAATTTACCTTCCCCCTCTTGTTGCCTGCTCTTCATGTTTCTTGCATGTAATTTGCCCCTTTGTATTTGTTCAGTTGCCAAGCCTTGGAGTATAAAAGAGACTTCTTCATAGGTGAGGGTACTAGAAAGGAGAAACCCAAACCTGAACATCTTTGGTCCTTTCTCCAGATAAAAGGACATTTTTTAAAGAGGTTATTCCTTGGTTATTAACTGCTTTCACTTTCCAAGTTAAAATGTTAACCATAGGTGGCAGAAAGCAGGTACTAACTGGGCTTAGCCCCCCCCTCAAAATGCGGGGCAGTGGTAGGGCCGCAAGGCAGCCCAGCCGTGGGCTTCTGGTGGCTGCAGCAGGGTTGGGGAGGGGCGCGCACACAGCAGTGAGGGAAGAAGTGGGGCTGGGGCTGGGGTAGGTGCTGCAGAGCTGTGGTGGGGTGTGGGACTGAACCATGAGTGGCTTGTCCGAGGGGTGTGGCTTCTGCTGCTATGTACATCCTAGGTGGGCATTAGGGGCATGTGCCCCCCGGATCTGTGTGGGGCAGGGCAGGGCGGGCTGGGGCTGTAGGCCTCTTCCTGGTGGTAGTGGGGCTGGGCCAGGGTGTACTCAGGGCAGGTAGAGGTGGTGCTGGGAGGGAAGCTGC
>NW_005842162.1:434965-445520 GCF_000455745.1 Alligator sinensis | reverse complement strand
AGCTCTTGGGGTAGCAGGTCTCAAAGCCTAGTGTGGAGTGGCAGCTGCCTCCACCCTGCGCACAGATTTGTGGGGGGGCCTCCTCTTGTCCTACCACCTGACCTGACCAGGGCCCCACTCACCCTAGCCCCTGCTCCTGCCTGTGCCCATTCCCTCCCTCACTGCTGGGGCATTGAGCTGCCCCTGCCCATATCATTTTTTCTCCCTCCACCTATGGTGTGAACTGTAATCTTTCTACCTCTATGATAAATGCATCTTTTTGTAGAAGAATAATGTGTTGCTTGTATCATCATTTTTAGTATTTCTCACGCTTGTCGTCTTATATAAAAAAATTATATTACAAATATAACCGGGTATGGTAGTATAATTGAGCTAAGACTACGGAAAAGCGTTAGCAAGTATTTTCATCGTGAATCATTAGCTACATAAACTTCTTAGTTTAAGCAAGTGGTTCACATATGGCACAGAGCCTGAATTTGCAAAAATATATATTATCCATGGATAATTTGATCAGAAAAAAGTGAAATATGCATCATGATTTACAAATAATTTACTTACCTTTAGAGAACAGCAAAATGGACTTCTAGTTTTATTAACTGGCTTTTTCTGTTTTCAAGTAATTAGTAGTAGAAAGGAACCTTTCACTCTTTTTATTTTTCTTTTCTTTTTCTTATGATGTGCCACCTTTTTTGGTTTAGTCTTGTTAATACCCCAAACCAGTTCCTCTGAGAAATGGAAGAAAACATTGTCTGAAAGACAAAGGAATCTCACATTTCCCTTAAAGTGCTTAGGTGATCTTTAAAGTGTTTTCCTTGACATTAGGGGTGTAGGTTGTAGCCGTGTTGGTCTAAGGACATAGTCAGACAAGGTTCTTTGGGTGAATCTGATATCTTTTATTAGACCAACTTAAATAGTTGGAAAACAGTTATATAATTGTTTTCCAACTATTTAAGTTGGTCTAATAAAAGATATCAGATTCACCCAAAGAACCTTGTCTGTCTTGACATTAACAGTTGATTTTTGAGCTAATTGGAGTCTGTTTATCCACCTACCAATGCTTCATTTCTTTGTACCAATTCTTATATATAAGCATATACTTTGAAGGCACATTGTAGACCACACATAGTTTATGTCTTAAAAAGCAGGATCACAAATTTCAGTAAAAAAAAAAAAGCATTTTTAACCATAGAAAAATGTAGACTTTGGACTTCATTAGACCATTTTTTGCCACCTCTTATTATGCAATATAACTCAACTGTTGGTTGAATTGTCTGCAGTGATGTCTTGTTTTTTTTTCCTGTGTTCATATATACTGTACAGTCTAGTACAGTCCTCTGCAGTTTAGTATTATGCCTTTCACTGTGCGTTACTTATTTTAATCAACATTGGGCAACAATAGCAATGACACGTGTTCACCTAACTTGGGTTAATCAATATAGTAGAAGACTGAAACACTTCAGAGGAACCTAATTTTGGCAAAATCTGCGGGTCACGTAAGCTACTTCTCTCTCTTCCATAGCAGTAAAACTGTTGAACACCAGTATTATTCAATTATGTGAGCACATTATTTTTATCATGTTGACAATTGGTCACTTGTTCCTACTTTGTTTTTTTCTTTGTTTTTGTCTTTAAGCAAGTATCTCCCTTTCACTCCATGGCTATGTTGTGGCACAGACCCTTTACTTCCTACTGTGTCACAGCATCATGGCTTATGTGTCATAGTGTGTCAAATGTGTGTTTTGCTTCAGTAGAGCAATCCTATTCCACTCTTTCATTGGGCAGCCTCATCTGCCCCCAGAAGCATATTTTATTTTGTCTTGGGGAGGGGCATAGATCTCCCATTCTGATATAGGTCTTCCATTAATAACCTTATCAAGTAGGTCACACTCAGGGAAACAAAAAATGCTAGGCAAAGGTTGTGTGTGTGAACTCCTGGAGTTCAGACATCTAGCTCACGACTGCAGATGACTTGCATCCATGATCTTAGGATCCTATTGCAAGAGGACGAAGATCACCCATTTGCCTTTTGCCCACTAGCTTATGGGCAGAGTAGCCCAAGAAGTGAGTGACTTAGGTTACTGGCCCTACTGTAGGGGTAGGCAAAATAAAGCCCACAGGCCTGATCTGGCCCACCAAGGGATTTTATCTGGCCTGTGGCATGTGTCTCAGCCCAGACCGGGGAGGGGGGCTGCCTGGGCTGTGGCACATGTAGCCAGTCCTGCCGCCCCTGGGCATGCAACAGGGCTGGGGTGGCATAGTGGCTAGACTCCACTTCCTTGCAGCCCTGGTGGCAGTGGCTCTTTCCAGATGCCAGTGTTGCTGCCCCTGCTGCCTGGGCACCCCAGCCTGTCTGCCTCACACCTACTGCAGGTGGGTGGGCGGTTAGGGTCTCCATAGAGACTGGCTCTGGCCACCCACAGGCAGGGCGCACTTGGCCAGGAGGATGGGATGGAGCCATGGGTAGACAGGGAGCAAGCAGCATCTGGGAGTGGTATGACTGGGGCTGGAGCTGGGATTGCAGGGCAGTGACAGCACAAGGCTAGAATTGTGGGGCTGGGCCCAGGGCAGAGCTGCGATCCTCTACCTACACATCCCTGTGATAGGCAATGGTTCCACAGGCAGGGGTGTGCAGGGATCACAGCTTTGTCCTGGGCCCCAGCTACACGCTGCCACTGCTCTGTGATCCCGATTCTGGCTGCAAGTCTGATGCCATTCCCTGCCCACCCACCCTTGGCCCCATCTCATCCACCTGACTGTGTGCGCCCTGCCTACATGAGCCCCAGGCCAGTTCCCATGGAGACCCCAGGATCACCAGGCAGTGACAGTGCAGGGTCTGGTCCTGGGACAGAGGCACTTAGGGAGTTTAGGTGAGCTGGGGTGTGGAGGAGGATGCTCACTTGGCCCACAACAGCTCACCAAAACTCCCTAAGTGGCCCTCCTGTTCAAATAATTGCCCACTTCTTCTCTCCTGAGTCTGTGTGGGTTTGGACCCATATCTCCTATTTCTTAGGAAAAAACCTTAACCACCAGGTTATGGGTGTTCTTCATCCCTCCTGCAGTAATTGGGCCACCATAGAGAAAGAAGGGAATTCCTTGTGCTCACTGCTTCCTATTCTGCCTTTGCATTTTGCTTAAACTAAAGCTGTTGGATAAAATGGATAAACAGCATTTAGGGTCAGGGCTAGAAGCCAGGGTGCTTTCCCTCCCAAGTCGATACTCATTACTTACAGCAGCTTCTGTAGGTCACTAGTTTCTTCAGACCTTTCTCCTAGTGGCCTAGCTTCAGCAAGATAGTCCTTGTAGCTTGGTGGCTTGAGCAAACTTTCCTACTTCCCAGGAAAGTGTGGGCCTAGAACTCCTACTTTCTTGTCACATGCCCTGCCCACTAGGCTTTTGGAGAAAAAATAATGGATCATACTCCTCTTCCTTTTCACTGTTTTTTTTGTGACTTAGGCACTTTAGGCTAAGATGATCCATTGCAAAAGTAGACATGTTACCATATTCCAGGGACTTAAGCAGGGTGGAATAAAGCCACACTTAGAGAATCCTTTATGTCTTTACTACGTCCTTGTCACACTGGGGATCCCTGGTGAGAAGTAGCAACATGTCTGCTTGTTCCTAGTCTATCTGTGCTTATGTCTTTGGGAGGACTAGTGGTAAAATGTTTAAGAAACACTAGTTAATTTCTACCATTTCAGATTTTGGAACTATGCTGGATATTTTTTGGCAAGGAGAAACACTTTTTTTCCCCCCTTTTCCCCCTGTTTGCATCTCATCAAATACCAGACCAGTCTTTTTCTTTGCTACTTAAAATTCCTTTTTCTAAAATGTATCTGGGAAATTATTTTTGTATTTTATTGGAGTATTTTAATTTATTATGCTTTTATTATTTGATTATATAAGCAATGCTTTATATTTTCTTTTCATAGATTCATAGGCATTAGGGCTGGAAGGAACCTTGGAAGATCAAGTCCAGCCCCCTGCCCCAGGGGCAGGAAGTCAGCAGGGATCATAGGATCCCAGCAAGATAAGCATCCAATTGTCTCTTGAAGATGTTCAAAGTAGGTGCTTGAACCACCTCCGGCGGCAGTCTATTCCAAGCCTTGGGGGTCGGATAGTAAAGAAGTTCTTCCTTATGTCCAGCCTGAAATGGTCATGGAGAAGTTTGTGACCGTAAAAATATTTCAAAATGGGCAGTTCCAGTAATTCTTAAATACTGTACACATCTGTTCCTGTTTCAGCTTTCTGCTTTCTGTGGATGACCTTTTCTTACTCAGTATAATGGGTGGCCTTTGCATACTGAGGACTTACTTGATAATATAAATTAGTTTGTCTGGATACACAGTTACAGTAGTGCCAAGAGGTTTGCCTCTAGGTGACGTGTTAAGATTATGTAATTTAACTTTTTCATTTACTGTATTTGGCTTTGTGCATAGATATGATAGAATTATTGTGATAACATTTTTTTGTAATAGGCTTGGTTTTTAATTAAGTTGTTAATGTGGGAGCAGGAAGGGAGGTCCCTTTCATTCTATTTCTCTATTTAAAATCCAGCGAGCAATTGTAACAGCATTTTAGCCAGTGGGACTACTCGGGCAAACAAAAATCAGTGGTGTTTAACCTAGCTTGGTATATTTTCAAACGTCATTTCAATATTGGACAGTTTTATTTCAAATTGGCTTGATTTTGAAAAGTGCTGAGCATCTGTAACTTCCAGTGAAGCCAGTGGAATCTGTGGATACCCAGCTGTGCAAAAGTAGCCCTAAATATTGCGCACACAAAACATTTAAAAGGATAAGTTTGCAAAGTTAAACAGTCTGATTAGGAAAGGTTGGAAACTGGCAGCCTCATTTTCAAATTAAATTCAATGGAACCATTACATTCAACAAAATATGACAAATATTATATTGAGTTCATTACATTTAGAGTTGTATAACTGTTTCCATTCTAATCCTCGTTTTAAGTCATTCATAAATGATATTTTAGCTTCCACAGGAGCTCATAATGCTTCATCTACAAAAAGATAATTTTGGAGGAAAAGAGTTCAACTGTTGTTGAATTTAAGGAGGGGGAAAACGCCCTATAAACATTTAATTTTAAAAGGAACTTTGTGTTTTAGTTATTTTTATTACTCACATAAAGTGTGTACTTAAGGAAGGTTATGCGGCACACACATGACTAGCTAATTTAACTGGATAGCAAAAAATAAACTTCTTTTCTGAACTGGTAGTGATTACTGCACCTTTTCCAGTTACTTTAAAGTGTGAAGGAACTGAAATAAAATGTCCACACAAGCACGTGTTAATTTGTGAGGATCGTTGTGCATCTGTTAACATGGGTGCGCAAGGGGTCCCTCTCTTCTTTCACCCTTTCAGAGAACTGCATGAGTGAGTGATGATAGGGATATTGTACATAAAATTTTTCTTTTCTTTTGTTTTTAAATATATCTTGTAGTATTGTTATTGCTTTGCCTACACTAAAGTTTTAAGATGTAATTGTTAGCATGTGCTAATTTATTTTACCAGTGCATTTGGAAATTCTAATGCAGATTAGATTATGCATACGAAAGCTGAACCAAGTTGCCTCGAGTTGTATCCTAGGTTCACTAGGTTGGCTGAACTTGACCAGCCTATTGCATGTTAAGGGCACATTGTCTTCACTAGACTTTTCAATTGTGTTAATTGCAACACCAGGGCTAACACCATGTCTTTATTCCTAGTCTAGACACAGTCAAAGTATCTTGACCTGGTCAACCAGGTCCACTATTTCTGATTTAAAAACCAAGCGGAAAATGTTGGTGTTTAGAACTATTTAACTTCAAAGCATAAGCTTTATTTAGAGAGAGAATGTCTTTCTGTTGAAATGTTAACAACTTAGTCTCTTTATTTAAGGTCTTGGAGGCCACTCTTAAAAAAGTCCTCCAGGTAAACTAAGAAGGAACATATTTCTGTTTCTGAAAGCAGCCAAAGGATCTTATTGCTTTCGTTTACCCTCCAACATTTTTGCAAGATCTTTGCTCATTGAAAAATCTTGTAGAGGTAACCTTTCAGGAATATAATGTTTAATGATGCTATTCCAGATTTTTTAGCATATAACAATGCAGCTAACATTCTGTTAGCATAATTTAATCTATTTATAAAGTTAAAATTTACCTAGTATTATACATTGTAGCATCATACATTCTTTCTTAATCCTATCTGGTCTGGATCCTGAGTATTCTTTAGGCTGGCAAATAGACTTTCCTATAAGGGAATGTTGCAAAGGACAGATTTGATAAACAGGACATTAATTCATATTAGTTAGTTACAACAGTATTGCAGCTTTGCAGTTTACTTGTTACAGGTGTGTAGGTTGTAGCCATGTTGGTCTAAGGACATAGGCAGACAAGGTTCCTTGGGTTGGTCTAATAAAAGATATCAGATTCACCCAAGGAACCTTGTTTGCAAGTTACTTGTTACAATTTACTTATTACTTTGCAAGATACCACATTTACTCAACTCTAAGATGATCCTGAATATAAGATGACTCCCCTCCTCAATAATTTGTTATAATTTTCCAGGTTCAGATATATTTTATCAGAGGGTTGTTTTGAATTTGTCTCTCTGTGACTGCTACAGTACGGAAAATAGTGGCTGGGGTGGGGGGTCAGGTAACCCCTTTGCCCTTTGCCCCCTCACTTTTCCCTGCAGGCTTCCTGCTCCTGTGTTCTGTGCCTCTTTCTCTCCATCCCTTACTGTCAGATCCTGCTCAGGCTCTGTTCCCTCCCTGAGCACAACACATGAGCTGCAAGTGACAGTAGGGGGAGAAAAGGGTGGGAGGGGGCAGAAGCTGTGGGGGTGCGCAGATGACTGCTGTGGGTCTGACTCTGGTCCCTACCTAGACCCACAGCAGCTGCCTGCCTGCCTACCCCTTCACTTTGCACAGGAAAACCTTGTTAATTTGAAACAGGAGGGTCCAAGAAACACAGACTTTGAAAAAAACATGTCATAATAAATTGCATAGTAAATTACAATGAGTACCTGTAGACTTAGTTTATTCAGAATTAATGCATTTTAACTTGTTGCAAACTTCTGCAAGTTTTAGCACAGGTACTCTGTATATACACTTCCTTATACGTAGAACAAACTGTGCATGATAATGGTGCAAAGCCAAAAGGCTCTCGATTTATCATATAGTTCATTTGGCTGGCCCCTAGCAGTCGAGAACATTTCCAGCCATGGTGACCCCACAAACCGGCACTGCTGTGCACGTGCGTGTGCGCGTGTGTGCGCACACTCTAGATACACCCCTGGCTTCTCCCTCCCACCCAAAGGATCTACATGTTAATTAGCCCCCCACTTCTGCCTGGAACTGGATGTTCTTGTTATGCATCCTGGGACCCTCCAAATGTTATGTGGAGATGACGTGCAGGACTGCCTGGTCTGGCTCTGCCCCATGGAGGGCAGGGGCATACTAATTGCATGCAGTGGGCTGAGAGAGTGGGTGACAGAATCTCTCATCTATATAGATGTTTGGTGATGTTTGCAAGATGTTTAAGGACTGGGAATCGTTGGAAATGGGAAAGGAAGGCACAGCTTAGCTGTGGGAATGAAGAGGAAGTAAAAATATATTTGATGTAGTGGCTCACCATGATTTGAAAAAGAGTCAGTACTGAGGAGGTCTGAGCACAGTGGGCACTATATCTTGTTCAGATGGTCTTCACTAACCTATCCTTGTGGTAGGTTCCCATCAGCATCTTAGCCTTTTGCTCAAGTTCAAGCATTTATGCAGAGATGACCTGATCAGGGTGTGGGGCCCGGGGCAAATCAGCCTGTGCGGGGTCCCGCCCCTGCATGCAGTGGATTCAGTGGCGGGGTGGGGAGCGGAGTGGTGCTGAGTGACCAGACATGAAGCTGGCAGTAGTATGGAGTCACTGCACCACTCTGCCTGGCTCCATGGGCAAAGTATGAGTCCCGGGGCAGTCACCCCAATTTGCCCCCCTGTAGGGATGGCCCTGCATTTATGGCACCATGGGGAGGGTGTTAGGGCTGGTTTGGCCCTCCCAGTGCTGGCCTGGTATTGTAGTACCTCCAGGCCTTGGTGCTAGTTCCCTGTGGAGGGAACGCCAGCCCCCGGCTCTCCCTCCCACACACTTTTTTTTTTTTTTTTTTTTTTTTTAAGGGGGGAAAAAAAAAAGATCTCTTTCAGTGTATGTGCCCAGTATAGACCCTGTGTTTTTAATGGGCATGTTTAGAATGGGCTACATTCAGTCCACTTCATAGTTGGTTTTCATGGCTGAGCACATACTGCTTCTATCAGGAGTTTAATGATAGACAATATATTTAATGGAGTGGATGGGTTCTGATATGTGAATATAATAAGACAAGGGGCTTTTTTCTCTATACTGATTGGGGGTTGGGGATAGGATGACCCTCATTGTATAGTCAAGTTTGTATAGTCAAGTAAATATGGTATAATTTTTGCTTTTATTTTGATTACTGACCCACTATATTTAAGCAAGCTCTGTTTCTCTACTGCTTTTCATGTGACATCAGCTTGAACAGAAAAAAAACCCCTGTTCAAGAACTCTTGTCTAATTTTGCTTGACCTCTGGTCCCACCTTCATTTGTTTTTACTTTAACTTTCACTCTTCTCTTTGCTCCCAGCAAGGGACTTTTTTGACCTTATTTAAACTGTTATCTTCAGCTGTTTTCCCTGATAATTTCACTTTCTGTTTGAAATAGTTCTACTTCAGTCACCTGTTTGCTTGTAATTTTCTGACTTTTATGTTCCAGAGTTCTAATTATTTGAATTTCTCTAAATGTTATCCATCTTCAAGATTAAAAAAAATATTCTGAGGTATAAATTGTAATAGATGACTTGCTCTTAGGTTGTAGATTTAGCCAGTTAGCTGCTGGAGCTGAACAGCAATATTACAGAATTTGGGAATTCCAGGCAGGGCGGGAAAAGTTTTTAACCAGGGTACCACCGTACCCAGGGGTGCCGCAAGGTCCTTTTAAGGGTTCCACACAATACTAGCACTGTTAGGTGTGCCAAAACCATACCTATTAAGTGTGTTAAGGTTTATTTTATCACAAAATAAACCCAGCAATTTCAAATAGGAATCAAGTGTCAAAAACATGCCTGACCTAGTATGGTCTTTCTGAGTTATTTTCAACAGAATAACTACCCTATTTTTCTGAAGACAAAAAAGAGTGAAAGCCAAAATTTTTTGAAGGGTGCATCGATTCTGACAAGGGGTACCTTCAGCCTAAAAAGGTTGAGAACCTTTATAGAGTGTTGTAGTACTCTACTCTGTTTCTCACGTTTCCATCTCTGTAACCGTGTCAGATCTTTACAAATGAACTTTTTCAACATTTAATCTCTTTCCTTGAAGAATAATAGTTTGTTTCTATGATTTAGGGTTGGTGGGGGATGCAATTTCTTCCCCTAATTTACTGTAAAACATAGCAAAACTAATTCCCTGCTTTGAAGATCTCCAGATGAGATGCTCTTTCCCCCATTTTCTGACTGTCAGAACAGATGTAAAATTGAAGAAACTGAGGCACAGGTTAATTGGCATCTATAAAAAATACAAGAAGTCTGTGGCAGAGCCAAGAATGGAGTCCAAATCTTTGAAGTCTTACTTCAGTGTCTTTAACTGTAAGACCAACCATCCCAGTCAATCTCTCTCTCCTGTTTTAAGAGCCAAGGGTTTTTACAGTGATATCTTTTCTTGGACAAACTCTATAGTTGGGAGGGATATACACAAGGATTTGGGTACTACAGTACTCTTCTGGTGTAGTGAACTATATAAAAAAAAAAAAGGAGGAAAGCAACCTATACCTAACCCATTTTTCTATTGAATAAAGTGCTGAGTTTCATAGATTTCATAGACATCAGGGCTGGAAAGGGACCTTGGAAGATCATCGAGTCCAGCCCCCCGCCCAAAGGGCAGGAAGTCAGCTGGGGTCAGGATCCCAGCAAGATAAGCATCCAGTTTCATCTTGAAGGTGTTCAATGAAGGCGCTTGAACCACCTCCGGTGGCAGGCTGTTCCAGACCTTGGGGGCTCGGACAGTAAAGAAGTTCTTCCTTATGTCCAGCCTGAAACGATCTTGAAGTAGTTTGTGACCATTCGACCTCGTCATCCCTTGGGGCGCTCTGGTGAACAAACGTTCCCCCAGATGCTGGTGGTCACCCCTGATAAACTTGTTAGGTGGCCATCAGATCACCCCTGAGCCTGCGCATTTTCAGGCTGAAGAGCCCCAGGGCTCTCAGCCTGTCATCGTAGGGTCTGCTTCCCTGACCTCTGATCATGCGCGTGGCTCTTCTCTGGACTCTCTCAAGCTTCTCCACGTCCTTTTTGAATTGTGGAGCCCAAAACTGGACACAGTACTCCAGCTGCGACCTCACTAAGGCCGAGTACAGCGGGAGAATGACGTCCTGGGATTTGCTTGAGAAGCATCTATGGATGCAAGCCAGCGTTTTGGTCGCTTTACTAGCAGCTGCATCGCATTGCAGGCTCATGTTCATCTTGTGGTCAATGATGACCCCCAAGTCTCTTTCTTCCATAG
>NW_005842162.1:429297-434929 GCF_000455745.1 Alligator sinensis | reverse complement strand
AAATCCCCCAGCCAGTGGATCGTGGTGGACCCGAGGCCGTTGTTGGCCAGTTTTGCCAAGAGGTGATCATGGGATACCTGACCGAAGGCTTTTTTTGAAGCCAAGATATATGATGTCAATCTCCTCTCCCTTGTCCAGGTGATGGGTCACCTGGTCGTAAAAGGAGATGAGATTGGTCTAGCAAGACCTATCTGCAACAAACCCATGCTGGCTATCTCTCAGGATGTCGCTGTCTGCCAGTCTGTTGAGAGTGGCCTCTCTTTAATAATCTTTTCTAAGACCTTCCCTGGGATAGAGGTCAGGCTGATGGGCCTGTAGTTTGCCGGATCCACTCTCCTCCCTTTCTTGAACATAGGCACCACATTGGCCTTATTCCAATCTTCAGGCACTTCACAGAGTGCCAGGAGTTCTGAAAGATCCGTGCCAGGGCCTGGGCTATGATGCTTGCCCGGGCCTGGGCTATGATGCTAGCTAGCTCCTTAAGTACCCTGGGGTGTAAATTGTCAGCACCAGCTGACTTGAAGGTGTCCAGTCTCTCAAGGTGTTCCTTCACGAGGTCAGCATTGATGGAGGGCAGGGAATCTCTCTCACCCAGGCCTCCCTCACGCAGGCCCCCCTGTCCCATAGTGGGCAGGGGCGTCCCATGGGACTGATGAAAGACCGACGCAAAGTACCCATTTAATAGGTTGCTTTTTTCCTGGGCGTTTGGTTGTCAGTTGTCCCATCTGGTTTAGCAGGGGTCCAATGTTGCCCCTGCTTTTCCTCTGACTCCCCACATATCTGAAAAAGGACTTCTTATTGTCCGTGATGCTCAAAGCTAGTTCTTTTACAGTGTTATAAGCAAGAATTGTTGTGGGTGATATCCAGTGTTCCCTCTAAGCTGTGTGGGGTGTGTGGCCGGGCAGGCGCGCCCAGCAGCACGGTATGAGCGCAGCTGCACATGCCACGCAGCTTAGAGAGAACACTGGGATATCTTTTATTGGACAAATTTTTGGGGACAAAGTACAAGCGTGTTTAAAACTTTCCCAGTGCAGGTGGTCCAATAAATTATATTGCTACAGAAATTAGTGTCTCTATTGCACTGTCATGGCTATAACATAATTCCAACACTTTTTACAGTGTAAAACTATCATTTTACCGTCTAGATATAAACCAGTTATCCTTTTGCATTTAGGATTGCACTAGGGGCAACGCGTAGGGGGTGCACGCGTGTGCACGTGCACCCCCTACCAAAAGGCACTGCCTGTGGGTGGCCGCTGCTCACCACCCCGCTGCCAACACCACCGGCGGCATCTGCGGGCGTTCTGTGATCATTGCTGGCCGCCGCTGGAGGCGCCTGCGGGTGGTGGCTGACCCCTGGTTGGCGTCCTGCCCCCAGTCCACCCCTGATTGCACTGGTGACGTCTGTGGGAGCTCCGTGCTTACCGCTCCCATACTCCTGCCACCGCCAGTGCAGCTGTGCCTCCGCAGCTGCTGGGGGCATGCGTCATTCATGGATTGCACTGCAGATTTGCGATCTGCATAAACCAGTTCTTAAAAGTTCATGGATTTGTCCTTTGCATATATCTCTACAGAAAGAGAGTACTCCATACAGGATTTTCAGTAAAAGCTCTAGGTAAACAGATAATGAAGTTGTGATAACTTTTTCTTGGGCTCAAAACTTTATGTTCAGTTCTGGAGAGGATATTCTGTACTTCTTTTTTCTTTATAGTACAGTTTATCAAGTATTTAGAAAATGACATAATACTACTGACTTCTTTATTTTACAGAAGTAGTAGGGTTTTTTTCCACTTAATTTTAATTACAATAAAAGAGATTTTATTTTCCAGCAAAATGTAAAGAGGCTTCAAAGCTGATATAATTGATTTTTTTATTTATTTTTTTGGTTTTAAATGACTAAATCTAGTCAAGTATGAGCTTCCATATTAACTGTAATTATGCACATTAAAATACAGTACCAGTACATGTTAAAAGTAATCTGGTAGTGTAATTTGCAGTGAACATAGTGTAATTACAGTGTTCAGTTAAACATTACATAAAGCTACCATAAGTACAGTATTTACTCAATTGAAAGATGATGCATTTTCCCCCATTTAACATGGGGGAAGCCCCTCATCTTAGAGTCAAGTATGAGGTGGTGTGGGACAGGCAGCTGCTATGGTTCCAGCTCTGGCCCCAACCCTGGGTCAGGGCAAGAACCAAAGCTGCTGACTAGCCCTCTTACCTTTGCACTCCTTGCTGCTCCTTCCCTGCAGTTTCCATGCCCCCCTCCTGCCCCGCCCCATTTTCCCTTCTCCTCCCTCCCTGCCACATTCCCCCTTATCTTTGCACTGGTGCCTGCAGGCTCTGTCCTCGCTGCAGCCTGGCATATGGAACTTGGCCCCAGCCTGGCCCTATAGCAGCAGTGCTGGATGTATGCTGCTGCTATGGGGCTGTGGCTCCAGTGCCCCAGGCTGCAGTGGGGAAGGAGCCTGCTGGCACCAAAACAAAAGTAAAGGAGTGGAAGGGCAGGCAGGGTGGTAGTAACTTCAGGTGGGAGAAAAAGATGGGGAAGGAGGGATGGACACCCAAGGCTGCTATGGGGTGCAGAAATAGCATGGAGAGGGAACAGGGGGTGGAGGCTTAATACAGTGGGGTAATAGGCATAAGGAGAGAGGTTGGGGGGCAGGCTGCAACGGACAAACTGTATGTCTCCCCCGACTGCCTCCACACTGCCTGTTCCACACTGCTTCCTTTTAATTAAATTCTGTACATGGAAAATTATGATAAATATATACATTTTCCATGTGTGTAATTTAATTGGGGGGGGGGGAATTGTCTTAAATTCAGAGTTGTCTTAGATTTGGGTAAATTTGGTAAGTGGAAGAAAAATCTAGTGGGAATTTTTAATTTTTGAGACTTGTCTGAAGGTGATAAGCTTTGCAAAAATATATTTGTGCAGTCCAGTTTGAAATAATTTAAATTTTATGGGGAAAATCACATAAATGTTTAACAAGTCGCTTTAACCATTGACATCAGTTCCTAGGAAATTTCAAATAACTTGGCAATGTGGAAGTGCAGTAGCTGCCTGCTCCACGTCACTTCATACTAGATTCTAAGACAAGGGGCTCCTATTAAGTGGGGGAAAAACCCATAGTCTTTCAATTGAATAAATACTGTAATTATGATAGTTGTATGTAATGTCTAACTGAACAATGTAATTATGTATGTAATTATGTTTAACTTGGTGCTTAAAGTTAAATGCATCAGTTTCAAGGTGGCTTGTTGGACTAGGGTTTGTTTCCCCATCCCCCTCTTTCCACTCAAGCAGCAGTTAGTCTTGCATCGAATACCTGGCTTCCAGTGTCAAACAAGTGTGGCTCTTATGGGTTGCAGCCCAGACACCAAGGCAGAGACTTGCACACATCCAATTTTAAAGGCCTGTTTCTGGCCCAGTATTATACAACTGGACCCACAACCCACATTAGCAAAAACTTCTTGCCTGCAGACCAACCCAACCTGCTTTAGGCAAACCTGCACCCTGACTCAAACTCTGTTCAAGTTAAATGCTGCTGACACATGTGGAACCCTTCCCCCCTGCTCTTTCCTGGAATCACCATTGGATTAGTTTGACCTGGCTCCTCAGCATCTATATAGATTACATGCCTTGGGAGTTTCTGGATTCATTTATCTAATAGCTGATTCAATCAGCTATTAAATAAAAGCACCAAAAGGCCCCGCTAAAGCACCTGATCTATACAAACATTAAGGTCAAACTAACACACTGCCTCTTCTGGGCATGCATTGGGCTTAGTGCAGGAGCATAGCAGGTTTAAAGTAAAGCACTGTTTGGGGGGGCGGGGTTGCGCCTGTAAGCAGCTGTGCAATGTTAAAGTACAAATTTTTACGTTTATATATAAATTAATTATTTGAACATTACAAGTTTTGACTGCAATCAATTTTTAATTAAGAGATATTAATTAAGATATTACTACTTGGTATTAATGCTTTATAATTAAGAGGGATTAATTAATTAAGATAGATTAATGCTTTGAATACTTGGTAGCAATTACCTTCTAATTTTAAAAAAAGACCCCAATAGTTAAACTGAAATTTAAAACTTACCCATTCTAAGATGTCCTGGTTAAATTACTGTGAAGAAAGACTATCATCCACTGCTTCTGGTTTCAGCTGACTTATTCTTTCTTGCAAAACAAATCTGGCAGTTGAAAAATTCTTCTCTCTCGGGGCATTGGTTGCCAGGATTGCCAATACAAAGTGAGCTATTTGAGCCAGGTTTGGGAACATAGTACCGTATTCCTTCTGCCAACAGAAGAAATCACATTCTCCATCTTTGGCCATTTTGATAATCTTTTCTTTGATGTATGATTGTACTTCATCTGGAGGCAAACTGTCATCGCTGGAGTCTTCAACATCAGATAAAACTTTGGCCTTGGACATTTTAATTTTTTTTGCAGGTGTGCAAACTGGTGTTAATTACCCCCTGCTTACAGCACAAGATTGTTCCTTTCGGTCCTGAATTTCCTTCACCAGCCATTGCACTTCATTCTGGACACAAAGGGCATCCACGTCATTGCTTTCAAGAAGCTTTGAACTTTTCCATTTTGATTGAAAAAACATTGTGATTTTATGCAGGATGTGAACCTCAATTTTTTTCCACAGAATGGAGAGGCATTTACTTTTCAGCAAAGAGAAGGGTCATGTGAAGGCTGAAGGTGACATTTTAGCCATTCAAGCCAGACTACAGTGCGATGCAGCATCAGAATTTTGGAAGCTTCCAGGGCTAGTGTTGCTTCTCTGAAATGTTGAAGAAATTAAACTAAACTTTCAAGGCAATCTTAAACTCAAATCGTTGAGGCGGTGCTCTTCTCCCCTCTGCACCAGCACCATGCGGATTTCCTCATATTGGGAATGGATGAAGAGTATAAGATGAAGACTGTTCCAGTGTGTTTCAGCAGATTCCTTCAGTGTCTTCTGGAGCCAGTTCTGTAAGTTGGACTGTTTGAAGAAGGTCGCCAATGTCTTTGTAGCATCAGTGAGGCTGGCAATTTCTTGGATGACCGTGTTCTTCAACCGCGTTTCGATTGAGTGTGTTGCAACGCAGTATTTAGCAGATGTGCACAGCAGTTCAGACGCATAACAGCTCTCAATGCTGCAGCAATGGTAGCCCCATGATCTGTCACATAAATGAGATTTGAAAAGAGGTCATCCAAATTGAACTTCTGTAGTGCCCATATGATAGCTAGCTTAATATTCTCTGCAGTTTTTTGTAATGAATTGTGCCATTCAGCTGTACACAAAACATTTTCCTTCAGTATCCACAGCTCTTGCTGCTATGCATTCCCCGGAAGGGCTGTGGGCTGGGAGGCCGCACCAGGCTGTTCCTGGGGGAGGGGGCCTACAGGCCCCCAGATCTGCGTGTGGGATAACAGTAGACTGCCGCTGCAGGCTAGAGCCGGCGGTGCCACCAGGCTCTCCCCAGTGCTTGGCGGGCAGGTTGGGGTGGCTATGGCAAATTTTAGGGTGGCAGCAGCCCCCCTCCTAGTACTGCCGCCCGCCTGGACCACCAGGAAGAGCCCAGTGTCGCCCCTGGCCCCAGCCTTGCTTGCAGGAATGAGGCCATGGCGCTAGG
>NW_005842162.1:407796-429285 GCF_000455745.1 Alligator sinensis | reverse complement strand
GCATTCCCCCCCCCCTGACAGAGCCCTCCCGGGAGGCGTGTAGCAGCAAGAGCTGCACATGCACACCACCCCGCCCCCCAGGATCAAGAATGGACGATCAGGATTGAGGAGCCGGAGTTCAGGAAGTGAAGATCTAACTGTAGTTTGAATGAAGGAACTGGCTGTGAGGAAACAGGAGCCAGCAATCAGGAGCAAGGAACCAGTGGTCAGGATCAAGGATTGTGGGCAAGGACTAAGTACTAGACACAAGGGAGCTGCCCAGGGAGGCATCTCTGTGTTGAGTACCCTGAGGAATACCGAGAAGTCAGCTGCTTATCTCCAGACAGCTACACCTGTGTGGGTAACCAGGGCCAGTGAAGGCAATTAGGCTTCTGACAGCCAAGCCCAGTCTGATAATCAAGGCCAACTGGAGACTAAAGCCTGTCTGCTGCTCTGACTCTTGATGCTAAAGACATTTTTCTTTCCCCTAAGGAAAAGAGAGAAAGTTTCATCCTTGCCCCTCATGGTTTGATCAGCTCTACTTATGAAAGTATAGTTTATTTAATAATTTTCCCTTTCAGATGCACAAACCTGCCTGGTAATTTTCTCAAACTCAGGAGACTTGCTTCTTATTTCAGTAAAGCTTTAATAGCATGGGACAAAAATGGGAATGCTCAATATCCCCACACCTGAATTTTTGGTACTTGCTGCAGGGGTGGAATTCACAAACCCTGGTTGAGGGACCTAAGTGTCTTATTTTTTAAATATGGTAATTTGGGTGCTTCTGCCAGTAGATGAGAAGTATGGAAGAGGAGTGTGTCTTGAACCCCTCCTCTCTCCCAGGTGAAGGTACCAGTTTGATACCTCTCTTCAATTGCCATTTAGGCCCTCATGTGAGACTAAGGTTTATAGCTAGATACCCATGCCTAGATTTAGGTGTTTAAGTCATTATCCCTCTATGCACAGGTGACTGGCTGGTTAATTTTTTTTTGAAGACTTGGCTGGTGGTGCCCATGTTTTGCACAGTATCCTGTGGTTACAACACTTGCTCGGGGGTGGTGGGGATGAGGACCTGGTTTTAGGCCCTCAACCCGAAGGGATTCAAATCCCTGCCTCCCACCTCTCAGGTGAGTGCTGTAATAACCAAGCCGGAACTGGACTGGGTTGGGCTGAGGTCACCCTTCTCTTCCTGTTGAAATGTTGGGTTCCTGTACAGAAAGGAATCAAGAGTTATGGGGCCAGAGACAGCCAAATTCCACAGTTTTAATAGAATGGCAAGAGGGTGCTCATAACTTTAGCCTGTAACCTGATGGTTTGGCTACATTTTTGGGAAGTGAGAGATGTGGTTGTGGGGGGGAAGAGAGGGGACTTATATCCCACTTCCTTGGTGAGTGCAAAAAGTGGATGCTATTGCTGCTGCTTTACAATGAAAAGCACTTGGGCTGCCAATCTCAATGTTGTCGGCATTGGGTGTGTTCTAAACACACTCCTGAGGCCTGTCCCGAAGAGATGCCTAATTTGTGAATCCCAGATGGCCTTAGGTGGGACATACGTGTCAAGACATTCAGCTCAAGCAAGATAGTGCAACATCTGAACTTTATGTGCTTTACTCCATGTTTGCCAGAACAGTAGGTGGCTAGAGGACCTCAGGCATCTAAGTGGGAGAGACAGAATTTCTGTAAATCAGTCTTTTGGATGTAGGTGCTTTAATTCCATTTTGCCTTTATTTAGACATATAAAAAATCGTATATGTAATGGAGACCCCACATCCCAGCCAGGTGTTCCTGAGCTTGTCTCATCCACCTACTCCAAGCTTGAAAGCACTGGGGAAGCTGCTACAGGGTCCACCTCAGCAGTAGCTCTCAAACATGCTAAAGACAGAAGTCTCAGGAGTAGCTGTGGAGTGTCTGCATCAGCACACTTGAGCTACTCAAACCTAGTTTTGGAGTGCATGAGTGAGACCAGGTTTGTAGATGGTGCGTGGGAACATCCTGGATGGGAGCTCAGACAATAACCTAAGTTCTTTTGTGTATCTTGCCCGTCATGCTGTAGTGTGTGGTATTTGTATTGTTGAGACCCCATTGTTTTTGTGAAGCATCTTTCAGTAGATTGAATAGTTTTATTTATTCCTAATGTTGCAGAAGTATAAAGAATTTTCTCGCTAGTAGGGTAGTAAAACACTGGAACAGGTTATTCAGAGAGGTGGTGGAAGCTCCATCCTTGGAGGTTTTCAAAAGCCCGCTAGGCAAAGCTTTGGCTGGGATGATTTAGTTGGGGCTGGTCCTGCTTTGAGCAGGGCGTTGGACTAGATGATCTCCTGAGGTCCCGTCCAACACTAATTTTCTATAATTCTATGAAAATGAACTAATCTGAAATTTTGAAACTAAGCAGTGAAGTATACTTTGATAACCCATCTTTGAATTGTTCATTATAATTATCTGCTTATTCACCGGCTTTCCAATATATAACAAGTGGTGCTCTTGATGATTTAGCTGAGTGTTTGTGATTTTACGCCTTAGTAAGAGTACAAAATCAACAAACAAGCTAAATCTGCATTGATAAATAGTAATTTGAAAACAGATTGGAAAAAGTGTATCCGGCATAGTAAAATTACTTTTCACTATGCCAGTAATTTTAAGTCCTATACATGTTTGGATTGCTTTTTTGACCATGTATCCAAAGGTACTATACACAGATGTTAGGGGGTTGGAAGGGACCTCGTGAGATCATCGGGTCCAGTTCCCCTGCACTTGGGCAGGAGTGTTGAGTTGTTTTTTAAAGGTCTCCAGGGTAGGTGATTGTACCACCTCTGGAGATTAAAATTATTGGCTGGCACATTCCCTTGTTGGGGCCTTTCTCTCTGCTTGGGGCCTCTCACCCACTTTGGTTAAAATTGTGCCAACCGATTTACTTCCAGAATATTTTTTACATTCATCAATATTTAATATGTCTGGTAACTGCATTTATCTTATGTCTAAATATCATTGCTTTTGTCTCAATACTTTATTCAGTTCAAATGAAATAAGTCATTCTTTTTTTTTACAGTAAAGGTTGTCTCCTAGCTCTTCATTGAAACATTGATTCTTGTCTTGTCACCTAAAATTAACCAAACTAAATCTCATTTAAAAAAAATTGGGTTGTAACCAGATACAGAAGAATCCAGATGCAATTGTTTAACAGATGTTCACATTTTGAAAATCAGTTAAAACATATTTGTTACCTCTGCTTGAAAGCACTATGGTTGAAAAACTTTGCATTTGACTTACTTCATTAGTCTTAAGACAAAATGTTTAGTTTCGGTTTTCTCTGTTTAGGGAAAGTTTGATGGGTTATTTGGAAGATTTTTCAGTATCTTTGAGCCCAGGAAGGAAGATTTACATTTTCAGAATTTGCAGATTATAATGTAAGGGACCTCAGGAAGCAGAGTTGAGTTGCAAGGATGTGTAAAATTTCTAAAATATAAAACTGAGGCTTTTTAAAGCCTTTATCAGTATTGGCTGGGTATGGAGTCCCTAGTGGAGCCCAAAATGTTCTCCATGGCAGAACTCATGTAGGGATTAGACTGCAGAAATAGATGCACCCTGGGGTTCAGCATAGCTCGCAGACTTTCATAATTCTATTAAATCTGTGAATTACTGTAACTGGGATGTCCCTGGAGTCTGTTTCACAAGACAGTGTTTGCATTTGGTGTCTTCCCAGCAGAAGTCAATTGGAGCTCCTCCTGGGAGTTTGGCACTTTCAAAAACCTTACTCAAGTGCCTTACTTCAGTTCCTGTTTTTGAAAACTTGGGCCCTTTTATTTTGTTCAAAATTTCAGGCCCAGTGCAAGATTTATTAGCTGCATTGTGTGCTTTCTGGCTGTTCATTGTGATCATTAAATAACAATCAAGGCTATTTCTGTGTGACGAGAGATCACTTGTTATGTTTTAATTTTCACTCGGAAGAATAACTATTAGCATTTAAATTGAAATTGCTAATTTCCCCTTGTATATGTCCTTAGGGCTCAATTCTGTCAGTTTCTGTGTACTTCAGTTCTGATATAGTGAGGCCCTTATAGATAGTTGGTGTGTTTATTCGCTTGCCTAAACATCTTGTTGGATTAGGGCCAGATTGTTTACCATTTTGTAGGATTAAACCGTGAGGAAATTCCAGTGAATGTCACCATAGACCCTATTTCTCACTGTTATATTACAGCTAGATTTTATTGAAGTCAGTGGGAATAATTCATAACCTGTGAGGAGAGAATAATATGCTCATGATTTTAAAACAAGCCAGACCTATGGTTATTTGTTTAATGTTCTTCACCCTATGACTTAGGATAATCATTCTATACAGATAAAAGGTACAGTTTAGCACTGATCATGGAAATCTCTCTCTCCTTCGCAATAAAACAAGCACATGCATCTATTTAAAATATATTTCATTTTCCAGTTTTAATTTTCCTTTCTGGGATACTGCCTGTTGCAGGAATGGCATCAGTGTTTCTCTTTATCATTGTTATTTGGAAAGGTTTGGTCAGTTAAAATCCAAAGCATTTAAGAGTTTGTCATTGACATGATAGTGTTAGTAATCGTTATCTGTAATTTGGAGTTGCCACAGTACTAGTAAGTCTCCCACTCCTGGTAACTCCGCAAGTTGTTGTGTCTGGCTCCTGAAATGCAAGATATATTTCAAAGTTCCCGAGTCTGCCTGACCTTGAGCAATATCTCTTTTGTTGGCCTCTCTGGCGCATTTCCTAGGCACAGGCCAGCTGTCACTCCTTCAAGAAAAATTCAATGATTTTACTTCCTCAGGGTCTATGCTGTAAGCCTTCATTAACACCTATTTACTCAGGAACACCATTTTGAACAGTGTTACCTGAGATGGGCTTTGCAAGGGTTCCAGGATAAATCCCTCTATATCCAGCACAAGAAAAGACACAAATTTAGACTAGTAAAACATGTGTATGCAGTTTCCTGATTTACTTTCCTTTAGCATTCTTTGCTGTTAGGTCACTGTCCTATAGTCCAGGCTTTGGCCTCTTTCCTATGGTTTCTCCTTCAGATTGTGTTGTCTAGGAACATAGAGTTTTCTGTGGAACCAGGGCAAAGTCATTAGGCACCTCACTCATGTGGAGTCCCATAATTTGTATATAAATCTTCATGAAGTTGTCAAAAATTGGAAGACAGTTTTCATTTCAACTCTTAGCCAAAATTGTTAATGTTTGATTTGCAGGTTGGGGAAGAGATGGCTGTTTTTTGTTTGGCTGCTGCTTTTTTTTTCATTGTTTATTAACTTTAAGTTTAGTTGAGGCCTTAGCATGCTCATCTAGTCTATAATCATTCTACAGGAGATCTTAAAAGGCATGTGCATCTTATTCCAATGGAAAATAAGGCCTTGAAAAATTCTCAGCTAAGTCTTTAATATTAATGATCATTTCTATGTATAAAAGAAAAGGATATGACAGTGGAGGCTTAAACTTGTGCTTTTCATATACCTGTTTATTTTATTTTAGGCATATTGTTTTACATATAGTTTTTCTCTGTGGCTTGGCTCTGATCTGACAGTGCAGTAAGTATGTGCTTAAGTTTAACTTCCCATTAACCTTACTTGGACTGCTCACACAGTTAAAAATAACTATTTTATGAAGCACTTTGCTGAGTTGTTTCCTTTTGGACAATTTCTAATTTTAACATAATAGTCAGTTCCATTTTCAATCATATAGCAAGAAACGAAAATATGAAGTAATTGGTACCAGATTTAACTGAGAAGTCTGTATATAGGGACAAGGTACAAAATAAATGAAGAGAAATTCTTTTTGTACTTTAGAACTACATTCATAAATCATATTAAATTATGTTGCAGCACCTAGACAAGCGGCATTAAAAATGAACTTCAGACTACAAAGTATGTGGTTCTGTCACATTGATTATCCAGCATGCACCCTTAATTGATAGCAAAATATGTTGTTTTCCTGGAAAAAATTTTCTCCCATCCTTCAAAGGCATCTACACGGCTGCCTAGCAGTGGTTAGCTGTACAAAAAGCATTAATTTTAACAATTTTCTTAAAATTGAGATTAGCAGATACAATTTATGGTTCATACAGAAGAGGTTTGTTATGGAATGTATACACTTATTTTTCATTTTTAATCTTCCTTTAAATTGTTCTATATGCCTAATATTCAAATGATAAGCTGATGCCTTTTCCATTTCAATTAATCTGACATAGTCCAATCTTAAAACAAGGCAAGCTGCGTTCTTAGAATTTATTAATCAGACATTTTTAAGACTAGGCTTTACTTTGTATGAATAAATCAAGTCCTCTGCTGCTTTGTTTAAGACTTCAAGGATTATATTGCTGGAGGTGATAAGTTTTCATAGTTTTAAAAGTGTATTAGCATATACTAGTAATATAGTAGCAACTTGTTTTTGAACAGTATTTTCAACATTTTCCTAGTCATTAATCATTTTTAAACAAATGAAAGGGAGGGAAGAGAACGTTTTATGGCCCTAGTCTTGCAATTAAATCCATGTTAGATGACTTTGTACCTTTAAAAGAAATATATTTCCTTTTGAGTACATGGAAGGAATACAAAATCCATTAATTTCCTTCAGAAATAGTCTGATCGGACTCAGATATGAGATGATTTTTTTTTCTCTTTTCCATTTCCTCCTGTTCTTGTGGAATTCTGTCCATGGAAATGCGAAGTTGGATTTTGGTGCAGTTATGAATAGTGGTATCTAGATGGGAAATGATACATGCTACACAATAACATAGAAAGAGACAGTGAAGACATGGGGTAGATATGTTGTGATCTATCCAAAAAGCCTCAGTTTCCATGAATAACAGTTATAATAAATATGAAACCGCATATAATCAATTGCCTGAATTGCAGCATATCTACTTTTGTAGGACCAGCATCTCAAGTTAAATTATTTCTCAATAAAGAAACAGAAACACCTAGGGAGGCATCTTTTTGAGTGTAAATATAAATGAAAATCACAAAAAACAGCTTTAAAAAAATCTTACAGTAAGATTTTTATGATCAGTATTAACTCATGCGAATGTGTAATGCCTTGGTCCCTGGTTTATAGTGACATTATAACTAGGGCTGCACCGATGAAGATTTTCTTGGTCAATACCAACAGCCAATTACTAACCAACCGTATGTGCCGATCCGATAACTGATATTTAAATAATGCAAAACATTTTAAACTACTGGCATAAATCTATTTTTGGTGCTTTCCAGCAGCCTCCTGCATCTTATGTATTAGTGTCCCCATGCTTAAAAGCATAGCATGCTTGAGCTAAAGCTCATTGACAAAGCTTTATTTCAAGTGCCGCCACCATCATTTTTAATCACAGGGGTTCTGATACATGAGACACTGCTGCACTTTAAATAGAGCAGCTCTCTGGGCCAGGCTCTCTGATCTCTTCTCTCTGCCCAGGGTAGGGCCATGGGACCATTCTAGGCCTGGAGAAGCCAGCCACTCCTCCTCTGCAGCTGGGCCCCAGAGAGGGGACTTCAGAGGCCCCTTCCCATCCTGGTGATGCTGCTGCCAGGGGCAGGGCAAGACCCCATGGCCCGCAGGGGACACTGAATGGACCCAGCCCTGGGAAGGGCAGAACCTGCCTAGGCTGAGGAGTCGGGGGAGGACCCTGCTGCACACGTGGCTGGGGTGGGGGCGTAGAAAGCAGCTGCCTTGCCCCTGCCCCTGGGCCATGGGCCCCCAGGCACTGTAGGCTGAGGTATGCTGGGCTGAGCTGAGCTGAGCTGGCCAGCTGCTTGGGCCCTGTCTCTTGGGTGGGAACCCAGGCATCCGGGGTCCCAGCCAGAAGGCATAATTATCCGTAAATGTTATCGACAACAATGGCCAAAAAGAGCTAGTAGCTGATAATGTCATTTCCCTTTTATCGGTGCCGATCCAATAGGCAACTAACATATTGATGCACCTCTAGTTATAAACGCAGTACTTCCTGATCATTTGAATGTTATGTCTCCCTTTTTGAAGTTCAAGAAAATGAATTTATTTCTTTCTCTCAAAGGAGGAGTCTAATGGAGCAACTTGGGTAATCTCCTCCTACTTATTTGTAACCCAAGTACAATAATTGCATTATTTATCTGAGATATTTTACCATGGTAAATGTGTAACCTCAGTGCACCAACTGGAATTTCAAGTAACACAGTCTACAGTTATACTCCATGAAATTACGCACAGGAAAATTCAAAATTATGTGCCAAGTCTCAGGAGCTGCACATGGCAGCACAGAGCCATCTCGGCCTGGCCCACTATCATGCGCCTTTGCAACAAGCTGGGCTGGCTCTGTGCCAGCATGTGGCACTGTAGGCAGGAGCCGTGGGCCATTGGGCCGGGTGGGCTTGATGCCTCCCATGTGGGGCTTCCAGCACTCCAGCAGGAAGGTATACATGGAAGCATGGAATCGCGTGTCATCTAGCTGGGTAGGCTCCGTGTCTCCATGTACGACTTCCTGCTGGAGTGCTGCAAGCCCCACGTGCTGGCATGGAGTCAGCCCAGTCTGGGTCGAAGACACGCACCAGCAGACTAGCCAAGCTGGCTCTGTGCTGCCATGTGAAGCTGCCAGGGGGCTCTGTCTGCTATGGCCATGAGCACCCCAAGGGCCTGCTACCACTGCTGCTGCTGCTAGCAGCGGCAGCTGGGACTGCACCGTGGGGGGGTGTGACGGAGGGACCTGCACCCACACGCCCACCCCACCCTCCCTTCTGCAAGCACAAGCTCTCCTCCCCACTCACCAGCTATACAGTTACATGCCACTGCAAGTGGTGCCTCCCAGCTGGAGTGCCAGGAGTCCCGTGAAGGTGGGGCCACAGAGCCCACCCAGGTTAAATTATGCAAAATTATGCAACTATGTGCAGTTGTACGCTTTATGTGCAAAATGATGCAATTCCCCAGGGTGTAAGAAGAGTATGATAACTTAGATGATCCAATCTCCACTTGTAGCTTGGGACCCAAGTTCATTAAATGGACAGTTGACTTGGGTTAGAGCAAATTTAATGCTTTAATGATTAATCCATCCTTTACAACATTTCATAAGTATATGATGTTGTAAGGTCAAGCTGAAATATATTAATCTGGAATTTAATTTCAATCAGTTGTTTTACCCATACTAGAGCTACCTCTGTCAAGATTTTGCTTTTCTAGGTCCTTTGGTTTTATCTAGTGTATAATTATATCTTTAAAGTATTGTTCTACATTTTTATTTTTGATGTCCCAGGGCATCTGTAGTCTCAGATAATCTTGTTAATATGGCTGTTCAATTGGACTCTTTGTTTTCTTATCTTCCTATAAAGTATCTTGAGCTTCCAAGGGTATGTTTAAAAGTACTTGGGCAGATGAGTAATAGTACACAGCTTCAGTTTGGTTTCCATATAAGAGACTGGGGGTAGTCCAGAAACTGGTATACATTACCATCTTAAATT
The DNA here is from genome assembly GCF_000455745.1 of Alligator sinensis. NCBI lineage: Eukaryota > Metazoa > Chordata > Crocodylia > Alligatoridae > Alligator > Alligator sinensis. Next base: position 419,865 of record NW_005842162.1, on the reverse strand, counting down.
TTGTCTCTCCAAAGCAGTAGTCAGGGGAAATGGGCCAGACTCTCTCTCTTTGCTCCCCCACCCCTTGTGCCCGGTGCTTGTCCCTCTGCTGCCTGTCCCTCCTGCCACTTGCTCCCCCCACCCCCCCAAAGTGCCTGCTCCCACTGCTACTTGCATCCAGTCTTCTGTTGCCTACCCCCTGCTACATGTCCCCCTCCTGCCTACCCCCTCTGTGACCTGTCTGTTCCCTTGCTGCCTGCTTTTCTGCCCTTACCACCTGCCCCCTTGCTGCCTGTCCCTGGTGCCTGCTCCATCTCTGCTGCCTGCTTGCTCTTCCCTTTGTCTGAGCCTGCTCCCTAACACCTTCACCCCTTCCCATCGCTTATCTTTTTTGGGCAGCAGCTCTGGCTCCAGGGCAGTCAGCTTGGCATTCCTGGCCCCAGCCCATGCCTACCTGTGCTAAGAAGAAGGAAAGGTGGCAGCTTCTGGCCCAGCTGGGTCGGGCTGGATCTGGAGCTGAAGGTGAGCAGTTGGAGTGGGAGGAGATGGCAGATGGAGTAGGTTGCACACCTTTCCCCCTGCCATGCCATACACTATGGGTCTTCCTTGTGTGTTTTCCTCCCACCACACAGTATCCGCCCCCTCTCCTGCTCCATGAGCCACCCTGGCCCAGGACAAGGTGACAACTCGGCTCTGGCTTTGACCCTGAGCCTAGGGCCAAAACCAGAGCTAAGCCACCACTTGTTCTTGGTTGGTACTGTAATTTAAGATGAGGCTCCATCCCTTCCCCTCCCCAGTGGTGGCTGAGGGGGAAAAACTTTATTGGATTCGAATATGTGTGTAAAAAGTTATTTTTTCTTTTCTTCTTTCTATTGCTTGCTTTGTTCTTGAGATCCTTGTATGTATGTGAAAGTTTTGGACAAAAACTGGCATATATAGTAGGGTTGCAGCATTGTTTTAACTATAATGGTCCAGGAAATATACAAGAAGCAAAGTTGTTTTTTGTGTTATCTTTTATTGGACCAAGTATATAATTGAGAAAGTTGTTAGACAAGCTTTTGGGCACAAAGTGTTCTTCTTCACGTCTGTTACTTACAATTTCACAGTCTTTGAATCCCATAATAACTTTCCATGGAAAGTGGGTGACAGACCTTTTCCCACATTTTTGAAAAATATATACTATGATACTTTTCATTTTAAACACTGTCTCTAGTGGGTTATGGAATAGAGAAAATCCCACACAATTTACTGATTCGTTTTGATGCACTGGCTGGGGGAGTAGTTAGCTGATTGCACGATTTCACAATGATTACACACTTAATTTATACAACACAATTTTATTTTAAAACTCTTTGCTACGTATATAACACTACTTAGCTTTAAGAAACACCACAAACATTAAAAACACAATAATTACATATATCAGAAACAATGCTCCAAATGCACTTCCTTCCCAAACAATGCTATAAGAATTAGTGTTACAAAAACAACTACAATTACAACTAAAAGTTAAATTTGAATCAATACTGTTATTTTTCATAATATACTTACAGTCCTAGAATTCTGAGAAGCCAAATACCAAAATACGGTTTCATTCCTCAGTAGTACGATTTAATGGGTTGGCCTCAGTAGTACGGTTCAATAGGCTGGCCTCAGCAATATGATTCAATGAGCTGGGCTCACCAGTGATAGGACTACGTCCCCTTCCTTTAGTCCCTTTCGGGCGCTCCGCGGCTTCAGCGTGAACTAAGAGATTCGTGTTCACGGAGAGGCTTGATTAGGCGATCAATCTAATCTGAACTTATACTTGCGATTCTTCCTTCGTTGTTCTGCAAGTGAAGTCACCTCCAAATTGGGACAGTAAGTTACAGGTTTTTATTGAGTGAGCTGCCGTCATTGGGCTCCTCCTACTCAATTCATCATAACTCCCAAATTTGGGCTCGGATCTTACTCAACAGAAATTACCTTTGTTGAGCATTTTTAAATTATTCTTGGGGAGACTTCCATATCACTGTAAATACTCTTTTCTTTTTACCAGTCTGGTTAAAAGGCCCCAGGCTTTGATTTCTTGGAATTTAGGACATTTACTTTCTTTGTAAAAAACTTCTAAAGGTACAATTTAGATTAAGGTTTTAGGCGAAGTCAGGACATTTTGCACGTAGCTCCGAAACAATGAGCTAGATAAGGAGATAGATTCTATCTTCTTCCTGAAACTGGCTAATGGGCAATCTTTACAAACATTCAAACTATTTCATTCAATATGACAAACACCTGACTATTGTAGTAAGTTAAGCCATTTTCTGTAGAGCTCTGAACATAAATAAAGGCAGAATATCTAAATGTTAGGAGAGCATGATTTTTAGCACATCAAAAATGACATGTTTACAGAACATCGGTGTAACTTGTTACTATGCATCATAAGAGCAGCTGTCAGTTTTAGTGCAATGGACTGCAGTGAAATATCTGTCATTTCAGTTTATCTTACTTTCAAGCATCAGATAGCTTTTTCAAAAATGTATTTTATTTGGCATTCCAGTGGTGATGGCAGTTAGTATTTATCTGAGAAAAATAATTTTTGTAATAGCAAAACTGAAATTTTGTGCTGAGGTAACAGTTTCTACCTTTAAAAAATCATTATTCTTCCACATAGTACAAATATAAATAGAACCATTGACTTCAACGTAAATGGCTAAGGAGAATGTCACGCTGAACCTACTTGTAGAAATTTGTTATTCTGACTCTAGTCTCAACCCCATTCCACAATATGTTTTAACAATTTCCAGTGGCATAACAGTGAAGTTAATGCTGATCAAATGGTATCCAGAGCTTAGGGCATCTTTACACGTGATCTGGGGTTGGGGTGGAGGGATTCTTTAATTACAGCGGCTCTCAGTAGCAGCACTAATTAAAGTGCCTATAGCATCTCATGCATTAAGTGTCCTGTGCTTCAAAATGGTGGCATCTTTTGAGCGTTAGTTTTAAAGCACCCCCAGCGCCATTTTAAAGTGTGGGGATGCTAAATACATGAGTCTGCTAGAGCATGTTAGTTACCCTCTAGCAGACTCAAGTAATCAAGCATCCCCTAGCATCCCCAATCGAGCATCCTGGCCAGTCAACTTTAAAAATTTGGGGTAGTCCTCTTTAAACAGTTTTTATTGGCTGCCTCTTGCAGTGTGCAGATACCTGTCCACTAATGGCACTTTGCTAAATGGTATCATCCACTGGATTTGAAGGAAGGTGGTTGCAATTTGATTTTAGGGCCTCCAAAAAGTTAACATACTCTCTCTCTATAAAAAAGAAGATAGACAAGGTGGCTGCCAAAGTAGAACATAGTTGTTTATGGGAGCCATATATATTTGATAATATATTAATTATTTCGTTGTTTTTTTAAATACGTTTTTTTGAAGCAGGAAGAGGAGTGGAGAGTAGTAGATGTGATTCATAAATACACAAGAAGGTTCTGTTTGCATTCTGACAAATGTGCACTTCATCTCTTCAAGTTATTTGACCAGAGGATTTGCCAAAAGCCAGCAGTATTTTAATATAACATGATGTTCAAAATAGAGATTGTCACTTCCAGCTTTAATTATACAAGCATAGCCCAAGTTAAAATATATGCTACCTTATAATATATTAAACTGTTTGAATGTGTTAGCTAAGATTTGTTAGCTGAAGTATGCTAACAATACACCATTATATTCTACTGTAAACCTAAATTCTGATATTGATCTGCTAGAAGGGGTGCAGTTCTCAAGCACATTAAGGCCTGAGGATTATTTTCCATGAGTGCAAGAGATACAAAGCTAGCTTGGACTTTAACTTAGGTATTTGAACTCCTGAAAGCTGAGGTGGAGAAAGGCCTTGTTTTGAGTTGCTACTGATATTATCTAAGCCAGGGGTGTCAAGCGTATGGCTTGCGGGCTGGATCTGGTCCATGGAGCTGCCCTATGTGCTCAGCCAGGCTATTGGAAACTGGGGGCGAGTTACACAGCCTGCTGCAGAATTTGGGGGGCCCTTTGGCCCCGCTGGTCATAGCCATCGGCAACAAACTTGGCTTGCTACCACTGCCTCTGGTGCCATTGCCACCACCAGACCCCAGGCACTTCCAGACCTATCACGACTGCTGGACCTAAAGAGTTTTACCTACTGAAGGATCCCAACATTTAAGCAAAGCAAGTCTTTTGTTACTTGAAAAGCCAAGATCATAATAAAGGACAAAGATTTTTTTGGATAAGTCATAGTGGGTCTGCATCTGGAAGAAGTTATGTAAAGGAATTGTATAACTGTGTATCTTCCATGTTGTGTAGTAATCGAGACCTATTTGAGTTGTGGCATGATATAGCATGTGCTACAGAGTATATGGTTGCCTTTGCATTCAGGGTATATCAAACAGTTAAGTAGTGTCTAGTTCACATCTGTAGTTGGCACTATTGTGTGTATATATAATCTTGGCTTTAGTGTTTAGAAGGTTTAAATGTGGTAGTCCATGATTGGTGGAAGTTATTTCCCCATTCAAGCTATCGGGACTTCCCCAGAATTCTGGAAATGTACTGAAGATGGCGTGCACTTTTTTTTTTCACTTGGAAATGAGGTTTTTTCCTTGTTCCATAATAGTTGATATTCTTAATTATCTGTGAATAGTATACTTTAATTTACTAGAAAGTTAACATATTAGAGGCAGAAGGGATAATCTTTAAGTATCAGGGGTATCAAACTCACCTTGTGTCCAGGGCTAGATCTGAACCACTGGGCTTCTTGTGGGCCAGATCCAGACTGGCACATGAAGAAGCAGTGATGGTGGTGGCTCCATCTCCAACCTCAGGCATGTGGTGGTGGCTCCAACCTTTCCCATGTGCCCTTTGCGGTGGTGGCATCTCTAGCTTCATCACAGGCATGCGGCATGGGCTGGTGGCCGTGGAAGTAGGTCAGTGATTTCGGACAAAGCAGCTGGAAGATGCCCAGGGCTATATCAGTGTTTGCTTACCCTTCTGCCCCCAGTTGCCATACCCCCACTCATACTTCCTTAGTTTCAGTGGTTTGCTGATATTCTGGTGGACCAGATAGATCAGGTCTGCAGGCCATATCCAGCCTGCAGCCATTTGTTTAAAAACTCTGTCTTATATAATACAGGCCATATATTCTAGTTGAACCAGAGCATGTATTTCCAAAAAAGGTGTCCTATCCAGATTTAAAGACTTCAAGCGAACGAGAACCTGCCAGATCCTTTGGTAAAGTTATTCCAATTGTTAATTATCCTTACTGTTAAAAATATTGTACTATATTTGTCCTTTGACTTTGTTTAGCTTCATTTTCTAGTTGCTGGAAATAGTTATGTCTATACACTATACTTGAGACAAGCGTATAGGTTTCTGACTTACTAATTGCAAATTAAGTTGTATGTAAAGATTGCCAAATTTCTTATTTGAATGAGACCTATCAGTGTAGTATTCAGTATAGCTGTAGTTTGCGTAGGCTATATAGTTCCTCTAGTTATGGCTGCTTGCTCATACCTGGCAGACCCTTTAAGATAGTAAAAATAATTGAAGTAATTGTGTAATTCCACTTTTCTTGATTGTAACATTCATGCTTTAAATTAAAATTTGAAGATATTTCTAGGTCACATTATACATTAATTTCCAGTACTATGTACTCACTAGCTATTGGGTTTAAATTCACATTGACTGTATAGTTGTAGGGGGGTGTTGATCTTTTAAAATACCAGTGTATAAAACAAGTGTGTATTATAAAATCATAGGGCAGGAAAGGACTTCCAGAGGTCACCTAGTTCAACCACCTGCCTCAGCTGAGGCAGGATCATTCCTAGCCAAACCATCCTATAGATTTTGTAATCTAAACTCTTTGAAAAACTACCATCAATCCTGACACAATGCAAGAAATAACACCCTAACCCAGTGGTCTCCAACTCTTTTATGGTGAAGATAATTTTTTGGCATCCCAGGATCTGCCGTGCCTGCCCCTGCCATTCCCCCACCCAACCTCCCTGCTCACCGCCTCCTGGACAAATCACCCAGGCTCTGACCCCTCTCGCCCAGCCCAAACGGTAGGGGGTATGGCTCAGCCCAGCCATGTGTGTCCTGTTGCTCCCTATCATGGAGCCTCTGACAGACTGAGATCAACTGTCAGAAGCTCCACGATTGACCAATCAATTGAGATTGACTGGTTGGTGACCACTGCTCTAACCTGCCACAGGTAAAGGAGGGGAACTGTGGCATCTAATGTCCTGCTTCTATAAAAAGGTGTTAATATACAGTCAAGAGATTCCAGGTACATGGCCACGTGTAAAGGAAAAAAAATCTAACTTTCTATGGAAAATGTTTCTTCAATAGACAATGTCTTACACTCAACATATTTAACTTTCTCAAATATTTATATTTTAATTTTTGCTTCTCCCCCACTTGCTACCTTTTGACCAATGTTTTCTGACCTGAATAAGCAGGGTACAGTTTTTCTTTAAAACTATTTTCTTTGGATGTACTGATCCCCCAATTCCACTTCTCAAATGAGTATAGCAATACTGTTTTCTGCATCATAGTTTCAGCACACTAGAAATTATTTTTGAGTGTTCCAAAATATTAATATGTCTAGAAACACTAGTACAGGGTAAACTTGTCATCTCACTTTAGGCTATAGGTAGTATAACCTCGCTAGAGGCAAAGCACACAAAGAAATCAGTTTTAATATTTGCGGCAAGACAGTTCATAACTATTTTTAATCCAGCTTAAGTTCACTTGATACTTTGCCCAAGGTGGTCTTCTTGAAAGCTACATTGGACATATAAAATATAAGGTTGCTATATAGTGTGGACAAAGAGTCAGGTAGGCACATCATCTAATTTGCAGTAACAGCTTCTACGAAGATTCTAAAAATACCATACCTCTTCTTGGACCCCTCCTGCTATCTGAATGTTCTCATTGCAGGAAATAGCTTCACATTGTGCTTTGTGATTTTTTCAGCCCCAGAATGCTTGTCTTGGGATGAACGTTAAACACCACAGATCTGGTAGTTAAAGCAAAATAATGCTATTCTGCAGTGCTATTTAAATCAGAATTTACATAGTCTGTTCAGATAAGTTTGTCTAAATAGAAATACTAACATGATTTAATCCACCATTTTGTTTGGTCTCATTTCTTCTTTCCCAATCTTCATTAGCCCCTGGGGTTTTCAAATCAATCACATAATCTGAGAAACAAAATTGCCTTGTTTATTGTCTAAGAATGACTTCATTAATGCTATGTTTAACTCCACAATCAGACAGCTCTTCAAATAAAATCAGTGGATTTATTATTTATTTGTGACTTTACTGTTTGGAGATTTTTAGACTTGAAATTTGGCTTAAAGTTGTCAAATTCAGCCTGATTGTTGTGCAGCATGTCCATCCATTGCACAGTGAACTGGCCCTGATGCGGAACAAGCCCAGCTATAGTTTCTGCACTTCCTGGGTAACTGGCTACTCAAGAAGGATGAGGAAAAGATATCTGCCTAAACACTGTACTAGCCACTAAGACAAGGTCCACCAGGCTATATCTTTTGCCTTCTTCAGAAATATTCTGATCTTAGGGACTCAAAGACTATAGTGCAGAACTTTAACATTTTGTAAAATATGCACTTGATAAAGTGGCTAGGGGGCAGCCAAATTTAGGAGAGAGAGACCTTAATTTCTTCGGCTAATTCAGCCAATAGCCCTTGCTTCCATTATCTAGGATAGATGCCGCTTGTCTATCACCTGCAGTGAGAACTGCACTGATACCTACTTGAAGTAAGAGAGGTTACTTCAGTTAATGTAACTGTGCTTATTCAAAATCTTGTAGGCAGTATGAGCATGGTTGCCAACAATACATAAATACAAAGACAATCAGTAAAAAATAAGTCTAAAAATGGCTGTCCATAAAATGTGTAAAGAAATTTGAGCCATCTGTAAAAACACAAAGCTGCTGGTCTCCTTGATTGAAGAACACTCTTGGAAAGAAGATAGACACCTGATGCTTGATTGAAGGATGGATAGAGCGGAGCAGTACCAGCTAGTGTCTTCTTCATGGGTCCATGCCAGGACAGGGTGAAGAGTGGCCAGTGGGGTTAAGATTGGGCCATGGGCTGTTGGGAGAGCAGCATGGTTCAGGGTGTAACTGGGGTCCTCCCTGTGGGGGGTTAGTTAGGGAGCCCCTGGGGTAGGGGACAGCCTGGTGTAAAACTATTGCTGCAGTCAAGCTGTGTTGCCAACCTAAGATTTAAAAAAATATATATATTTTTTTTTTACTGGAAACTTTACTAACAAGCAGACTTTTTTTTAATACCAAGCATACTAAAAAAGTAAAAAAATAAAAAGGCCTGGTAGGGCCTGGCAGAAGAATTGCATTTATATAATGTAAAGCATATATCAGTAAAAAAGTAGAAACATGGGTTATTAAAGAAGTTTGCTTTTCAGTAAAAAGCTTCCAGATTGTCAGTAAAAATATTTTCTTGGATTGGCAACCCTGATTCTGAGGGGTGTATGTTGCGATATCCATCCTTGCTTCTTGGAATCTTCAGATACTGTGGGTTTTGAATCGAGGGAACTGAGAAAAGTTGACTTGCCTTCTATGTCCTTTCATGACAGTACAATGAGGCAAAGGGTATTGCTGCCTAGTTGTCTATTCTTGTGTGCATGGGTCAGTGGATATGCGGCTGTGTGCATGCATGCAGCATTTATTAGTGACATTATCGGTGATATGAGCCAAAAAAGTCAGTTGCCAAATGTAAATTTTCCTTTTATCAGTGTTGATCTGATCTTATATCGGTGCACCTCTATCAATAACATTTGAGATTTTGAAGGTTTTTTTTAAATATAATAACCATAGCAACAGTAGATCTTTTTAAAGAAGAAAGCTGAGAGACTGAAGAATTTTTTAGATATCTTTTCTTGCCTCCATGGGGGTATGCACCTCACATTTTTAGAAACACCGAAATAAGTACCGTAGTTAGAATACTTTTTAAAAACAAGCATTAAATGTGAATGAGTCCTTTCAGTGCAGAAATTAATGGGATTTACTATTGGAGAACTCTCTAATGTCCTTTCCTTGTGTTTCTAGTGGTTGTAGAGAACAAATTCATGAAAAAAGATAAACACACAATTTTTCTCAACTTTTGTAAATCAGATGAAAATTGGATGCAAATGAATTTGTATCATGTTCATAGTTATTAATATGCATTCCAAACGATAGGAACACACCTAAAACTGTAAAATGCTCTTTCCTGGCTGTATACATCTTTTCTGCTATATTCACAGGCATACTAATAACTCATGAGGTTCCCAGCAGTGATGGTATAATCTCATTTTAACATCAGTATTGTTATGCAAATGACAAATGTTGCATTATTGCAGTAAGAAGAGAAAATTGGCAGTTAGAATGAAAAAGCTCTTACATGCGATTCTTTTTTTGCTAATGATCTTGAGAGCTGGGGAATACTTCAAAAAGCATGAAAAACCCAGAGAAACTTAACCCATATCTAAAAGGGTTTTTTGTTTGAATTGTACAAATTATTAAGGATGGAAAAGACTCCTTAAGTAAAGAGATATGTTAAACTGAACTGATCGAAAAGGCCATCATTTTGAGATCCATCCTCAAAACTCATTTCTTCCTGTAGGCTTCATGGAGATTAGCCACTCATTCATGGCTAGTTGGAGAATAGTTGGGATAACAAGTGAAGTTGATAGTCATTCCTTATGTTAAGTGTGCGAGCCGCCTCCTGGTCCCACCCATGTCGCCATGTGCGAGCCGGGAGCGATAGGCGGACCCATCTTTGCGCACGCGGGCTGTGGCCAGCAGCCCGGGCACGCGGGGTCAGAGGAGGCCGTGCGGCGGCAAGGCACGCACAGGCTAGAATTAGTCACAGAGGCGTAGTGGTTGATTCAAAGATTATTTACTTACACCCAAGATGGTCACAGTGTAGGCTGGACAGTTTCCAGGTTCAGCTCCGCTTAAATCCTCGTTGGAGGACTACGACAAATTCGGTCCTTGGGCCCCAGAGTTGTTAAGGCTCTGCGGGTTCAGCAATTCTTTCCCACGGAGTTTTCAAAGCTCCGTGGGCTCTATTCGGTTCTCAGGCCCCGGAGTTGCTGATGCTCCGTGGGTTCGAGAATTGAGTATATAGGATAGGGATACGTCTAGGATTGCGCTCAGCGACGGGGAGAGGCCAGAGGCTGTTTAGACCTCTATTGCCTTCTTAAGAAATGCGTTGGGTCCGTAAGGATCCGCAGCGCTTAGAGATCTTCACGCTCTCCAATTGCTTGCTCGCTGGCGCGCTCGCTCTCTCTCTCTCTCTCTCTCTCTCTCTGACTTGGGCAGAAACCTCCCAAGATCTTTATACGGCTAGCAAGCCAATCGCTAGCCGCCACGTGTGCATAATTTAAGATCGGCCAATAACGTGGCACGAATCTAAATACAAATGGCGGGAACTCCTTTGCACCGTGCATCACTATGATGCAAAAGAAATGCACCATGCAAAGAAGGCTATAAACGGCGGGAAATACTCTTTTGCACGCAGGTTCTCCTATTGCAGCAGAAAACTCCACCATGCAAAGAAGCTGCAATTTGGCGGGAACATAATTTAGCGGTGCCGAAGCACACAAAAACAAAAAACCACAACTTTGGGTTGTGACATTAAGGTGACTTAACACTTTCTGTTTAAAACCTTCTGTTTTAGTTGGCTTATGATTTTGCCAGTTTTTAACCAGCTGTCCCTGCTTCAGCATTTCGGGCAGCAGGGAGGGATGGGGAGCTGCAGCGTTGGGGAAAACAGAGGTCTGCTGCCTCTTACTCTTGTGCTGCTCGAGCGGGGCAGGGGAGCGTGTGTGGATGGAAGGAGGAGGTTTTGGGGGTGGGGGGAGTGAAGGAGCTTGCTACTCCAAGCCCTGCCAGGCAAGCACTATAGACAGGAGAGGGAATCAGCAGCAGACAGACTCAGAGAGCTGGTGATGCCAGCTCAGCTCCCTGTCCTGCCCTTCCTTCTCTTGCTGCCAGTGGCGGCAGCTGATTCCCTGCCCTTTGCAGTGCTGCGAGCCAGGCAGGCAGCGCTGATCTCACCCGTCTTCCCCTGTGGGCGGAGGGGTTGGGCTCAGCCTCATGGCAAAGAGCAGACCGAGGGGAAGCTCCCACACACACATACACACACCCACGCCCCACACACCTGGTGTGCTAGTGGCTCCATTCAGCATGTACAAAGCCAATGGTGATGCAGCACTGAGACCCGGGCTGGCTCTGTTCAGCATGTATAAAGCCCAGGTCTCTCAGCACCGCATTGCCACGGGCTGTGGCTGCACCTGGGGCACAGCCACGCTGCCTGATGCTGCCAGTGCCACGGAGAGTGGATGGGGGGGGGGCAGGCACATGGTGGCCTCTGCTCAAGCCCCTCCACAAAGTGTTCAGTGGAACCCGGCCTGGTGTGGCTAGCTCGGTTTTGCACTGGACCAGGAGGCACAGTTCTGGGATGCGTAACTCCAGTTAGCTGCACAGCCTGAGCTAGGTCATGCCAGGTGTGTTTTCTGTGAGGCTCAGGCTGCGATGCATGGCTGCAACACTGTGCCTACAGCAGACCATGGTGTCTCACTGCCTGACCCTTATGGAAAGCACCCTGTTCAAATTCACTGATGACACCAAGATTTGGGGTGAGGTGGGCACGCTAGAAGGGAGGTCCAGGATACAGCTGGACCTGGACAGGTTACAGGGGTAGGCGAATGAGAATAGGATGGGATTCAATACCGACAAGTGCAGGGTGCTGCACTTGGGCAGTAAGAACCAACAGCATACCTATAGGCTGGGGAACTCCCTTCTTGAAAACACAGTGGCAGAAAGAGATCTTGGAGTCGTTATCGATTCCAAAACGAACATGGGCTGCCAATGTGAGGACGCGGTCAGTAAGGCCAACTGCACCTTGTCATGCATCCATAGATGCATGACAAGCAGAACCAAGGAGGGGATCCTCCTCTTCTATGCGACACTGGTCAGGCCATAGTTGGAGTAGTGCGCCCAGTTCTGGGTGCCGCACTTTAGGAGAGATGTGGCCAGCACTGAGAGGGTCCAGAGGAGGGCCACT
>NW_005842162.1:399301-406890 GCF_000455745.1 Alligator sinensis | reverse complement strand
TATGGTTAAGGGCTTGCAGGCCAAGCCCTATGAGGAGAGACTAGGGCACCTGGACCTCTTCAGCCTCCGCAAGAGAAGGTTGAGAGGCGACCTTGTGGCTGCCTATAAATTCATCACGGGGGCACAGAAGGGAATTGGCGAGGCTTTACTCACCAAGGCACCCCTGGGGGTTACAAGAAATAATGGCCACAAGCTAGCAGAGAGCAGATTTAGACTAGACATTAGGAAGAACTTCTTCACAGTTAGTGGCCAAGGTCTGGAATGGGCTCCCAGGGGAGGTGGAGCTCTCACCTATCCTGGGGGTCTTCAAGAGGAGGTTAGATAGGCATCTAGCTGGGGTCATCTAAACCCAGCACTCTTTCTTGCCTATGCAGGGGGTTGGACTCGATCTATTGAGGTCCCTTCCGACCCTAACATCTATGTATCTATGAATTAGAAGGCACTACTTCACAGTCAGGGCGGCTAGGATCTGGAACCAACTTTCAAGGGGGTCCTACTTTGGGTTCTTTAAGAGGAGGCTTGACAATTACCTAGCTGGGGTCATACGAACCCAGTATTCTCTCCTGCCCAGGGCAGGGGGTCGGACTTGAAGATCTACTTAGGTCCCTTCCAACCCTACATCTATAAATCTATGAAAACGCATCCAGCATGACCTGGCTTGGGCTGTGCAGCTAACAGGAGTCGCACCTCCCGGTCTGGTCCAACACCATACTAGCGAGCTGTGCCAGGCCAGGTCCCACTGTACGCATCGTCCCTGCACACACCACAAGTCCGGCAGCACTGCCACCAGAGGCAGGACCTGGCTGGTGCACAGGAACAACATGTTGATCCAAGCTGGTTCCTGCTGCCATGGAAACGGCCCGGCATGAGCGGCCCCCATGTCAGCAGGACCTGGCTTGGAGCGACACACTGTCCCCGTGAGTGGCGCTGGCCCTCAGGTGACATTGGAAGCACAGCCCCTGAGCTGCAGAAGGGCGTGTGGCGCTGAGGCAAGCTGGGCTGGTTCTGCGATGAGCAGCACAAGTGGTGTCAGCTCTGAGCAGCTCAGGACTGTGTGCCGCACAACAGGGGGGCTGGCAGCACTAGCCCTGAGCACCCCACTCTCACTGCTGTTTCAGGGGGTGAGTTGTGGACCCTGTGTGGAGGGAGCGGGGGGTTGGGGCCTTGCAGGGTGACTGAGACCCTGTGGGGGGGCTGGGACCCTGCAGAGGGGAGCTGGGGCCCTGAGGGGGGACAGTCCATGCGCTGTGTTGGGGGGGCTGCACCCTTTGGGGGCAGGGGACCCATCCCTCCTGAGCACCCCCTAACAGCACCCCACACCTGTGCTTTGAGAAGAAAACTGAAAGCACACATCAAGACAGATAGATACTTAGATTTTATTATGATGATAGAGACACTGGTAAAGCTTCCAAATTGCTTTAACATTGTAAATATATCAACAAAACATTGCCCAACTGATCTCTCTCTCTCTCTCTCTCTCTCTCTCTCTCTCTCTCTCTCTCTCTCGTGGTCTTTTGTTTTAATTGTGGAACAATCTGGATTTGGGGGTATTTTTAAAAAGGTGGATTTGAGATGTTGCTGCAGCAGTCCAGCTGGCACAAGGGGCTAGTGTCCCCAGATACCATTTGGCCAGGCCCCAGAACCTTCTGTCTATGAGTCCGTTCACTTACCGTGGGCTAAGGCCCACCCAGCTAACTAGTAGCCCCTTTTCACGGGGCTAGTGCTACCCCAGAAGCTCCTGAGAGCAAGTAGCCCTGAGCTGCTGGCCAGGGCAGGTTTTTATACAGGCTCTAGCTCCCCTTGCTGCAGATCTGGGAGGAGACAGGCAGGGTTATTTTGCCCCAAGTGGCACACCTTGCCCCACACCAAAGTGCATGTCTGGGCATGTGCGTTGAGGAAAAAAGCCTCAGCTCAAATGCGCGCTGCTTCTATTTGAGCTGCTGCAAGCACACATCTGCATGTGTGGATGCGCCCATTGTGTATATTCACTGTAATAGGCTTGCAGGCATCATATAAAAACTCTGTGAGGAGCCAGAAAGAGAACCCAACTATGGTCCTGTGCCTTATATAGAGAACTTCCTTTCTTTTGTTTTAGCTCTGTCTTGTTTTCCACCCTGTCAACTAAATGATGTTCAGCATCTTGTTTTAGTGTTACTTACTATATAAGAACTCTAGCTATGACCCCAACCCTCATGTGCTAAACCAGTGGACATTTTTTAGACTAAAGGCAGCCCTTGGAAAATGCCAGCTCTGAGATCTCTGGGTTTATATTGTGAATTACATTGGCATGCCTAACAGTGTTAACATTTTGCATGGCACCTCAGAGCACCCTTGAAAGGATCTCAAGACACCCAAGTGTGCTGTGGTACCCTGATTAAGGATTATTGTGCTAGACACTGGACTAAAGTTGGGAAAATGCATTTGTCAGGGCATAAGAGAAGGGTATTGTAGTAATTTAAACAATTAGAGAGTTGATGCGATGAGAGTTTTAGCTTCTTAGATTGATAAGAAAAGGTATGTCTTACAGATGTTATCTAAATCTCAGTTTTGTTTTACATATAGTCTGAATGCGAGGCCCTAGGAGGGCATATGAGTTGAAGATGTAGCTCAAGTCATGGGCCTTAGTGACAACCAGGACAGTGGTGCCTACTCTGATGAAGCAATGTAATGCGTTTAACCATATTCAACTTCTTCTAACAGCTATGAATCCATTAGAAATCAGAGAGAAGAGTTGAGGGTTTCATTTGGACAGAAGTATAGTGGCCAGGAGGTAGATCTGTATCTGCATAGAGATGGTAGCTGAATTGGTATTTGTGGATGAGATTACTTGGAGACAAAGGTTAAGTGCTGAAGGGGTGGGGGACACACCAAGGAAACTTGTATAGAAATTTGGAAGGGGGATGAGAAGGATCCTCTGAAAGACTGATTTAGGTAGGTAAGAGACAAATCAGGAGAGTCAAGGAAACTAAGGAGGATTAGATTTCAAGGAAAGGACCACAGCTGCGCGTGTCAAAGGTTAAAAAAGACACAGATGGAGTACTTATACTTAACTTTGACTTGGAAAAACTTTTAAAAGATTTTGGTAAGAGCTGTTTTAATGGAGTATAAGGGTTAGGAGCTAGATTGAAGAGCCCAATTTCAGATGTGATGGAAAAACCCTTTCCTTTCTGTTTTCTGTTTCAAAGTTTTCTTCCTTTTTAATTATGGTGTGAAATGATATTGCACTGGGCAGATGCATCTTGGAAAGTATAAGAGAAATTTAGGGGAGAGGCAAGGATTTTTGTGGGTGATATCTTTTCTTGGGCCAGCTGAATGGCTTGAGACCTGAAGAATGTCCTGCATTCAAAAATTTGTCTAAAATTATCCCAAGCATGCAGTTGGTACAGTGATACTACTCATGAAAATTCTTGCCCCTCACATTTTTCTTGATCATTATGGCTATATCACTCCCCAACACTACAAGAAACTTAGGTCATCCAATTCAAGTCCATGCAATCCATACAATTCAAGTCCCTTGATCTTTCCACAGAAAACTGCTGTGCAGGGTGGGATTGGTAGAAGTGTTATTAATGTCTGCGCTTCAGTGTTGCATTCCTTATTTTGATTTCATCAGCAAAAGTGATTTAGTAACAGGTGCCTGCAGGACTTCAATTGACTGTGTGCCCTAAGATTAAAAGGGTTATTTATTTGCAGCCAAAATGCCCTTTTTTAAAGAGGTTTTAGATGCATCTTGCCAGTGTAGTATTAGTTATTTTTCAACTGACTGATTTAAATAGTGAGATGTGTAAAGAACTCTTAGTTATTGCTTAAAGAGAAAAATGCCATTTTGAACTTCACCTATATAGTTAGGTACCTTTGGAAATAGAAATAACATGCCCTTTGATCTTTCCAAAGCTTATAAATAGATTAGATTTTGCATCTGAACCTATCATGATATTGCTATGGCCACAATACCAGACGAGTTTTTAATCTTGTAAAAAGAGTTTAATACCCTTTCGTTGGTTTGTTTATGGCCTGTTGCCTTTGTAGAAATTTGTAGAATTGCAACTAGGAATTCTGTCATACTTTTACAGGGTGATATTTACTTGATCTATAAACTAGATATAAAGTTCACTGTGGGAGAATAGTTTTGCAGTCTTTGCTTAGCCTTACTTCTACAGATTGTAACCTTCATTTGGTTTCTGCTTCTGGTCTTCACAGTAGCAGATTGCTGCAGAGATCACTGCTGAAGGAAGAAAGTAAAATACTTTTGATACCTTTACATACATTTTCACTGCCAATCTTTACTACTTCAGAGTTTGACCCTTGAGCATCTGGCAGATGTTATACTTAAGATGTGATTAACCACTTAATTGCGTCTTAGGGGGTAACCTGGCCACATGTTTATTCAATTAATGGCATGATAAAAAAGGGAATAAACCACAAAGTTATTGCACAAAAATGTGTATTAACTTTGTGGTTGGTTCCCAGTGCGCCATAAATTAAATGTGCGGCCAGCACTGGAGCCTTGAATGGCTCTAATGCCTTACGAGGCTGGAAGCCTCAATCAGTTAATGGGTGCTTCCAGCTGCAAGAGTCCATCAGAGCCATAGGCTCCATGTGCTCCTGTGGCTAGGAGCACCCATCAGCTGACTGCTGCTCATGCTCATGGGAACACCACTTGCTAGGGCAAAAGGAATCCAAGATCATGATCCTGGGCTTGCCCTGCACTAGCAATATGGTGCGACGGGGATTTGATCCTTGATCCCACCATCACGCCTTCTGCCATGCACTTGTGGATGGCAAGAGGTATGATTGCTAGGATTGCAGATGAGATCCTATCAAACCTTTTTAATTGAATGTTTGTCAGTAGCCTTGGAGGAGTGGGAAGAACTGAGCTGATCTTGAGTTGTCTTATGTTTATGTATATTTCCACCATTCAGTTGATGTGAGAAGAGGCTATCATTTGCTCCTTTTCTAGGCTGTTTTAAGACTTTTGAGGGGGAAGGGCTGCATATACTAATCTAGAGGCACTTCACTTTAACTCCTGTCACTAGCAGGTTATCTTCCTTTTAAAAATAATGCAGTTTGAGAAATATAACATACCTTTAACCTAGGTAACTGCTTTATATAGAAACAGAACATTAGAAAAGTATTCTAGCTCTCCTCAAGGTGATAATTTGGTACTGTTTAAAAGAAAAAAGCTAATCAGATTTTACTGTTTCCCTCTGTTTCATAGCCCCTCTCCATCTGTGTTGTCTGTCCTCTGAGACATCATTGTGTTTTGATTGGGCTCTCTGTGAATAACCCAGCCAGTGTTCTGTGGGTCTAGGGTAGTCAGTCCATGGGTCTATTTTAGAACCTCATCAAATTCTACCTGAACATAAAATAAATATAAACCCTATAAACCCTACTTATACATAGTCTGACTTTGTAACTACTGCACTATTGCCAGTACATCCAGTTTCCCCTGCTAGTAACTTGTTTCAATATATGCAAGTATTATTTTAGCTCTGTCATAGCTCCAGGAAGCCTGTTGCTTATACCAACATTGATGCAACTCAACTAGACATAACTTGATTTGACATAGTCTGATGTGTTAAATTGGGATGCACCACATTAGGCCTTGAGATGAAGGCAGTTATGATTTTAAAATATTTTTTATTATTGTCTGATTTTTGGTATAACCTCTCAGAATATTTTTTTTCTCTTGGTATCCCAGTATGTCAATATAAAAAGAAGAATTGTGATTTTGTAGCCAGTAGCATTTCTCATAATCTGCAAACTGTTAATGATGTTTGATATTTGAAATTGTATTTCAGATCGTTGTTTCTGAGCTACCCATTGGTGCTAGCCACATTTGTGAAAGGTGACATAATGTTACAGGTTGACAACATCAAAAGCTGCAAAGCTCTTTCTCTCTTAATACTGATCTAGGCAGAAGATTCAAATTATATCTCCTCCTGCTTATACTTTATGTAGGCTACCACCCCCATGTTATCACCTTCTTATTGCTCTATTTCTCTTCTATACATCCAATATTCCCCTGGCTTTCTTCCATCATCTGCTTTTCTCTTCAGCCTCACTTCTTCTTTTCATTCCATCTGGCTCACTAGCACCTTAACATTGATATTTTTAAGGCTGCTATGGGAATTTGTATTAATTTATTTATTGATATGCTGCCCTATCCAAAAGGAATGTGGATGCCCAGTTTCAGTTAGCTTTCAGTTCCCTGAGGCATCTTTGAAAATCTCAGTTTTAATTCTTCTAGAAAGAGATTGACTTTTGGCAAGTGAATTCATGGTCTAATGCTTCTGTATAATTAATAGGAGCCAGATTTTGTTCACTACTCTGACAGCACAAAGTCAGGATTTCTTTTGCATTAACAACTGCAACACTGTATCCCAGCTCCACAGGTGGCCAGGACCACTCAACTGTAACCGCTTCAACTGTAATACTGCTTCAGGGTCAAGGCTGAAGCACTTTAGCTCATGTGTACTCCTGCAGGTTAAACAGCAGCAGTTCCCCCTCATACTCTTACACGTGTTGCTCCTGACTTCAGGAGGATTGGCATCTAGGAGCTTTCAGGGAGACACCTAAAAGAAGTATCAAGATTTTCAAAAGTACGCTGCCCCCAGCAGCTGCTTATTGTTTTTAGGGGGAGCTGCTTGGGCCTGAACACTTCAGAAAATCTGCTCATTTCATTGTCTTGGTTTTTGTACTGCTTTACATATGTGTGGGCATCTGGGTGTGGGTACGTGTGCATGCATGTGTGTGCGTGTTGGAATGAGAGCAGGAAGGATAGGGAATTGGGTGAAAAAAGTTGGCTGAGGTAAGCATAACTTGATAGAGAAAACCTGTAACTGCCAGGTGGTTGTATCTTCCTTGGATAGTGATCTACTTTTGCAGTTCAGCAAGTGAGACTCAAAAGGAAAAATGAATATATGCAACCGATGGTCTACAGAGCCGTTGAATCTGGGCCAGGGAGCTGGGGGGCTTTGGCAGGGTTCCAGCAGCTGATACCTTTGTTCACGCCATGGCCAGGCAATGGGGTCTATGCCCACTCGTGCCACGACCAGGTCCTAGTGCCAGCTCTCTCGGGTCATTCCAGCCTGCTGATAAAACACTGCTGAGAGCTGTGCTACATAGTTAGGTTCACGCAGCACTACAGTTTCTGTCAGTTTGTGTATTCTATACAAAAATAGACCAAAGCAAGAAAGCAGTAGTACTAAAAGGGGTTCAGTAGACAAATTATGCCCTCTGGCTGGGGAATTGGCTCTGTGGTCGCACCCAGAGGGTGGTGGTTGACAGAAGTCAACAATTGTAGTGTGCTGTGACCAGTGGGGTCCCTCAAGGCTCTGTCCTTGGGCCTATACTATTCAACATCTTCATTAATGATGTGGATGTTGGAGTCAGAAGCGGACTGGCCAAGTTCGCCAATGAAACCAAACTTTGGGGTAAAGCATCCACACCTGAGGACAGGAGGGTGATCCAGACTGACCTTGACACGCTCAGGAAATGGGCGGACAAGAACCTGATGGTGTTTAACACTGAAAAATGCAAGGTTCTCCACTTGGGGAAGAAAAACCCGCAGCATGCTTATAGGTTCA